>NW_025765003.1:3097500-3697500 GCF_003918875.1 Haliotis rubra | reverse complement strand
CAATGTGGATGAAGTGCCTTGCCCAGGGACACAACACAGAATGAGACCCAGGTCACAAATTTTGGTGTCTCCACCGGGATTCGAACCCAGGCCTTTGGCGTGAGAGGCCAGCATGCTAACCACTTCATCCCATGTCTTTTGTTACTGAGCGGATTATTGAGAGGATTTGAACCAACAACCTTCTACTTCAGGCAAACATTCTATCTACTAGACCACCGAGATGTTTTTTGGACATCATTATTTCAATCATATAATGACATCCCAGTTCTTACAGGAGGAAAACCAATACTGATGAATGACAGAGTAGGGTATGTAGTGACGATTGTATAAAGGTTCGCACCAAACCTCACATATGCAGATGCTGGCAGCAAAAGGGAGGTAACAGGCAAGAGTTGAAGTTCCTCAGAACGGGGTGCCATCTGTGCCAAACAACACACCAAAAACTCACAGGATCACACTCCACAAAAAATACTCTTTATTGATGAGTAAACATGACAATATTATCCATGCCATATCTGAATGTTTGCAATGCTAAGGTTTTTACTTTCCACCATGACTGCGAAACGTTAACCTGTTTGGTAGACCAGACAATAGAGTTTATCCACTGAGACTACACAACATCCTAAAATAGTATTTTAATGACACATGCTAGACAGCCAGGGAATGGCAGCAGAGATTCCAACAGAACCTACTCTGCTCTAATCTTAATGGTTACTTCACTGCTTACAGTACAGTCGTACCAAGAAACCTGATATGCTGCACATCAATCAGTCTGTCGATTCCACTTTGGATTTCTTCAGGATTTACCAAAAATAGTTAAATCCTTTTAATCTTATTAGTTTATGCAAGGTCGTTTGCTTTTGCGGATTGCATTTTACCAGCTTACTAATTTGAACGTAGAAATACCTCAATTATTATGATAAGCAATTATATATATTTTGTATGGGAGATGATAATTCATGTATGGGAGTTTGATTTTATAACACACCCTACCTCATCATTCAAAATTAAGTGAGAGAGTATGATTTTATGCTGCTTTTAGCTATATTCCAGCAATATCACAGTGGGGGACACCAGATATGGGCTTCACACTGTAACCATGTGGGGAGTCAAACCCTGGTCTTCGTCGTGACGAGCAAACACTTTTAACCACTGCCCTTCAAAATTCAGCAGGTAAACATAAAACATTCACATCAAAGAATAGCCGTCTTGATTATGTGCTGAAATAGAAAGTCAAAGGGTCCTTCGCCAGTATGAAGCACAAACAGACAAAGCTTTCAGTCTCTTCGTAGGCGTGAGTTCATATCCCACCGCTGCCACCACGCCAGTAGGAAGCATAAACAGTCAAAGCTTTCTTGACCCGCAACAGGTTTATTACATGAGCTTTACCAAACACGCACCGGAATGTTGATGCAGAAAAATCCTGATGGAATATGAGATAGGATATTCCTCACAACTACTGGCACTTGCAATGAGACCAAGTTAAGACTTAGGGGGTCACACATTCAAATATACTAGACAAAATACGTTAGGGATATTGGTATTTTAATGATTTATATTTTATCAGTGTGTCAATGAATAAATAGATCATTATTCATAATTTCAAAATTCACATATATCCCTAACTATTTTTGTCCAGTATACTATAAGAGTAGGTTTCAAGGACAACAGACCGAGGCCCGACTTAATTTCAAACATTGGTGTCATAACATTGTCAATTTGAGTCAGCTAGAAAAATTGTGTGAATTGCATAAATAAGTTGGATGATCTCGCCTCCTGATAACTGACAGCACAACTGAAAAGATTAGTAATAGTGTGCCTTTGAAGCCCATTCTGGGATTCGAACTAGACCCTTCTGATCCAAAGTTGGATGCCTTGTCCAAAGAGGTTAACCCAATCGGCAAGCTAAGGATGTCATCAGTGGGATGACTCCACACCCTGTTACACCTACATAACCAAGGTGGGGTTTGGAGGTGTGGGGGACACAGCAACCAGAGATGTTAACCCTAGCAAACACAGGAAAGAAATGAGGTTTTCCCAACTTTGTGCACAGAAATGCTGTGAGCTGGTAATGTTACTGCAGCCTTATCATAAATACAGGTTTTATGGCAATGATGTAACAGAAACGGATGTTTCACGAGGACAAGCTGCAGTAATTGTGTAAATGGCATAATTCAGTCAACCGATCTCACCTCCTGACGAAGTTCTGCACTACCCGTATACCATCATTCTGACAGTTCAAGGCTTGGATGTATTCCTGAACAAAAAATCGCATCTGGGGATTCTTTCCGAAGTCCTGCAAAAGAACGTCACTGAATTGTATTAACATAATAACAAATTCATATAAGAACAATACGTGACATAATCCTGCAAAACAGCATCACTGAAATGTATTAACATAATAACAAATTCACATAAGAAAGATATGTAATATAATTCTTTCCGTATTCATAATAACTCTCTGCAAAAAACAGTCCATTCTACAATTCTTACAATATCATGAGCACGTGATTATGATTTATTACTATGAAATAGTGACGATATTCAATGTTCATGAGGGCGGTGGGGTTATGGCAGCCTTGTGGTTTAAGCATTCACTCATCATGACAAGGACCCGTTTTTGGTGTCCCCTGACATGGTTTATATTGCTAAAACTAAACTCACTCACTTACTCACGAAAAACGTATCCTGCCACTCTGTGCCACCCATCACAAACACACGCACTTAATTTTACAATTAATTTTCAACATGTATTTCAAATATCACTGTTATTTATATGTAAATAAAATCAAAACAAAGCATTTCCATAATCATTAGAAATCTCTGCTAAATGTAGAGTCCATTGTTCAATTCGGACTACATCATAAGCCTGTGTCTATCAAATACCATCTATAGCTCTTTTATCAAAAATAGATCTTATGACACAATACTTGCATTGCAAATATTGTGGTATACAGAATCACAATGCACTGACCCGCGAAGATCCGGGTTAGAATTGATCTTCAGTAAACCATGCTTGTCATAAGAGGCGACTAATGGGATCTGCTAGTCAGGCTCACTGACTTGATTGACACATGACATCGTATCCCAATTGCGGAGATCGATGGCCATGCTATTGATCACTGGATTGTCTGGTCCAGACTCGATTATTTACAGACCGCCACCATATAGCATATTGCGGCGTAAACCTAAACTCACTTACTCACTCACTCAACAATTTACACACTGCCACCATACAGCTGCAATATTGCCAAGTGCCGCGTTAAACAACAAACAATCAACCAACCCAATACGAGGGAACTAACTGTAGCTTAACTTCTATTGAGTAGTACATCAGTGCTTAACTTCTATTGAGAAGTACATCAGTGTGAAAACCATTGTAAAATTCAATTTGTCTAGAATCCATTACTGACGAGAGACTTATGTAACATTAACACCTTCTGGGAGCAATGTACTAATCCTCACAATAATGCTGTACTCTGGAACTTCGCAGTGCTATGGGTCCCGGTAATCAGTTGATTAGGGTAAATCAGGGCAAAAAGCCTGACAGTCAACATCACACCTCAATACGCAGATGACCATTAACAACAACCAATGGAACTAACACTATTGATTGCCAGGCCATACAAGCATACTTCCTGTGTCATGCAGCTTTATCATGGAAATGGATGTTTCATTGTCATAGACGTGCACCATGATGTGTGGTGACTTTTACCATCATTCTGACAGGTAAACATAAAACATATACATGCTTTCATCCACAAAACATCAGGCCCCGATTTCTCGAAACAAACTTAAGTCTGAGTTTAGACTTAAGTTCGAATTTTTACTCAAATTTGAGAAAACGTATTTCCCAGAATGAACTGAAATTGATATTAAACTCAAACATAGTAGACAATTTGAGTTTGGTGAATAGAATACTTAAGTTGTTTGGGCTTTTTTTATTAAAAAAATGCAGCTGAGTTCAAAATTCAGCTGTTTCAAATTCTCAAACTCAGTTTGAAATTTGAGTAAAAACTTAAGTTTGGTTTGAGAAATCGGGGCCTGGTTTACCTTATACCTATTAGTTTCAAAACATGGTCCAGACACATGACTCATAACAGACTCAAAGTCAAACTAAAATTCTCTAGATAGCATAAGGCACAGTTGAGCACTTTGTCTTTGTCTCTGAACAGTTCCATGAAAGAGTACCTGTTGGTTTTAGAGATATGTACGGAAGAAGATAGAAACGCTGATTACTACATCCTACTTATTACTTACCTAGGGGATAAAAAAGAAAACTGAAGTTTAGGAATTGTGCATGGATATAAACTGCAGTTAATCATTTGACCCTTGCCATTTCCTCTTAGTATGAGACCTCTGTCACATGACCACAGGTGTGTATGATGCCAATACAAAACATGCGATAATGGGCCTATATGACACCATACCAAATATGTGATGGTCGGCCTATATGACACCATACCAAATATGTGATGGTCGGCCTATATGACACCATACCAAACATGTGATGGTCGGCCTATATGACACCATACCAAACATGTGATGGTCGGCCTCTATGATGCCAATACAACAAATGCGATAATGGGCCTGTATGACACCATACCAAATAAGCGATAATGGGCCTATATGACACCATACTAAACATGTGATGGTCGGCCTATATGACACCATACCAAACATGTGATGGTCGGCCTCTATGATGCCAATACAACACATGCGATAATGGGCCTATATGACACCATACCAAACATGTGATGGTCGGCCTATATGACACCATACCAAACATGTGATGGTCGGCCTATATGACACCATACCAAATATGTGATGGTCGGCCTCTATGATGCCAATACAACACATGCGATAATGGGCCTATATGACACCATACCAAACATGTGATGGTCGGCCTATATGACACCATACCAAACATGTGATGGTTGGCCTATATGACACCATACCAAACATGTGATGGTCGGCCTATATGACACCATACCAAACATGTGATGGTCGGCCTATATAACACCAGTACAAACCATACTATTTTGGGTCAAAATTATTTCTACTACTGACCAAGCAATGATGATCTAGTACACTGTTAGCTAATATAAACCATATAGTACTTGTCCAATGTCATGGTCAACGCTGACCAATCACTGATGATCTTGTAAACTGTTAGCTAATATAAGCTATGTCATAATTGACCAGTGTTATGGTCAATACTGACCAATCAATGATGATCTTGTAAACTGTTAGCTAATATAAACCATATAGTACTTGTCCAATGTCATGGTCAACGCTGACCAATCACTGATGATCTTGTAAACTGTTAGCTAATATAAGCTATGTCATAATTGACCAATGTTACGGTCAACGTTGACCAATCAATGATGATCTTGTAAACTGTTAGCTAATATAAGCTATGTAATAATTGACCAATGTTATGGTCAATACTGACCAATCAATGATCATCTAGTACACTGTTACCTAATACAAGCCATGTATTAAATACTTGCCCAGTGTCATGGTCAATACTGACCAATCAATGATGATCTAGTACACTGTTAGCTAATATAAACCATATAGTACTTGTCCAATGTCATGGTCAACGCTGACCAATCACTGATGATCTTGTAAACTGTTAGCTAATATAAGCTATGTCATAATTGACCAGTGTTATGGTCAATACTGACCAATCAATGATGATCTTGTAAACTGTTAGCTAATATAAACCATATAGTACTTGTCCAATGTCATGGTCAACGCTGACCAATCACTGATGATCTTGTAAACTGTTAGCTAATATAAGCTATGTCATAATTGACCAATGTTACGGTCAACGTTGACCAATCAATGATGATCTTGTAAACTGTTAGCTAATATAAGCTATGTAATAATTGACCAATGTTATGGTCAATACTGACCAATCAATGATCATCTAGTACACTGTTACCTAATACAAGCCATGTATTAAATACTTGCCCAGTGTCATGGTCAATACTGACCAATCAATGATGATCTAGTACACTGTTAGCTAATATAAACCATATAGTACTTGTCCAATGTCATGGTCAACGCTGACCAATCACTGATGATCTAATACACTGTTACTTAATACAATCCATGTATTAAATACTTGTCCAGTGTCGTGGTCAATACTGACCAATCAAGGATCATCTAGTATACTGTTACCTAATATAAGCCATGTAATACTTGTCCAGTGTCATGGTCAATACTGACCAATCAATGATGATCTAGTGCGCTGTTAGCTAATATAACTTTATGCCAGTATGATGACTAACACTAACTACACGATACAGGCCCAGTGAAATGGTTTATACAAACCTTGTAATGCTTGGTCCAATACCATGGATTGCTATACTTTCCAGATGGCTTCTAAAAGCCATGACTGACTGACTGACTGAGTTTGGATTTACGCCGCTTTTAGCAATATTCCAGCAACATCCAGGCGGGGGACACCAGAAATGGGCTTCACACATTGTACCCATGTGGGGATTCAAACCCGGGTCTTCGGCATGACGAGCCAACGCTTTAACCACTAGGCTACCCAACCGCTCCCTAAAAGCCATGAACTGCTCGGGTAGTAAGACAGTCAATAAAAGCCACAATGCTAAGCATGTATCATGGCCTCTACCAAGCCTGTTTGACGTTTTATATTAACTATGTAATACTTAGCCCATACTGACACTGGCAGTCAAAATATACCATGAATTGGTAAGACAATCACCATGATGATCTTTACCTCATATTTCACTTTTATTCTACATTCTACAGCTTAAAGGCATCAAGTGCGTACTACCAAAAGGCAGAAATTCTGTGACAGACACCGGAGATCACATAAAATGCAGAAAATGGAAGACAGAACACAGCTCCTTCACATTTCAATTTGGTACTCATATATACAAATGGATCTGTAATAAATTTGAACTCAAAGAAATCTTCATGGTGTTGATAACATTTGTTGCTGGATGGTGTGAATACCACTGTCTGCAAGACACAAAGAGGAAAATGCTCATTCTTCTTGGCAAGTCAGTCACATTGCCCTGCAGTGGGTACTGGTCTGTAAATACCCTAATCTCTTTATTAAGACCACAGGCATAATTATATCCAATATGAAGGCAACCTTTCTGGTCTCTTCAGAAATCTCCAATTCTTGAAATAGACCACCTCAAGTACAACTATGACAAGTCTTTGTCATGTAAGGAGATTAGGACGGTCGTTATTTTAAATAAGCAGCAATGTCAGAGTAGATGACTGAACTGTATCGAGTGTCACGCTGTAGGAGAAAGAACTCTGTGTGTGTGTGTGTGTGTGTGTGTTTGTCACACTGTAGGTGAGAAAACTTGCCCTGTCAGAGGGGTATATCACACTGCAGGTGAGAAGACTTGCCTATCAGTTTGATGTGTCACAGTCTTGGTGAAAGGACATGCCCTGCCAGAGCTGTGTCATGCTGTAGAGGAGGGAACATGCCCTGCCAGAGTGGTGTGTCACACTGTAGGTGAGAATTCATGCCCTGATGGATTATTACAGTATACTATAGGTGAGAGGACATGTCCTTCCAGAGAGGTGTGTCACACTGTAGGTGAGAGGACAGGCCATTCCAGAGTGGTGTATGTGACACTGTAGGTGAGAGGACAGGCCCTTCCAGAGTGGTGTGTCACACTGTAGGTGAGAGGACAAGCCCTGCCAGAGTGGCATGTCACACTGTAGGTGAGAGGACAGGCCCTTCCAGAGTGGTGTATCACACTGTAGGTGAGAGGACAAGCCCTGCCAGAGTGGTGTGTCACACTGTAGATGAGAGGACATGCCCTGCCAGAGTAGTGTGCTGTGTTTTACTGTGGGTGAAGGGACAAGCCCTTTGTCATACTTTAGGTGAGAGTTATTCATAATGTAAATGACAGGATATGGCGTATGTCCCAAAGAACGGGACTGAGTTACCACAGGGATGGTACAAGGCAAAGACTTCCCAGCAGGACTAATCAGCTGGACATGTCAGTGACAACGACTTGTTACATCTCTCTTATTCCGTTTTGACGTAAATCGTGTTTCTTGATATCCAACGTTTGTGAGGTAATTACAAAGACAGATCACATTCCCTGAGAACACATCTACAGGCACCATATAATCTGATTGCCAAGCAACACAAGATTGCCAGGCCTTCTGGAATTATTTATTCACAAATATCTATTTCAGCATTTTTCTCTTATGTTTAGTGATTTCCAAAGAAATAGTGAGTGAGGGAATGAGTTAGTTTTACGCCGCACTCAGCAATATTCCAGCTATATGGCGGCGGTCTGTAAATAATCAAGTCTGGACAAGACAATCCAGTGATCAACATCATGAGCATCGATCTGTGCAATTGGGAACCGATGACATGTGTCAACCAAGTCAGCGAGCCTGACCACCCGATCCCGTTAGCAGCCTCTTACGACAAGCATGGGTTACTGAAGATCAATTCTAACCCGGATCTTCACGGGTTCAAAAGAAATAATGTCAAGTATATCTGATATCCCAAATCTAAAAAACTAAAATTTCATTGTCATGTTTGATCTCTCCTCCAGGCTCAAGAAAAGACTTGATCTGGAGATAAAAGATCATACAGTTTGGCCTTCAAAAGAATCAATAAAAAAATATGGGCTCAATGCAATAATATATCTGCAATTGTGCAGGCACTATTTACATTTCTGTAAGTGTTAGTTAATTTATTAAATTTTTATCCTGCCTTTCAATATTCTGACAAAAAATTGTAAAGAAGGTATTGAAATGAGCCTGGCCTTTAGAGGGAATATAGGTCTCCCAGCTTATATCCCATAGCTTACAGATATTTGTTTTTTATTAGAATAAGTATGGTATTCAGTGTACTCACCATATTGTGTTTTAATATCCTTTGAACCACAGGGGTGAACAGCTCTATCACTATGCTTGACCGGGGACTGTTTTTACAGTGCTGAAAGAAAATATCGAGAAATTAGTCATGTCAGGATTATGTGAGTGAAGCCTTACACTGCTTTTCACAAAATTCAAGTCCAGTGTGTAAAGTATGTCTCGACAGTACAAGAAATTGTTCACCAGCAGAGTTTGCTGGATGCGTATACTAGTCAGTTTGAATTTTAGTAGTTCAGTGTTTCTATACCACCTGATGCAAGGAGAAATCTGGTAGGTGAGAAAGAAATTTCAAGTTTCAACATGGTTAGAATGTCAGTCTGATTCAGTATCAAACAGATTTTTGTTACATGCAGAACTCATGGCAAGAGACCACAAGAAGCACAACAAACGTTACATTACACCTCTGAAATCAGAAATGAGCCAGGGACCATTCAGGCAGGAAATTCCTGTTTTAAACTTTCGTATTTGACTGCAAAATAACAATATTATATCTCCATGGGCAGAAAAGTAAGTTAGCTAACGTTTATTCTATTTATTTATTTTATTTCTAACGATTCTATTTAACTAACCAAAGAAAAGATATAGCAGCCATGGGCTACCATACAGGTGCTTGGTTCACACGCCCTTCCAGTCATGACATTGCACTTGATGCCAAGAACTGGCTCCACACGTTAGAGGGAACTAAATCCAGAGATGCCAACCCTAATTTAGCCCAATTAGTATTTTGGCAAAAAATTTGTAATATTTGCCAAAATTAGTATTAACTTTTCCAAATAATTTTCATACTTAATAAAAAATATATGGATATTCTAAGAACTTGTTATTAACATTGTACTCACCTAAATCAGTATTAAGAATCCACATATAGCTTGCTCCTGAATAAAATGTATTGTGTATGGTTAAAATGCTATTTAAATTTATTTAAGTTTGTATGTTTTTACTGCTATCATAGTTGCATGTTTTGTGGGTTTTTTTCGTAACGAATACGATTAAGTCACATGGGTCTTTAAACCCTTTGGTGTGATGAGACACCGCTTGGCTACTCCACCACCTCATTATCATGAGCAAATCAAACCTCTATGTGTCAGAGTGTATGACATACAACACTTCTTCATTATGGACTGAAATGCCATTGTCACAGATCAGTTATGTATAAGACTCTTCAGCATTAGCATGGCCAACCATGTCTGCATAAGATGGGCCACCAGTAACTGTTGGGCCCCTATGACCCCAGAGGACAACAGGCCCCAAGTAGCAGATGGGCTACAAAGACTCCATCAGACAGGCCACCGGTAACAGAAGGGTCATCATGATCCCTATGGACAAGCCGCTAGTCGACATGGATCACTATGACACCATATAATCGCAGTATTAGAGAGGCCCCCAGTAGCAGATGGGCCACAATGACTGCAGCAGTAGATAGGCCCTCAGTAGCAGTTTGGGCACCATGACTGCAGCAGTAGAATGGCCCGAGGTAGCAGATGGGCCACTAAGACTGCAACAGTAGATAGGCCCTTAGTGGTAGGTGAGCCACGATGACTGTAGCAGTATATAGGCCATCAGTGGTAGATGGGCCACGATGACTGCAGCAGCATATAGGCCATCAGTGGTAGATGGGCCACGCAGTTGATGACTGCAGCCACGCGATGACAGTAGATAGGCCCTCAGTGGTAGATGGGCCACGATGACTGTAGCAGTAGATAGGCCATCAGTGGTAGATGGGCCACGATGACTACAGCAGTATATAGGCCATCAGTGGTAGATGGGCCACGATGACCACAGCAGTTGATAGACCTCCAATAGCAGCTAAGCCACCACAACTTCCGACCAAATCTCAGGAAGCAGACAGCAGCCAATACCAAGTGTGTGATAGTATTGATTTAGTCAATCTATTTAACACAATTTACAGACATGCTTCGAGTCAAATCCATGGCTGGCACAGTAAGCATCAAATCAGCCGTAAATCAACACAAAGGTATGGTTTTTAGCTATCATTAATGCATGTACATCTCTTAGCATGCAGCAGTGTAAATAAGCATACACAGACTCATTATCTCAACTGTGGAAATGCTTCCTCTGGTTACTGGTATCATAGAGTAATAACTTTCCTAATCAAGCTTCTGAGAAACAAAGGTGGGATTTCATTCCATTTATGCTTGAGTTATGAAGTATCTGAATATGCATCACTCGTAAATGGAAGTGATATCATTATTTTCCTAAGGGTTTTCCATACATTTTCAAATGAATTAGATGGGCTGAATGTCACTTTCAACACAATTTCAGAATATCACAGCCTGTTGAGTTACATGTCAATACATGTATATTACATCCCAGCCTGTTCCGTTATATCCCAGCCTGTTCTGTTACTTCCCAGCTTCTTCATTTATATCAACATGTTTTCCGATAAATCCCCCCATATTCAGTTATATGCCATCTTCTTCAGCTATATCCCAGCTGCTTCAATTATATACTTGATCTTCGGTTACATCCCAGCCAGGTAGGTTATATCCCTTCTTGTTCAGTTGTACTGCAGCTTGTTGAGTAACATCTAACCCTGTTCAGATACATCCCAACTTGTTTATTTATATCCCAGTCTGTTCAGTTATATCCCAGCTTGTTTATTATATCCGAGCCTGTTCAGTTATATCCCAGCTTGTTAGGTTATATCCCTTCTTGTTCTGTTGTATTGCAGCTTGTTGAATAACATCTAACCCTGTTCAGATACATCCCAACTTGTTTATTTATATCCCAGCCTGTTCAGTTATATCCCAGCTTGTTAGGTTATATCCCTTCTCGTTCAGTTGTATTGCAGCTTGACAAGTTACATCTATTCCTGTTCAGATACATCCCAACTTGTTTATGTATATCCCAACCCGTTCAGTTATATCCCAACTTGTTTATTTATATCCCAACCTGTTCAGTTAAATCCCAACTTGTTTATTTATATCCCAGCATGTTCAGTTATATCCCAGCTTGTTAGGTTATATCCCTTCTTGTTCAGTTGTATTGCAGCTTGTTGAGTTACATCTATTCCTGTTTATTTATGTCCCAGCCTGTTCAGTTATAGTTCCATAACAGCCTCTTCAGTTATATCTTTGCTTATAAACATTATGTGAGAAAAGCCAGTCATAGATGTTTACCACTTTGGTGAAACCAAAAAGCAAGGTTACAGTGGAAACAAAACGAAGACGATAATGAGAGAATCATGATAACGTAATAATGAGTGAAAACCATGACCAGCAAATCCCGCTGTAACTGTTGGTCACAATTCTTGTGGCATATTAGATATTCTTAGTTTCTGTTTCCTTAAATACACCTGATAGAATATTCCCTTGACACCAATGCATTGGTTTTTGAAGGCAGTATAATTGCCTGCATAATATTGCATTCTGCCTAAAAGCAGAAACTAATTTGTGGTTACTTGATGTGCACTGCTCTGAAGCACATCTCAAAATACATTTTCAATATGTTGCAATACAGGGGTGTTCTAGACAAACCTCAAGCATAATGTCTTTGGGGCCTTGAGGACCATGCAAAATGACCTTCTTACTTGTACTTTCAGCTGTGCAAACAAAAAATGTATAGTTCCCTTTAAGCATTTTTTTTTCATATTTAAGCAATTTTTCATATCTAGATTATTTCAAAGAATTGTTTTATTAATGAAAGAATCTTTCATTCTACGCATGAAAGAACTAATTCCACATAAGATGTCTGTGTCAAGGTCTTCAAAGACTGTCCCCAGTTGGACATACCAACACTGATCACCTACATCAGTTACGTCTCCAGAGAAGTCATGAAACAGTTTAAACTCAGAAAATCATCAAACATTATAATCAATTAATACGTACTTCACCAAGGTTCAACTCATTCCTCCCTGGACAAGATTAGAGAACTTTCGATTGTACCCTGCGGAATTGTCAATGATATCTAGTAACAGATGCCAAGTTTAACCTTAAACTGGCATTTCAGCAAGCCTACTCATCTCTGTTTTCCTACATCACCTTGCCATCAATTAACATAGTTCAACATCAAATATCAATTTTGAATCATCTACTCCCTGAAGCCTGGATTGCCATTTAAAACAGTTCTGAACATTGCAGATGCACTCTTGGGATGTCCTCAGAAAGAATTGCCATTAGATATATTGATATTGTATCTCTATCTGGCCAGGAACTTAGCTCAATATTTTGGTGGCACATGATTTTGCTAAAACAAGATTGTGTTCAATTTCAACGCTGTCATCATGACACTGATCACAGCAAAGAAATCAGATACAGATGTTTGATGTATAAATATTAAATGGATAGAAAATATTCCTATCTGAGAGAACCAGGAAATCATCTTAAATAAAGGCAGTGAAATATAGCATAACTTTTTCACTGATTGGTTAAGATTATTTAATCAATACCTCAATTTGAATTCCTCCATCTACCAATCCAATACACCATCTTAAAACCAGTCCACACACACGCTCATATACTTGACGATCAAAGCACAATGTACATTGTAGAATTGTATTATCCATAACTGTTCTAGAAAACTATGAGTGCCAGGGATCAAAATGATCTTGATGAAAATGAAAACTGACTGCTCTGTAATTGTGAAAACAGTCTGTCACAATTCTTTATTTGACCATTTCCTTCCACACATTCAATCATTATCTCAGCCACAACACATTATTACTTATCACAGACATATTGAATCAGGGATTTCCTGAAATCTATGCTTTGATGCAATCCTACTTTCTACAAGATAAGACAACTTGAAACCATTTCCGATGTCTGTCATGGAAGGAGGCTGAGGCCTGTGGCACTGTTTATTTGTTCTTCTCTATTAATCACAGCTTCCTTTGTCTACAGATCACAGAAAGTCAATAAAATGTCTGGCATGATGTTTTTGTTCTTCACATTGCAGTGTAAATTCTGAACCAACATCCCCATTACCAGAAGGAATATAAACGTTTTACCTTCACCTGAGAGAAGTGAACTAGGATACTATCTCCGGTGCACACATAAATGCATTCATCACATTCAGGCCCAGATGATGCTGACATTGATAACATTGCCCTAAAAATCGTGTGATCAAACTGTAGCTAAGTCAACCCCAATATTCTCAGAGAATGACATAAAAGTTTTTTATTTGATAACAGTTATAGAAATCAATTGTGAAAGGCACCAAGTACCCTTGGAGAATAATTTCCGCTGTTGGCCATTTTGTTTTAATTGCTGTAGACAGGCCAGAGACAATAGCCCCTGGCTAGCGCTGCAACAAGACCATGAAGGACAGTGTCAGACACATAACAATTATTTCATGCCCTTCTGCAATACAAATCATATCATGCCCTGGTTCTGTAGGCTTAATAGAATGCCTGTGCTATATACTCAATATCCCACACTTCCAACACTACACTTCATATTGTACCCAGTGCAATAAGCATTGTTCTTGAACATGTTAACATGTTTACAACAATGTATTCACAAAAGTTCATCTTTCACCTTATGCAATAAACTTTTTTTCTGAAGACCATTATTTATGTATTTTTGTATATTGTAAAACGCTTTATATTAAGACCTTCAGATAATACACTTCATATTAAGCCAGTAGCAACAAAATCTAATTTGAAACACATGTTTAATACATAAGTAACCTGCCATGATCTTGATATTAAGCCCTTTAAGCAATACATGTACTGCGCACACTGTAATATATACTGTAAGCCATTAAAAACGCAATTGGTATTTGTTGTCCTGAAACTCACAAAAGTTCTATTGAAGATTTTTGCCTGCGATACAGAGGATGTAGGGATAAAAGGCTGTTATTCTGGCCCATTTCGAGTTCGAGTCCCGGAGCATTCCTCTCACATGAACTTTGATACTTAAAACTGAACCTTTGACATTTCTCGTAAACACAACCACATTCATGAAACACGTTGTGCACATGCATTACCTGCACCCAGGCCCTGTAAAAAGCACAAGGAATTGTGGAACTCAATCACTTTGAGAAAATGCCACACTTGACATAAGACGAAAGGAATCAGGTTATCGGTATGGTCAGCCAAGGTGCTTCAGATGTGATGATTGCCAGGCACTTTAATGTGCATCCATCCACTGTAAGTCGACTCAGACAACGTTTGCAGGCTACCGGAAGTGTTGCTGATCGTCCGCGACCTGGTTGCACCACCTGTGATAACAGCTCGACAAAACCGCAATATCCGAGTTTCACACTTGCAAAATCAGTTCCAAACAGCTGATGATGAGGCAAGGAGGACAATTGGGACAAGTCAACGTCATTTCAGCACCCAAAAAGGTGCAAGGACGCCTTGCTGCCTTCAACATCCGGTGTCGTCACCCGTACCATGGTCCAACCTTATTGCATCGCCACAGACTTGCCAGACAGCGATGGGCAGCAAATGGGGCCAATCTTGGCAACAGGACATGGCCAGATGTCATTTTGTCAGATGAATCCTGGTTTAACTTATCCTTTGCAGATGGACGTCCACAGATTTATCGACGTAAAGGAGGAAGACTTGCGCCAAACTGTGTCCTTGAACATGATCGTTTTGGAGGGGGTGGTGTCATGATCAGACCACAGACCATCAGAGGCTGCAGACCATCCAACAGCTGTTCCTGAGAAATGTGTGTCTTTCAATGCCCCAAAGACTGCGAGCATGTCTTGCAGCGCACGGTGGGCACACACGATATTGACTGCAAGTGACCCCTCCTTTGTTTGCTGTTGTTGTTGCGTCACTGATGTTGTTGTTGACTGGACATTTTCAGATGAAATTATTCACAGATGTTCACTTAAAACATATCTGCCAGTTAGGTTTATATATGTTGAAATTGGTGTGAGTAAAGAAAGTATGAATGTCAAATTGCGTTTTTAATGGCTTACAGTATATTTATAACAGGTGGGTCCATAAGAAAATTATTAATACATTATTACAATAATATGAATACACAATACCATTGAGAAAGAGTTCAAACTAACATGTGTTATATTTGGGATTACACTTTCTGAGTAAAATTTCTGTAATTAGAATGGACTTGAGTTAAACTCCGTCACTAGACTACCAGCTGTTCGACTTCCATGTTTATGAAAATCGTGGAGGCTAAGTGGATTAGACGGCTGACTTGGTGCGCTGGCCATTAGGTGCCTGAATCTGAGGGTGTGGGTTCAAATCCTGGATGGGTCTCAACCCAACAAAAGTACCAGAATCTGTACTTTACTGACGATTGGGTGCCTGACTCTGAAGGTGTGGGTTCAAATCCCAGATGGAACTAGGATCTTTACTTTACTAAGAAAGTGTAATCCCAAATATAACATACGTTACATATGACAGTTTTCTAAAAGGCATTGTCTATTCCTTTATATATACATTGTCAAAAACAACGATACTGGACATGTCACACATGGTTGGAGTGAGTGAGTGAGTGAGTTGAGTTTTATGCCGCACTCAGCAATATTCCAGCTATATGGCGGTGGTCTGTAAATAATCGAGTCTGGACCAGACAATCCAGTGATCAACAGCATGAGCATCGATCTGCACAATTGGGAACCGATGACATGTGTCAACCAAGTCAGCGAGCCTGACAACCCGACCCCGTTAGTCGCCTCTTACGACAAGCATAGTCGCCTTTTGTGGTAAGCATGGGTTGCTGAAGACCTATTATTCTACCCCGGATCTTCACGGGTCTCACACATGATTGGAGACAGTAACACATGTTTGTTCCACTCAGGTGAACAGACCCTTGGTACCAAGTAGAAACACTCAACCTCATGCTAAATTACATGTTCATTAAAACTTTGGTCATTTATTTAAATGCCACTGTTCCTGGTAAACACAACGCAACCCCACAACCCTATGTCGATGAGACAAAAAAGTTTTAACTGAGAAAACAATTTAATGATACTTGGAAATATATCATCTGTGAAATAACCTGACCAAAATGTTATTTGAATGATATGCATCATATCAATCAGTTGTCAAATAAAACTCACCTTGCTGAAAAAATCACAGATTTCTTGTGTGGGATGATTGTTTTCAAGAAGAGGTGCCAATGCTACAATAATATTTTCATGAGCAACTTTGGTGATGACGTCTGAATTCTGTGGAAGAAGAAAAAAAAAATTAATGATAATGAAAGCAGATATTTCACGTTTGAGAACATATCATAAGGCTATGTGTGAGTGAGTGAGTGAGTGAGTGAGTGAGTGAGTGAGTGAGTGAGTGAGTGAGTGAGTGAGTGAGTGAGTGAGTGAGTGAGTGAGTGAGTGAGTGAGTGAGAGTGAGCGAGCCACACATTTTGGGAACATATAAGGCTATGAGTGAATGAGTGGGTTGAGCTCTTACGCTGTTTTACGCAATATTACAGCAATATCACAGCGGGGGACACCAGAAATGGACATGGTATCCATGTGGAGAATCGAACCCAGGTCTTGGCATGACAAGCGAATGCTTTAACCACTAGGCTACCCCACCGCCCACACCAGTATTAGAGAAGTAAGGGAACAAGTGGCGTCTGCTTAGTATTAAATGTTTCGTAAGAGACACCTGACAAATGCTACCCACAGTGGCATGTGACCAAACAGAATATTATAAGCGTTCCAGTATAGCACTTATCATTGTGTCTTGATGTCTCAATGTCTCAGTGATGGCCAGACTGTCGGCTTCACCCAGTGTACCCATGTGAGAATTCAAACCAGTTCTTTTGACATTAGCAAAAGCTTAAACAACGAGGCTACAACACCTCCTTATATGGTTTTGAAGCATAATCTAGTTGAGCAAGTGATCACACACTTGTTCTAAGGACTGTGTATTAGGTGGTCAGTAAATGCACCCATTTTGTCCCCTCTGTGACAACAGCAGACCAATGAAGGCTGGGGATATACAACATGTGACCAGGCTGATTGCATTCCGTTGTGCCTCGATCTAAATTGAGGATTGGTGTGAGCTAAACCATTTGCCAGTAGAATGAGATCATCTCATCACTTTGAACAATATGAGCTAAATCTCTCCAGGCAGCCAACCATCTGTCATTATGGCCATCAAATCCACATATGTGAAGGACAAGGCTCTGAGTACCATTCCACAAAGAAAGTGAGACTGCTACAACTGTCATAATTCTATGTTCAAGCTACCCGTGAAGGTCTGGGTTAGAATGAGCCTTCAGTAACCCATGCTTGTCGTAAGAGATGACTAACGGGATGGGGTGGTCAGGCGTGCTGGCTTGGTTGACACATGTCATCGGTTCCCAATTGCGCAGATCGATGCTCATGCTGTTGATCACTGGATTGTCTGGTCCAGACTCGATTATTTACAGACCACCACCATATAGCTGGAATATTGCTAAGTGTGGCGTAAAACTAACTCACTCACTCACTATGTTCAAGCATGGGAGTAACAATCACCTCCACACATTGCTTCCTTGTGGAATGAGGAGATTTTAATTTAGCAGTCCAGGCAAAAGTGATTAATGTCACTCGTTAAATATGATTTTATTATTTCAATAAATAAATACACAGGTTCAACAGGGAAATTACTCAGTTCACACAGGATATGAATTTTATCATTTAGGCTCAGACAGGAAGTGAAGCACAGGCCCAAATCTATACCCTCTGACATAAGTACACAGTATACAGTGTTCTCATTAACGTCAAAACATGAGTGCGTCACCGAAATAAATCTACATGTTACGCATGATATTATCTGCACACAAAGCATTTTGTGTTCTGGGTAGTTACTTTTTTTGATATGGTGATATTACCGAAACTTGGATTTCCCCAGGTTAATAAATAGCAACCTTGCCAGATAGGGTGCAAAACACCAAACCATGTATGACCATACACTAGTATATCACGAAATTCATACAATATATAGTTATTCGCAGTTTGGAGACTTTCGAGTCCCATGTTGTGTGCCACACCTCCCCAAATTCTTTATGAAAATGTAAAACTCTGGGTAAAAGTTAAGTTGATCCTTCTTTAAAATTATGATGATGACTTGTGGACATGTGATCTCATGAATCGTAAAACACAACAGGTAACTGAAAAACGTAGTTTCCGCAAGGAAACAACAAAATAAAATAAATGTTCTCTCATCTAATCTGACTTGCAAATGATGATAAAATGCTCTAAAATGAAAACAAAAATCTAAATTTTATGGGGAGCTATGATCTCCCCCCCCCCCTTTTGAGACCTCGCCACTTCATGGCTAGGACATGCACCTGCAGTTCATGCCCACGCAAGATTCAAGTGCTATGCGTTTTAGGAACACAAAGCTTTTTTTCCGTCCTCGAGTATATGAGCCTTCTGGTGAGTTTCAGTTCAGTTTTACGCTACTTTTAGCAATATTCCATCAATATCATGGCGGGGGACACCAGAAATGGGCTTCACACATTTTACCCATGTGGGAAATCAAACCTTGGTCTTTGGCGTGAACACTTATACCACTACGCTACCCCACAGCCCCTGAGCCTTCAGGTACCTGGAATTTCTAAAATGATGGTAATTGGATGATTCTACTTTACATACCTGCTGTAGTAACTCGGACACCAAGTCCAGGGGGAACTGGTACACGGAGACATCTTGTATAGGGGTTGTCAGTGAGACATCTATCATACTCTGCAATACAGACAAAATATTGTATACTCAGGGGAAGAAAAAAGGGAACATACATAAAGAAAGCATAGAAATGACATCCTATATCTATCTTTAACATGACAAGAAGTACCAGGGTACCATAGTACAAAGCGATCTTAGCGCTAAGGTGATCAGAACTGATACCTTAATATTGAATTATGACCGATCTATTGCAATATACATCATAATACACTCCTCTTGCATCACACAATGTATCACACAATGTATCACACACCAATGATCTATTACAATATACATCATAATACACTCCTCTTGCATCACACAATGTATCACACCAATGATCTATTACAATATACATCATAATACACTCCTCTTGCATCACACAATGTATAACACACCAATGATCTATTACAATATACATCATAATACACTCCTCTTGCATCACACAATGTATCACACACCAATGATCTATTACAATATACATCATAATACACTCCTCTTGCAGTACACTATGTTACAAATTTTTAATCACAATATGTATCATATATCACTCCTCTTGTTACAAGCTAGACATGTTCCCCATAGTATCTCAATGCAATCTCCTTTTCGGGATATATTTCAAGTTTGACAACAATATTCTTAAAATTATTGCATTAAATTAAAAGATGACTTCCCATCAACAACTACAGTCTTTATAATGATTACACCATATTCTTCGAAGGTCCAAATATTTCCAGTTGTCTTGTTTTGACATTGTCCCAATTAAGATCTTGTGTCAAGCTCAGTTGCTAACTCTGTGTCGTACTAAACCTTTACACATTTATCATCATAATGTATACCTGTTTTCACTACAATTTAACTGACATAGTTTGGTAGAAGAAACGCTTGGAAGGCCCTTTCCAGCATCTTCATCTACAATAAACCGTTATCTTCATCTAAAGAGTGAGTCAGCGAGTATGGTTTTATGCCACTTTTAGCAATATTCCAGCAATATCACGGCAGGGGACACCAGAAATGGACTTCACACATTGTTCCCATGTGGGGAATCGAACCCACGTCTTCGGCGTGACGAGCGAACGCTTTAACCACTAGGCTACACCCGCCCTCATCTTAGGAAGTAACACCTTGCACAGACACCTGAAATCCTCACAAATCAATACCTGTCAGGTGTTACTTTACATTGATTGTTACATGAAAAACGTGTTGCAGGATTCACAGCCTGTCACATCACTTAATAAAGATCTGATGATCAGACGACATCACTCAGACAGTGAATAATGTTCCACAAAAACAGTAATATTCCAGTCCCAGCCTGCAATCTCAAAGAACAAACATGGACCAGGCATGCCAGTGACTGAAAGTATGACCAATGGTCCTCACCCCTGATCACACTGACATGTAATCAGCCACCCAACCCTGGCTATTAGATCTCCATTTTAAACATCTTCAACAAGCAAAAGGGGCAATGGGATAGCCTAGTGGTTAAAGTGTTTGCTCGTCATGCTGAAGGCCTAGGTTCTATTTCCCACATGAGTACAATGTGTGAAGCCCATTTCTGGTGATCCCGGATGTGATATTGCAGGAATACTGCTAAAAGCGGTGTAAAACCAAACACACTCACTCAACAAGCAAAAGAAACTGATAACCAGTTCTGCCCTTGAATTTTCAAAGGACAAGCTTATAATAGAGAATGAAACCATCTACCCAATGGCCACCAGAAAGTTATGAAAACTTTCATTCCATATTCTACATAAAGTCACTTTTATTCTGTATTCTACATTAAGTCACTTTTATTCTATATGCTACACTAAGTCACTGCAGCAAAAGTAATTTCGACTTTCACAAACACTTTAATGTTTTGGTTGCTGTTCGATTTATCACTCAGCAATATATATCATGTCAGCAATACATATCTATATTATGTCTCACGCCATCAGGGCATTATGACAATATAAACACCAAGGCACAAAATCTGACCATTTAGTCACATCTAATGACAAACAAGATGGGAACATATTCCAACCCATATTTGGTCATGGAATCCTTTTATGTACATAAAGTGTATTTTTACATAATTATGATGTTTGCAGAGACTAGGGCTGTAGTGATAAACTGGGTTCAGATATGAAACGATAATGAAATCACGATATGATACAGTATTACACAACAAAATATTTATCCAATAAGAACAAATGTGTACAATGGATGCAGAAATAAACACAATATTGCATCCCAAGGGATGCACAAAACATATTCATTGCATCCAGTTCTTGACAAATGTATTCTAATTTAAGTTATTATCAAATCTTATACTTCTCTACAAAAGATTTCATTACATTACAGAACACTCACATTTCCCACAGGGACCCTTGAAATTAATTACTAGGGTACCCATAGATTTCTAGGTCAAGCTTAAACAATGCAATATATGAAAACATGACATCTTAAAAGACATATTCCATCCCCTAAGGGGAAGAAAAACAGTCCTACAAAACATATTTTGTTGATTTGACCTAATTATTGAAAAAGTGCCTTGTACCGTAATGTCTCACTATTGATTTTTACGCTCTTTGTTGGCTTCGTATCTAGAGCTCCTATTGCGGCAAAGGGCTCCTATTGCGGCATAGAGCAAGTTCATGCTACAAACATTTGGTGAATGGCTATCAGAAGCCGACTGAGGTTAGACAAAAATGTGGGTATCTTAAATACACATCATAGGGTCACAGTCCTAGTATGAGTTACAACAGTATTTCAGTTACATACGTCCTTGCTGCTTGGTGATGGAGCAAGGCTCAATGTGGTGCAGGTCACAGGCATATTCTTATTTTGCCACCAAAATTATGAAAAAATATTTCTGCTGTCCTTAACAAAGAATCCCCATGGAAAATCATGTGATCCAAATTCTAAAGAAGACAAAAGTCATCAATATCCCCCACCTGTTAAAATTATTGCAAAAATACAAAAAATGTAATACATTTTATTATGCTCAAAAGGGCTTTTGCTTAAGTTTTCTGCTGTTAACATGTTATAGGAAAGACATCAGCCCGTACCCCTCCTTAAATTTAAATCAAACTACCTGAATATATATATATGTTTTCTCATCGTTAAAATTTAGGGGGATACGGGAGAAAGTCTTACCACTTATTATTCCACTGCAAAATACCAACAGAATAACAATTCTTGAACTGATGTATACATGCAAGTAATGCTTGTTTCCTAATAAACACTGCATTATGAGCAACGTCCAACACTGTCCAGGCATGTCACACAATCAACGAAGACACCAAGTCCGGCCTCTGATAATTCATTTAGTTTTTTTCTTAAAACAGAAATAAGGGACTGTTCATAATTTATGGCCAGGTGGGGTGATGATGCTTTTTATGGAGAAGCATGTACAATGTGAATGACATCCCCTAAAATTTATGTGCAAAGTAAGTGACCCCCCTGCATGTCATGTACAAAATCAATGACCCCCCTCTCCCTTCCAATACTTTTTAAGCATAAATTTTAAATATTTTTATGAACAAAATTGCTGACACCACCAAGGAACATGTGTAAAAAATTGATGACCCCCCAACAAAATGGGTGACCCCCCTTAAAATCATCATCACCCCCTAGCCATAAATTATGAATGGTCCCTAAGTTGCTGGATATGTATTGTAACAATGTCCAACCAAAATCCCAGCAAGATTGTATACTACTGAATGGAGTTATGGTTTTGCCTCACAAAATGAAACACCTTATTGGAACCTGACTCCAATTTATTCTTGGATCAGAAACAAAAAAATCTGTTAATAAAATCTGAAGAGCAGAATGCTGTAGTTTAGTACTTGCCTCATGGGCTAACAGCATCTCACAAAGAAATATTTTACAGTTAATGAGTTAAACTTAAGAAATTCTCCTACATCCATTTGAACCCCAGACCAAACTGTCTCTACAGAAAAACAAAAATTAAAAATTCAAATATTCATGAATAACAAAAGTCATCCGCTAGGTGCATGCTTGAAGTGTGTACGAGTTCCTCTACTACACTTTGAGCAGTTTAAGAGCCATGCTCCAGAAAGAACTCATCATTTGAAGCTGAGCCGTGGAAACAGATATAAATGTAAAAAAAAACACAGCCCCGATTACCAAATGTCCGAATTTCAGTGATTTCCTGATGTGTATACAAAGTTTCATGAAGTAATAGTTCAGGATTTATGAAAAAGTTCTGGAAATAGGAGTGAGTGAGTGAGTTTAGTATTACGCTGCACTCAGCAATATTCCAGCTATATGGTGGCGGTCTGTAAATAATAGAGTCTGGACCAGACAATCCAGTGAACAACAGCATGAGCATCGATCTGCACAATTGAGAACTGATGACATGTGTCAACCAAGCCAGCGAGCCTGACCACCCGATCCCATTAGTCGCCTCTTACGACAAGCATGGGGTTACTGAAGATCAACATTCTAACCCAGGAGCTTCACGGGTTCTGGAAACAGGAAGAACAGACAGATGGAGGACAGAGGTCATTTCCATATCGTCACTTTGTTCAGGCGCAGGATAATTCTGCAAACTGAATTGCTGTCAATGATTCTTTAGTGAAGCCTTAGCATGTGTATGAGAGAAGAATCTATGAAGGATTTCATTTCCTAGGAGCATGATGAGCAAAAGGGTAAGGCTGTGCGTGGACTATGGGCTGACAAGGAGACCAGGCATGAACTTTGTAACAATGAGAGGTAATGAACCTGGGTATTGTTCTTGACAATCTGGCGACAATGACAACTTTGTCACCTAGCAACCATGTCATGCAAACAGTGAGAGAATTCTGGGAAAATATCACTGAACCTAACATCAGCGAAATTTTGTGAATCAAATATGAAAATCTTTACCAGCCAACATAACCCCCCTTACCCATCCTGCTTAACTAAAAGATGAAAATTAATTGCAAATGAATCTCACCCCAATAAGATGTACACAATTTACAACTGGTTTAGGAGACAAAAAATAATGCAATCTTAAATAATTATAAATTTCCCTGATAGAGTAATTACGTGAAATCAGAATCCTGACCTCATTCTCCAGTTAGTTGGGAGGGAGAGCCAGGCTAAATGTCTGGGTGTTACAAAGATTGTGTTGCCATGTTGCAGACAAATGGGCATCGATCAGAGAGAGAGAGCATTAAATCAGTTGGCTGGTTGGCACTCTGACACCATGTATGTAGCACCCAACAGATGTTTCCTTAAACTCACATCCTGCTTCATTCACTATCATTGATTGTGTGAAAGTGGCACCAGACCAGTTTATAGCACCTGATCGATGTCTCCCCTCCTCTGTCTGCAAGACGGCAACCCACTCTCCCAAGCCTTCGGAGGTGCTTTTCCTATCTGGCGTTAGTTGCTCATAACGTTAACACATTTTACCAGTATGTCTGCTGACTGTGAGTGAGTGAATATTGTTTTATGCCCTTTTAACAATTTCCAGCTGTGTCACAGTCTGTAAATTACTGTGACTGAAGCAGAACGACTGATTGATTCCAAATCTGTGCATTGGGGTACGATGACACGTACCTTGTCATGGCCCCATTCCACAAATCAATGTTAGGACAGAGTGAATGAGTTGGGTTTTATGCCGCTTTTAGCAATATTCAAGCAATAACACAGTGGGGTCTTATCACAGATTATAACTCCCATATTTTAACAAAGACAAGTATAGTGCTGAGATTGCTTTGTAGAAGAAGGGAAGAAGATGAAGGGAAGAGTTGAGTGAGTGAGCCGAGTTTAGTTTTACGCCACACTCAGCTATATTCCAGCTATATTCACACATTACAGCCGTCTATAAATAATCGAGTCTGGACCAGACAATTCAGTGATCAACAGCATGAGCATCGATCTACATATTGGTATACAATGACATGTGTCAACCAAGTCAGTGAGCCTGATCACCCAATCCAGTTAGTCGCCTCTTAGGCTAAGCATGGGTTACTGAAGATCATGCAATTCTAACCCGGATCTTCACGGGTCAGGAGGGAAGAAGAATGTTAGTTATTACATCCCTTGGTGGTTTTAAACAAAAAGATGTTGAGAAAGCGTATTTCTTGTCTTGTGCTAAACATTCCATGGATAAAATATGGATTGGTTGTCTTGGAGTTGGGATACTGCGACTTAAAGGGGTACTCAGTCAGTCAGCGAGTTAGGTTTACAGAGCCACAGATAACTTTTTGGGTCATTGAGTTATGTACTCACTTGTGTTCATCTCATTTGGGTATCCTAAACTCGATTTGGTACTTTGCCATTTTCCATTAATTGTAAAAATATAATAAGGTTTACATATTAGTTAACGTGTTATTTATATTTGATCTGTAATATGAGAAACGATAAGAAAGACTGCAAGTTGCCAAGTTCATGTGCTGAAATAGAACCTCAAAGTATACCTCAGTTATTTTATCTATGCACCAATACGCAAGCTAAGATTTGACATTTTTGTGTGTACGCATGTGAGATCACATTTATTGAGTATTTACAAAAAATCAAGTGTACTTGTACTCAATAGACTTAATTGGAATTGAGTTTTCACATAAATATTTACGTAATTTACGCAAATACGCAGCTTATCTGTACCTCTGGTTTAACATCACTTTTTTGTGAAATCAGCAGGAGGACAACAGAAATGGGCTTCACACATTACACCTATTTGGAGAATCAAACTTCATGATCAAACCTGACGAGCAAACACTTTAATCACTAAGCTACCCGACGACCCCTGTGGACGATCCATGTTAAACTGAGCCACTGTATCTCAGTTACCTGGCACCATAAAACTAGTTTCTTAACTTTGGACTAATACAAGCAGAAACACACATATAAACATCCATGCACGTGGCTATAAGCTCAATAATCTTAAGTATGACATTAAACCCATTTCACCTCACCTCTGGAATGAAATAAAGGAACATAAACACCAGGTGGGTGGAGCAATGGTGGTTTTGACAATGAATTTGGACCTATCCATGGCATTTTGAGCAAGCAACAATGTTAAATTTACCTCGGTATCATATACGTTTATTATACATTGGGAATTATGAGAAACTGGAATTATTGACTGATAAATCAATAATATTACATTGGAAATTGAAACTCAATTAGTGAAACAGAACAAGTCATTCTAAATGTTTACATAAATATACAAAACTGTCATTCCATTTGTATCACTGCTCTCATCAACACACAAAACAGGCAGGACTTTGGTTATCAAACTTTGCACAAAATGCTCTCCCAATAAAACCTGTATATATAGTTGTCATCAAATAGGATTTGAGCAAAACGTTTTGTTATGTCAGAGACCATATACCGATATCGGTATATGGTCTCTGGTTATGTGATGTCTTCACCAGAAACACAAAAGTTCCCCAAATACCACATTCAGATGAATTCAAGGTGCGAGGCAGGCATTATCTCTGTAACATGCTCCATATTGGTTTACATCCTTCTACACAGCTTACTGGACAAAGTTTCACATCCTGTTGTGTTGGCTGAACAACAATGCTTGAGATCTGATCATGGTTATTGATTGTTCAGGACAGTGATGTATGCAACTTGCACCTGCATGGGACTGATAACAGGTGCCCTGTACACAGCTGCAACATAGTGTAACTAGTTACTACTCTGCATTTTCAGGTGGAAAACATCTGTTACTGCACTAAATGCCACATGAATATCTAACCAGGATACAGCAAAAATAGGTAAAAATTAAACGTCAGATTCTGTGAATGTTTTTGTAAAACTATGAAACACTCATGAAACTAGTCAATTTTAAAAAAAAAAATAAAATTTTTTTTTTTTTGGGGGGGGAAACATGTTAGCAGAAACTGGCAAAAGCAGGACAATAACTCCAACATTTCCTCAAAGCATCTAAAGTCTTAAAATACCACCATATACTTCATTGCAAATACTTTGATTATGACCTTACCCAGTACAACTTGTTAAGATCTAACAGTTACTTCATTTCAGGATTTCACAGGAGCAGTGGGGTTGCCAAGTGGTTAAAGTGTTCGCTTGTCATGACAAAGACCTGACTTTGATTCCCCACATAGGTACAATGTATGAAGCCCATTTCTGTCGTATCCTGTCATGATATTGTTGGAATATTGATAAAAGCAGTATAAAACCTCACTCGTGGGTTTCAATCAAGAATTTTAACCAAGCTGCTGGGTACTATTGGGAGTGATTAAAGAAAGCAGTGATTTAGGCTTAACGACAATTTGAAAAGTATTAAAGTTATATTGAGGCCTGGCAGCAGCATGTGAGAGAAAAGCCTGAAGTGATCCAGATCTCAGACATTTAACACTTTGGTCAACCTGAGCACAGGTATCATGGATAGGGCTGTAACGATGCATCGAACTATCGATGGATTACAATTGTTGAGTTTCCGATAGCAATTAATCAATGGTAGAAACGAAAAACTATCGATGCATCAATAGTATGTGTGACTATCGATACTTTGGTAATTGACTTCCGTTAATAATTCTGCAGCGCAAAATACAAGATGTTTGGGTGCAGACTTGCAGCTTCATTGAGTTTATGTTTTAAGTGTTGACTTGATCTGGGTTTCAAGTTTCTTGTCAGAAGTTTCTTGTACTTCAACTTGTTTTTATTTCATATAAACTATACATTCATTAGGGAAATGACTTCAAATGAGTCAATTCAAGGAGACTATCGATATCGCAATAGTATGTCGCAATAGACTATCTCTATCGCAATAGTTGTTTCCCCCTCAATAGTCACCCCTAATCATGGAATGGTGCTGACAAACCTAGAAACATAAAAGGGTTCAGATGGGATTCAAACCCTCATCACAGGTTTCTAGCGGTGTCTTAGACAACTTCACCACCCATGCCCCCCTAAACTGTTGGTAAGTGTCTGCATAAACAAAAGACAACTTTTTGCACTTTTCAATCTGACACCATACTCATGTACAAGGGTTTAATACTTCACGGAGAGGGAATATGTCTAAAACTGCTTCACTTGGCTCTCCTCCCCTTAACATCTGACAAGCCGTGAGATAACTAAAATAATGTTCAACTGGGCGTTAATCCCAACCAACTGACTCACTCTCAGTATGAACCAGATTAGAATATCCGGAGGTAATTCTGTGCTGGGTGTACTTTGGAAGTCAATATTTTGCACAGTAAATGTTCTTGAGCTAAGCACTTGTTTCAAGCAATTTTGAACTTCCCAATCATCGGAGCAAATCTCATAAAAATTCAGGGTCAGTTTTATGGCGATGGTTTCTGACTGCAATTTAATTAAATTTTCCAAGATTCATCTACTATGGGCAGAAACCACAAAAAAAATAAATTACACAATGTTTCATTCTGCACAAAAAGTGGAACAGGCTAAAAATTCTATATATGGTAATGGAAGCACAGCATTATTGCATTGAGTTAACGTCATACATTCAGAAAGAATCAGATAGAGAATCCTAACAAAAATGTCAGAATTCAGAGTTCACTGTAACCTAGTCAACCATCAACACCCTCAACAGATACATTACTGAATAATATAAATAATGTTATACAAAGCAGGATCTGTCATTGCAATGGTTACAAAATATTTCAGAAATTCTGGTAAATTAACATAACACATTCAAATAGAATCTGATAGAGAATCCCAACGAAAATGTTTAGCGTACAGTAACCTAGTGATACCCTCAACAGATATGTTACGGAATAACAGATAATGTTATACAAAGCAAATGAATTACGAAATATATCTTAAATTCTCCTTTAAATAACAAGCAATGACACCGGTCATTACGTAAGAGTGCATTCAGTCTGGAAATATTTAAGCTTCAATTCAGCTGTTTACCTTAGAAGCAGGCACATAATTGCCTTCACACACTAAAACATGTTCAGCTGTCTGCTGAAGAGCGAAGTGTCTGTTGTTTGAGAATTAACAGTTGGGGTGGACAGAGTACACATTCTCTTTTCCCATACAAAGTTGGCATTGTTAGAATACATTTTAAATGTTTCAATTTTCTCTATTTAATAGCCCCTTGACTTGAAATTCAAGTTTAAATCACAAGCCGAAAAAATTCTGAAATAAAGGGTGAGTGTATAACTTATGTATGTATGACTTCTTTGAGAGGCATTTTAGAAGTTGTAAAGATTAAGGAAAACCAAGTTCTATGGATAGTTAACTTCTATTGCATTGAATGCGATGTTTCAGTGTAGATACTCACACCCTTATCAAGCGATTGATGATAACAGTATTAATATCTCCACCAAAACGTCACATTCATTGCAATAAAGAAGTTGGCTATCCATAGAACTTGGTTTTCCTTTATGTATGTATATGTTGTTATAAAATTGTAGCATTTTAAGTAAATGACATGGGTTTGGGTTTAATAGCACTTTAAACAATTGTCCAGCTACATCATTGAGTGCTAGTTTAAAGAAGGAGAAAAGGCTGAAAAGGCTTAAATGATGCAGATCTCAGATGTTTTGAACGTTGGACAAATCCACCCACACAAGTTTGTGCTAGCAAACCAGAAAACATAGTCAGTATGAACTGAGATTAAAATCCGCCATATCCAATGGACATGGGCGGCGGGGTAGCCTAGTGGTTAAAGCGTTCACTCGTCACGCCAAAGAGCTGGCTTTGATTCCCTTTGTGTGAAGCCCATTTCTGGTGTCCCCCTGCCTTGATATTGCTGGAATATCGCTAAAAGCAGCATAAAACTAAACTCACTCACTCCTATGGACACAACTCTTTCAAACTCTGTGGGACCATCACTGCTAGTAGTTTTAATTAACTGTAGGTATGTCACTACATTTTGTAATGTAACTACAGGAGTTTTAGTAGATGTCATGTATGGAGTCCGTCATACATCAAAATGACTGATTCACCCTGAAGAAGAAATCACTCTTGTGTAAATACGTCACACGAAACTGGGTCAAATCCATTACAGTTTGACCTCTCTGACCACCTCAATGCAGACTGTCCCCTGCCATCATATTGCTGGAATATTGCTAAAGCAACATAAAAGTAAACCTGCTCACACTCACTCACTCTCTCACTCACTGTTCTGGCAGGCACAAAAAACAAATTTCATCTCTGTTTGCTCCAGCTATCATTCTGAAGCCAACCATCCTGATACTCAGAGGAGGTGACATGGAGCTTCAACATCGTGCTCAAGATTACTGTACTTATAAATCGATGCACGTGTTTCTTTGTTTGTTTTTTGTTGATTGGCATGTTGTGTCGTGTAGTGGTGGTGTGGTGGTGTGGTGGAGTGTTTGGTGTATGGTGTGCATCTGGTTTTATGGTGCCAGCTTGCCCAGACCCCTCTCAGACATTGCACACTCACTCCTAGCTGTTAAGTCATTGTTTTACCCTGCACAGTGTTCATGTTGATCACTGGATTGTCTGGTCCAGACTCAATTATTTACAGACCGCCGCCATATAGCTGGAATATTGCTGAGTGTGACGTTAAACAGCAAACAACCAATCATGCCGATGGGCTGGCAGACAATCAAAAAAAGTTTTCTTGCAACATCTTTTGGTATGAGGTGACGATGGGTCAACCAACCAACCTGCTTGCCTGTCAGATTCTCTATCCACAAGACCACAGAGGTCATGTGACCTTTGGCCTCACTACAACTAATTGATATGACTTGTTGAACCTCGTTCTGGTCATTGTCCACCAAAATTTGTCAATGTTAACCTTTACATATCACCGACTTATCACATCACATTCACTACTATAGGTGAGGTGAGGTGAGGTGAGGTGAGGTGAGGTGAGGTGAAATTGGGTTTAACGTCGTGCTTGAGAATATTTCGCTCATATGACGACGTGCATGCGTGTGTATGTGTATGTGCGGCTGCTTGTACTAGCCCAGACTAAAGCTGGTTTATAGTGCTAGCCCACTGAGATACCATGCCGCAGTGAAGCATGAATACTCCACTCAGACACATTATACTGACTCCGACCAGTCCTTGTTGTACCCATTAATTCCCGAGCGCCAGGCAGGGACCAACAAGTACCATATTTTAACGTCTTTTGGTATGACGCGGTCGGGGATCGAACCCGCGACCTTCCGCTCTCTGGGCGGACGCTCTAACCACTACACCACGGAGGCGGTCTTCACTACTATAGAGTAACGGCAGCGGTCTGTAAAGAATCGAACCCGGACCTGGCAATCCAGTCATCAACAGCATGAGCATCGATCTATGCAACTGGGTGTCAACCAAGTCAGTCAGCCTGACAACCCATTACGACAAGCATGGGTTGCTGAAGATCACTTCTAACCTGGATCTTCACCCGGATGAAGTTGTGTAGTCTAGTGTAAGATGTAAAATGAATACACAATGCCATTTAGAAAGTGGTCCTTCCTTGGAAACAACAGTGGCGATGGGACTCAACCCAACAAAAGTACTAGAATGTGTACTTTACTGACAAAGTGTTATCTACATAGAACGTGTTAAGATGTAACAATTACATTTATTAGAGGAATTTTATATTTCTTGTTGAGAATTTGGTACAACGAATACGACTGTACATCCCATGGGACGTAACATATATCTTTTCTGCATCCATTTTGTTCACTTGTGCATCCTGTAAAACCCTTGAGTACAACCAAAAGTTCTATTGATTAAATCCTGAAATCAAGCAAACCTTACCTTTATTTCTTTTACTAAAACTTCAGGTCTTCGAGCATTCTTTAACAGTTTTTCATATTTGTACATGTGTTTCTGAAAAAGAAATCAAATTCACAGGTAACCTCTTTGACATTTTTAAGGTAAATCAGATGAAACAAAAACATTGCGATCTTATTCTGTCATACGCTTTACCTTAAAACTATACCATGTAAACATAAACTTTAATCTAAGACAATAAGAATAACTTATTTTATTAAAGATATTAAACATTAAACCTCTAAGAACCTAATTTTGCCATTTAAACTGTATTTTTAGGGACTTATGTTGTATTCTAAATTAACTGGCCTTTGCTGCTAAATTGGGGAAAAATCATTAATTGTAAAAAAATTGGATTTTGTTTAAACTCTCATTTTCTCCATAGGAGGTATATTAACACTGCATTCAGTCAATAAATGTTAAGCTTGGCTTCAAAGCCTCTTCCTCTTTATTGGTCCTAGTATTAGTTAAATGCAAAGTCACAACATTAGACACAATAGCTATATCAACATGACCTGGGAATTTTTTAAATATCAATTTGGGTATTTTCACATACATTTGCTGTCAAATATAGGCCTCTGAGCTGTTCTAGATAAACTGCTGTATGAGAAATGGTTGTACCGTTATTAATATACAAAAATATGTGCAAAAATATTGCTATGGAATGAATAATCATGGGTAAAAACCCAGGATTATTCATTCCATAGCAATATTTTTGCACATATTTTTGTATATCAATAACGAAAGAGAAATATTAGTCTTTAAACCATATCATAAAAACTACATAGCTAGAGTTAAGTATTCTAAATACAAATATGAATATATCATTAAGATAAAACCGACATCATTGGCTCCAGTGTTATTTCTTAATGTGCATTAGCCATGTTAATTTTACCTGAAAGTATTTCACTTCGGTCTCTTCAAGAATATTTATAACACTCTCAGAATATGATAAGGCCTTGTTTTCAAGATGACGTACATTTCTCCCTAATCAGTACTCCAGGTGGTTTGGGCCTAAGTCATCAGAAAAGATATTCCCCTGATTCTGTGCAAATATTTATGAAGAAATATCTCAACATTTTCTTGATAAAATACCAGCTGATTACATGTTCAAGATATTGGATCCCACTGCAGGTGGATGTCAATGCCAGTACAAGAAACGTGCACATATTACTTTTGCCTAGCAACCATTGTTTCTGTATTTCGTCATCTGTGACGTCATTAAACAATTGAACGTGATGTCAATAAAGACCATGTTTTACTGCACAAATGTACATGAATGAAATGGATAACAATTGTAAAGAAATTTATACACTCAAACAAGTGTTTCATATGACTTATACAAAACTGGTGCAAAATTGTGCATCATTACAAAATTCCCCACTCGTTTCATATAAGTTGTAAGACACACTTGCTCGTGTAATAATCTCTATATACAACATATTACCAAGCATAGGGACAATGAGTTTAACAAGTTTCAGGCTTTTATGGTTGATTTTATTAGTCTAGACATTTAATGTCTTAAATAGAGTCTCAATGTAGAAAGATCCATCTGATCATCTGAATTAAACATTAAACGATATGCTACACATAGTGTTTTCTACAGAAGTATGGCATTAAGCTTGAGCCTGTAAGGAAGTTTCAGTTTTGGGACAACTGCTTCATTTCAATAGGCTGAACTAAACATTTAATGCAGTATACATAGGATGACTGTGACACCTCCTACACATGCTATCCACTGAGTATGACCTGGCTGACATTAGCACTATCACCCTGATGAACGGAACTGGGATTACTCTGACGTACACGCGGCATAAGTTGTGCACAACAACGTAAAGCCCAGACTCAACGAGGAAGCAAGTAGATTCTCAGATGTTTGGGGATTAAGCTTTGAGCGAACTGGGCCATAATGTCGTCCATGTCCACCTGGTTCTTGAACAAACTTGTAAAACTTACATATTTTAAAAGGGAAGAGAGGCTGAAGCTGTATCTAGTACTCTCCACTGGTGGCAATATAATAGTCTGCAACAAGTGTCAGTATATGATTTCCAAACACTCCACCAACCTGTCCCAAACACTCCACAAACCTGTCCCAAACACTCCACCAACCTGTCACAAACACTCCACCAACCTGTCCCAAACACTCCACACACCTGTCCCAAACACTCCACCAACCTGTCCCAAACACTCCACCAACCTGTTCCAAACACTCCACCAACCTGTTCCAAACACTCCACCAACCTGTCACAAACACTCCACCAACCTGTCACAAACACTCCACCAACCTGTCACAAACACTCCACCAACCTGTTCCAAACACTCCACCAACCTGTCACAAACACTCCACCAACCTGTTCCAAACACTCCACCAACCTGTCACAAACACTCCACCAACCTGTTCCAAACACTCCACCAACCTGTTCCAAACACTCCACCAACCTGTCACAAACACTCCACCAACCTGTTCCAAACACTCCACCAACCTGTTCCAAACACTCCACCAACCTGTTCCAAACACTCCACCAACCTGTTCCAAACACTCCACCAACCTGTTCCAAACACTCCACAAACCTGTCCCAAACACTCCACCAACCTGTCACAAACACTCCACCAACCTGTCACAAACACCTGTCACCAACCTGTCCAAAACACTCCACCAACCTGTTCCAAACACTCCACCAACCTGTCAAGCAAACTCCTCCACAAAACCTGTCCAAACACTCCACCAACCTGTTCCAAACACTCCACCAACCTGTCACAAACACTCCACCAACCTGTCACAAACACTCCACCAACCTGTTCCAAACACTCCACCAACCTGTTCCAAACTCTCCACCAACCTGTCACAAACACTCCACCAACCTGTCACAAACACTCCACCAACCTGTCACAAACACTCCACCAACCTGTTCCAAACACTCCACAAACCTGTCACAAACACTCCACCAACCTGTTCCAAACACTCCACCAACCTGTCACAAACACTCCACCAACCTGTCACCAACACTCCACCCAGCTGTCACAAACACTCCACAAACCTGTCACAAACACTCCACCAACCTGTTCCAAACACTCCACCAACCTGTCCAAACACTCCACCAACCTGTCACAAACACTCCACAAACCTGTCACAAACACTCCACCAACCTGTCCCAAACACTCCACCAACCTGTTCCAAACACTCCACCAACCTGTCACAAACACTCCACCAACCTGTCACAAACACTCCAAAACCTGTTCACTCCACCAACCTGTCACAAACACTCCACCAACCTGTCCCAAACACTCCACCAACCTGTCACAAACACTCCACCAACCTGTTCCAAACACTCCACCAACCTGTCACCAAACACTCCACCAACCTGTCCCAAACACTCCACCAACCTGTCACAAACACTCCACAAACCTGTCACAAACACTCCACCTAAACTGTCAACCTGTCACAAACACTCCACCCACCTGTCACCAAACACTCCACCCACCTGTCCCAAACACTCCACCAACCTGTCCCAAACACTCCACAAACCTGTCCCAAACACTCCACCAACCTGTCACAAACACTCCACCTAAAACACTCCACCAACCTGTCCAAACACTCCACCAACCTGTCCCAAACACTCCACCCAACCCTGTCCCAAACACTCCACCAACCTGTCCCAAACACTCCACCAACCTGTCCCAAACACTCCACCCAAACCTGTCCCAAACACTCCACCCACCTGTCCCAAACACTCCACCAACCTGTCCCAAACACTCCACCCACCTGTCCAAACACTCACCCACCTGTCACAAACCTGTCCAACCAAACACTCCACCCACCTGTCCCAAACACTCCACCAACCTGTCCCAAACACTCCACCAACCTGTCCCAAACACTCCACCTGTCCCAAACACTCCACCCATCTGTCCCAAACACTCCACCCCTGTCAAAACACTCCACCCACCTGTCCCAAACTCCACCCACCTGTCCCAAACACCCACCCAAACCTGTCCCAAACACTCCACCCAACCTGTCCAAACACTCCACCCAAACACTCCACCAACCTGTCCCAAACACTCCACCCAACCTGTCCCAAACACTCCACCAACCTGTCCCAAACACTCCACCAACCTGTCCCAAACACTCCACTCCAACCTGTCCCAAACACTCCACCCACCTGTCCCAAACACACACCTCCACCAACCTGTCCCAAACACTCCAAACCCAGCTGTCCCAAACACTCCACCCACCTGTCCCAAACACTCCACCCACCTGTCCCAAACACTCCACCAACCTGTCCCAAACACTCCACCCATCCTGTCCAACAACACTCCACCCACCTGTCCCAAACACTCCACCCACCTGTCCCAAACACTCCACCAACCTGTCCCAAACACTCCACCAACCTGTCCCAAACTCTCCACCCACCTGTCCCAAACACTCCACCAACCTGTCCAAAACACTCCACCAACCTGTCAAAACACTCCACCCACCTGTCCAAACCTCACCCACTGTCCCAAACACTCCACCCACCTGTCCCAAACACTCCACCCAGCTGTCCCAAACACTCCACCCACCTGTCCCAAACACTCCATCCATCTGTCCCAAACACTCCACCAACCTGTCCAAACACTCCACCCAGCTGTCCCAAACACTCCACCCACCTGTCACAAACACTCCACCCACCTGTCACCAAACACCTGTCCAAGACACCCACCTGTCCCAAACACTCCACCAACCTGTCCCAAACACTCCACCCACCTGTCCCAAACACTCCACCAACCTGTCCCAAACACTCCACCCACCTGTCCCAAACACTCCACCCACCTGTCCCAAACACTCCACCAACCTGTCCCAAACACTCCACCCAGCTGTCCCAAACACTCCACCCACCTGTCCCAAACACTCCACCCACCTGTCCCAAACACTCCACCCATGTGTCCCAAACACTCCACCCACCTGTCCCAAACACTCCACCCACCTGTCCCAAACACTCCACCCACCTGTCCAAACACTCCACCCACCTGTCCCAAACACTCCACCCACCTGTCCCAAACACTCCACCCACCTGTCCCAAACACTCCACCCAGCTGTCCCAAACACACCATGCCCATGTCCCAACCAACCCTTGCCTCCTATTACCTTCCCTGTCACTATCATCCCACACTACCATTACCAAACTACCTTCCCCACCCACATCTCCAACTCTCAACCAATCAACAGCCTTTCTCCTACTGTCCTCCTATATCCAATGTGGACATGATCAATAATCCCAGCCAACACTTACCTTCCACTGAATAGAGTACAACCACTGATCCCTCAGGTAGCCATTGTGGGCCTGAAATGAATACCATGCATCGATTAATCAGAAATGAAACACAAATATTTAACTTCTCCGTCGAGAACACTGTCAGCGATTAAGCAGGGCCCTGAATTTCAGCAACCGTAAACGAGCTGTCCTGAGTATTGACGATTATGTAAACAGACTATACCATAATAAACTGCAAGATCTTCACTTCATACGAAAAGGCCATGTGCACTTTCTTACTTTACTTTCAACAAAACAATCTTCATAAATTGTATTTTGATATTTGCCAGTACTACCAAAATTTCGATGTTCCAGTAAAATGCATTACCTTTCAAAATATATTTGCCATCTGTGGAGTTTCTGATAAAAACAAAACTTATAACCAAGCACAAATCATAAGAAAAAAGTCAAATTATATAGTGCCACATCAAAGGTAACAAGCATGTATGCTGAAACACAGAAAATATGACGTTCAAATGATGAAAGTCTGCAGGCTATCCGGTATGCTTCATTTCTATGTCAGAAATGGAGGTTCAAAATGCCAAGGTGCCATGAATAAATAATGCACATATCTTGTTACAAATAAATATCATGGTAAATGTTAAACCGGTAATAGCATGGAATTTGGATAAAACACAAACTACAATGTGCATGACCGACTGACAACATATACCAAATGCTGATATTTAAGCATCACTTTATTTACCTCATAATTATCATGATTAATGATGCCTCAAATTTTCCTTCATACAAAAAATATAGAAAATATAGTTTCTTGACATGTTGCCATGGTTTCGGTGATGAAATATCTCACTGGCCATTTTGACAAACTCTTGTTAATTAAAGGCTAATTAATGTGTCTAATTTTGGTAAATATCTCACAATAAATCAAGTCATATTTCAAATCCTACCAAAAAAGTCCCACTTTGATGAATTTATCACAAATAGTCTCAATGATGTCAGATTGGAATCTTTCATCTGAGAACTCTTAGATCAAACACGTAAGCTCGGCAAGCGCCATGAGGGAACATTCCCCCAGAAAAGTCTGCTGATAGATCTCAATCTTGAAGGAAGGTAGTTAGGACGAGAATCACCTGGGAATGTATATCAAGCAAATATCATGTTATATCCTAACTGTTACATGGGAAGAAATGTTTGCCCAAAGATGTGAATTTTGAAGTACATCAGTTTGGACCAGATTGTATTATTACCTTGGAATATATATCAAGAAATATGTTATATCCCAACTGTTGTATATTAAGAAAATGATTGGAGTCTGTACATCATAATGAATACAGTAAACTATAATCAACTTATGTTTTAGTCACTGAAACATGATTTATGATTTAGTTGAAAAGCACTGTCATAACAAAATTAGTGGACCTTTTAGTTTGTTTTAGCCATAGTTTACAAATATTACTTGAGTATAATTCATTGAAAATATCAACTAAGGTATTATTCAAAACCAATATTACCAAGGGTGTTATTTAATGTCAATGTTATCAAATGTATCATTTAAAACAAATATTACCCAAGGATTCATCAAATACAACTGTTACCTAACCTAGTATTATGGACATTAAAAATGATATTCTTAATGAAGTGAGTGAGTGAGTATGGTTTTACGCCGCTTTTAGCAATATTCCAGCAATTAATCACGGCGGGGGGCACCAGAAATGGGCTTCACACATTGTACCCATGTGGGAATCGAACCCGGGTCTTCGGAGTGACAAGCAAACGCTTTAACCACTAGGCTACCCCACCGCCCCGCCCCCTCTTAATGAAGCATATGTTCTAAACTTCTTTTTCATATGATTAAAGTGACAATGGAGATTTTATATATCAAACTAGATCAGCTACATTATCACCAAGAGGTTCCAATCATCACATGTTTTATATGTCACCAAACACCAAATCCCTACTAAGTTTAGTCTAAAGATGATTGCAGTTTCAAGAAATATCAAATTAAAAATTAACAAAACTGGTACAGCGAACAGGTATAGTTTTACACTGCTGTTAGCAATATTCCGGCAATACCATGACAGGACACAAGAAATGAGCTTCACACATAAAACATGTTTAACGCACATGAGGAATCGAACCTGGGTCTCTGTAGGACAAGCAAAGACTTAATCCACTAGGCTACACAGCAATCCCTACATACCTGCAGTAATAAATGAGCTTCACACACTAAACATGTTGAACCCATCTGATGAATCAAACCTGGATCTCTGGTGTGACTAGCAAACACTTAAACCACTAGGCTACACGACAATCCCTACATACCTGCAGTAATAAATGAGTTTCACACACTAAACATGTTGAACCCATCTGATGAATCAAACCTGGATCTCTGGTGTGACTAGCAAACACTTTAACCACTAGGCTACACGGCAATCCCTACATACCTGTAGTAATAAGGATCCATCTTGTATGGTAATCCGTATACAGAACTTTTGACCAGCATCCCATCGAGATATTATGTGCACATCTTCTATTCCAGAATATTGTACTCCAAGCTCCATGAAGCCGTAAGGCTGAAACAAAACATACAACATAATTACACTTCAGTAATCATACACTGTTCATATGAAACTAGACTAACACTGAGTCACTGAAATTAAGTGAGTGAGTGCACGAGTTTGGTTTTATGCCTCTTTTAGCAATATTCCAGCAATATCACACCGGGGGACACCAGAAATGGGCTTCACACATTGTACCCAGGTGGAGAATCAAACCCAGGTCTTCTGCATGACGAGCGGATGCTTTAGCCATTAGGCTAAACCACCACCCCGAAACCTGTACAGTGGGAATACCACAAGGAAGATGCTGAAGATGCTGAAGACGTTGAAAACCGAGGGCTTCTCCAACCCTGAATATTTATATTTAAACCCGAAGCCGAGGAGAAGTGTTTGCTTTGACTTATTTACTGTAGAAATAGTGAGTGAGTGAGTTTAGTTTTACGCCGCACTCAGCAATAGTCCAGCTATATGGCGGCGGTCTGTAAATAATCGAGTCTGGACCAGACAATCCAGTGATCAACAGCATGAGCATCGATCTGCGCAATTGGGAACCGATGACATTTGTCAACCAAGTCAGCGAAACTGACCACCCGATCCCGTTAGTCGCCTCTTACGACAAGATAGTCGCCTTGTTATGGCAAGCACATGGGTTGCTGAAGACCTATTCTACCCCGGAACTTCACGGGTCTACTGTAGAAATAACATATATTGATATTTGTTAAATATCTAAGGGTATAAAAATACATTACAATCTATAAAATCTATTAAGGATGTTAGTAAAATCTTGCCCGGAAATATATACGTTATTCTTGGTACATGTACCTTATGATGAACCAACTACTTTGAACCAGTTCTGTCGATTAATGTCGAGTTTAGTTTTACACCATTTTTAGCAATATTACAACAAAATCACAGAGACACTAGAAATGGGCCTCACACATTGCAACCATGTGGGGAATTGAACCCAGGTCTTCGGCATGACAAGCGATAGCTTTAACCACAAGGCTACCCCATCCAGCTCTCTTGGTCTTACAAAGAAAAAGTGAAACATCATGACAGGTCTTACTGAATACTGAAAGAACTGTTTGGTTCAATAGCCTAGAGGTTTATGAAGGCTAAACCATGTACCCATGCACACTGACACATTATCCAGTGAAAGTGTGTGTATTTATACAAGCATTCTGTATGCAGCCTGGCAACACTTCCAGCCTGTTTTCCTCGTCCCTGACCCAAGCAGATCAGAATCCAGACATTTTATTCCCATTCTATCAGCTCAAGTAAATAAAGTGTCCCATATGACCTGTAAGTGCTATACACAGCTGACAACTCAGATCTCAATCTTGGTGGTCTTGCCGACAGTTTGGCCTGCTTATATCTGAGTACTGTTACTGAATGACTGGGGTTTAGGCTAACAACTAGTCTCTGAAATGAACATATTTTACAGGGACAAAAAGCTCACAGTAAAAAAAAAAAATATAATGTAAAGGAGCCCTGAGACTTTCTTCATTTTCAGAAGCTGTGGAAATCTAGACTTGCCACAGTTTCTAGACTTGTGTGGACTTTCTTGGATATATTTGCTTCAGGGTCTGTATGACAGACTAGACTGGGGTTCAATATGGTTGTGCTTAAATTGAAGTACTTTTAAATCATTTTAGACCTGAGTAGGACTCAGGTGCTTTGACTTAGTTGATAGTATGTCTTAGTACTAAGGATGGCTATCGATAATAGTTAACTAAATATTGATCGATTAACAATAAATATCAGAGAAGTAAATCAAAAAGAAATCTGAAAGAAATCATCACATTTCACATCACCAGTGAGTGTTGACATATTAATGCATAGAATAACAAAACAGTGTTCTGAACATAATTAGGAAACAATCCCTAAATAAAGACATGACTGTGTATGTACGAGTAAAATAAAACTATATTTCACAACAATAGGTTATGTATGATATTCGCAATTACACAATTTTCATATCTATAATCATTGAGAATTCTCCTCATAAACAATATTTCGGATTATACATTTTTTTAGCCAGCCCTACATTGTACCCAGATGATGTGAATCCAGGCCTAGATTTTCAAAGCTCTTTAGCTAAGATAGTCGTAAGTGCCATACATTAACATTAACTTCTACTTAACTATCTTAGGGCTAAGAAGAGTTTTGGAAAATCTAGGCCCAGGATCACATCATCAATCACCAGTTGGTCTGGTCTAGATTTCTTTATTGGTTGACAGGCATCACATGCATAAAATATTGCTTCGTTAAGCATTTAAAGTGAGTGAGCTTTTAGCAATATTCCAGCAATATGCACGGCGGGGGAGACCAGAAATGGACTTCACATATTATACCCATGTGGGGAATCAAACCCGGGCCTTCGGCATGACAAGCAGACGCTTTAACCACAAGACTACTCAACCGCCCCCAAGCATTGAAAAACAAAGGAAGCAGCTTGGTAGTGCTTAATACACACAGACCTGAGTAATAATGTCACACGACAAACATCTCCAAATTCTATTCATTGGTTCTGGGTTAGACAGTCATTTGGTCAGTACCTCAGTACTCAAAACAGGATAGCCTGGAGTTAAACTGCTATTATCTCAATGCTCTATACAAGTGTTCTCAGGTTAAATTATCAGCGGCTTTTATTGCAGAACTCTATACAAGGTGATCTGGGTTAAATTTGTCTTGACCAATCAGATATCATTATTCAGAGCTGAGCAGTAACGGTTCGTATGTCCTCCCATTATGGTTGTATAGCTGCTGAAGAGCACACCAACAATACAGAGGGTCAGTTACTGAGACAAGCCTCACAGGCATGCTTTAATTAAAACCTGATACCTCCTATTTACCTTAGATATATCTATATCCTACATATCCCAGACTATAAACAATGATCATCTTGAGAATGACCAATCAGTTAACTGAAATAAAGGCACATGATCTGTGACCTCCCTCAGATTACACTTATGCTTAGTCTCCTAAAAATTGACATTTTCATAGAAGCTGAAAAATTCACTGAAATTGAAAAGGAGCCCTTGTGAGCTGGGAGTTTCCTGAACTAGACCAAATGCTCAGCCCACAATTTGGATGCTTGTGTGTGTGTTATGAGTATAATACTCACACTCAAGTTGCTAAACTAAATTGGGAATTAACAGTTTCTCACTTCGAATGATTAATTTTGAATAATTTGAATTCAAATAATGTACACATTAATATCATATTATATTTACTTGAATAATGTTTGGGGAGAAATCTCAGTATATTCACTAACATTTCACCATAATCTCTTTGAAGAATAGGTCAGTTTGTTGTTTTACGCTGCACTCAGCAATATTCCAGCTACATGGCAGCGGTCTGTAAATAATTGAGTCTGGTCCAGACAACCCAGTGATCAACATCATGAGCATTGACCTACACAACTGAGATACAATGACATGTGTCAACCAAGTCAGCGAGCCTGACCACCCGATATGACAAGCATGGGTTGCTGAAGACCAATTCTAACCTGGATCTGCACGGTTTTGAAGAAGAGGAGAATTACGGATATTTTATGGAATTATGTTAAGTGGCAGTTAAGTATAATTATACCTGCCTATACACAAGCCTGATGCTGTAATCAGTTCAACAGCCAAATAGCTTGTATAATTAATGTACAGAACAGAAAAGATCAGAGATCATGTACATATTTTGGGACAAAGCTTTGAAAGTACTTGCTCAGTCTTCATTATATTCATTACACGAAATAGATCTAAAAAACTATTCATGTTCCCATATTTCTTTTGTTGAGTATAGCTTTCACAATTACAGACTCTATCACATCACATTCAACAAACAACATATCATGTGACAAAACATATCTGCCCATACATCCTGCAGCAGGATTTTCCTGTTTATTTCCATGAAGTGCTAATCATGAAATTATTGTGAGCATGAAATTAATCTGAAAAACTTGAGCGTCCTTGCTCGCATTAATAATATCTGGTCCTATTGAAGAATAATATTACCCTGTCTGGTCCACTGCATGTGGACAGCCACAATTACATACATAACAAAGATAACATTAAACACTATAATTGACTGCTAAACTTAGGCACTGTTTCTCATAAAGATCATTGTCATTGTGCTGGCAGTTTGTCCACACAAGTTGATCAAACTGTTCTGACAGTCACCAATCATGTATGACAGAGTCTTTGTTCCTGGTAACCTTGTCCAACACTCTGATAATCTTGAGCAAAATATTATTCAGACATGTAGTGAAGACATCAATTAGGCAAAATAAAAAAACGATTACAGCTCTTTAAAATTTAGGGTAGGTAGGTAGGTAGGTAGCTAGGAATACGTTTTTTACATTTTTTTAAAAGTAAAGTACACCCTAATAACACATTTATCAATGTGTAATTGTTTTTTTAATCAAACTTGCCGCCATCAGGTCGACTTTCTCTATCTGAACCCGGGTTCGATTCCCCACGTTTCACCACTGGGTTACCCCACAAGTGGTGAAAGTACAAGTGGTCTTTAAGTATTCTCCAGGTTTCTTTCCAAGCCTTGTACATAAATAAATAAATAAAATAAATAAATAAATAAATAAATAAATAAATAAATAAATAAATAAATAAATAAATAAATAAATAAATAAATAAATAAATAAATAAATAAATAAATAAATAAATACATAAATAAATAAATAAATAAATAACTAACTAAATACAAAGAAAGAAAGAAAGTTGTGTTCCCCTATTTGTTTCCCTCAGTATATTACCGCTATTGCCTGGAATCGTCCCAAGTGACATCAACCATGCAGCAACAACATGGCTGCTGACAACATTAATTCACAGTCCAGTTCATCTCGATACAATAACACACCAGATCGATCATATTACAGGAGATAATCCATTAGAGAAATACACAATAATACATGTTATTATGGTGTTAACATTTTATATCACTGCATTAATCAACGTTCAAAGTTGCATCCACCATGTGGAAACAACCTGGTTGGTTACAGACCATTTAATCCCACTCCACATGATTAGGATACTATGACACCCAATCAGTCACATTATAGGTGACAATCCATCAGCAGGATATACAATGAAGTACATTGAAAAGGGTATGATAACATTTTATATCACCATTAACTGCAGTTAACAACCACATATATTAGAGTATCTAATAGACCAAGAGAGGTTTACTCCTGTTTCATTTGTAAAGGAGCAATCATGGCAAAAATCTTGTAGCATATTTGCTGAAAGGCCACAACGACTTACTTCAATGATCCTTAACTATTTTTCACCATGGAGTCCCTTGGACATATTTTCTGATACTTAGTCCATTAGTTTTTACAGACATCAGGTTATTTTTAAGGATAAGTAGTCATAATCATACCCTACCATGGCTTGATTTAGTGCTTTGTTACTTGCACTGGTGCAACCCAATATTACAAAGTGCAACACAGTTATTAGCTAACCTTCACCAGGTGCAAGTCATTTTTTTAGTGGGTAAACTTCTGAATAAAACATGTAAATAATTCAATAGCATATTTCTGATATTACATACTAGTATTGCAATAAAAACAGTGCAACTGGGTATTGACTGGTGCAACTAGGTTTTTATCTTAGGTTGCACCTGGTGGAAGTGGGTTAACATCTCTTAAATCGAGCCCTGCCTACACTGGGGAAACCAGAAAGTGAAAGTATTTACCCCTTCTGATAAACATGGTGTGGGACAACGTAAACACCATTTCAAAAATAACTCTTAATTTATTATTCAGACCCTTGGCATTAATCACTATCAAATACACATCAATGCCTGACCATGCATTAAGGATCATAATGTCATGTAGAATTTAACCAATGACAGGACAGATAACCTGCTTCCAGTGATATCTTAACTTCAGTTATGAACAAACAGCTGGGGCAAGTAATTTCTTCCACTGTGTTGAGTTATTACCTGTTAAAACAAATTAAGTTTCCACATGTGGCATAGTGTTCTACAATAAAACTTGTTCGGTAGCCAAGAAATGTGAAGTGTCATTGTGCAGGCATTGCAACATTTGTATGTAATCTTTGTGCTAAAGAATTAAAAATCTTTGGTTTGCCATATTTATCAACAGAAATGTCTCTCCATAACTGTCATATGGAATAATATGAATACGGTCTTATGATACATTAGGTCAGGATACCCTTTCATAGGCTGTGATAATGACCACAAATACCTGGGTCATGTTTGTTTGTCTCTTTCTTTAATAACACACTCAGCAATATTCCAGCTCTATGACAATAATCAAGTCTGCACCAGACAATCCAGTGATCCATATTGCAACCAATGATCAGATATACAGTCAACCAGTCATCCAGCCCCTAACCAAATCCATGAGTGAGTGAGTGAGTATGGTTTTATGCCGCTTTTAGCAATATTCCAGCAAATCGAGGTGGGGGACATCATGATTGGGCTTCACACATTGTACCCATGTGGGGAATTGAACTCGGGTCTACGGCATGACGACGGCATCGCTTTAACCACAAGGCTACCCCACCGTCCTCCAGGAAGTTGCCCTGCAGGACCAGTGGAAGGTCTTGGGGAATAATACTTGACCAGAGTTCTTACAGTAAGTTACACTGTTGACATCCTCGATAATCTCAAAGGGTATATCGTTCGATAAATCTCCACTATACCCTGGATGCATCTACGGCTTGGCCCCATGATTTCATTACCTCCTTGGCTGGCTTTTATCTAATCAGGTGTCAATGCTGGGAAGTTGGCGTACCAATCACAACTCACTTTCGCTTCTTTATCTAACCGATTAAACTTGGCAACAAAATTGTTGCAGAGATACTCTGAAAAGAGGTAGAAAGAGTTCTTGCATATATCTTTTAAGGTTTCAGACCTATGAATTTGTCTGTATGATTTCCCCAAAATCTGAGTCGCACTGTGAACAAACCTTCAGCGGCCGAGATCGCTATCTTTGTTGACACAGGCAAGCTTGGTTTTAAAGCGACTGAGCTGATTGGCTACTTGTTCGAACTGTTAGAATGCAGAGCCAGCAAAGAGAGGTAATAAAATTATCAGGCGAGCCATAGATACATCCAGGGTACTAGTGCAGATTTATGTCGTAACGTATACCCTGGAGATTATCAGGATGCAGTGTTGATAGGTAAGAAACATACCATGTAACCTTCATAGGGAGGTTGGGAAAATAAGGAAGTGGGAAAATATCTGTCCCTGTATGTAAATCAAAATCACTGCATTTGCAACACAGACCATAAATTTAGGGCCTGAAACAGTGAACTTCTTCTCATCATGTTAATGCCCATTGTATTTCATATTATATTCATTTCAGTCAAATTCTATCAAAACCTTGAAGCAGTCTTGGTCTTGTGGCTATATGGCGAGAAATAATGCTGATACGATGTAAAATTGTAACTCACTCACTGACAAGACTGCCGCTAATATTTGACCACCATGAATGTCCACGATACACTCTGCATGAACAGTAAACATGACCTTGACATTGATCTAGAAACTGAAACAACCACATAATCCTCCTGTTGTTCATGTCCCGGAAAAAAAATGTATAATTTGTCTGAAACACTATATTTTGTTTGTTTCACCAAAAAAATTACCTTATATTTTTCATGAGTGAGAAAAACTAATAATTCTTTTGACTGAAAAGATATTTATCAGGCATCTATGTAAAAGATATTTCTTTAACTTAATCTCAGATGAACCTAGAAAATATTTGCTACAAACACAATCCATGAAACCAAATGCCTGGCCATGAAAGATGAACAAATGTACACTGGGTAAACAAATATTGTATGCAGCGATGTAAGAGAACGTTGAGTTATTCATATCTGTAAGGGGTGGTGGGGTTGCCTAGTGGTTAAAGCGTTAAACTTGTCGCCAATTCCCAGGTTCGATTCCCCACATGGGTACTATGTGTGAAGCCCATTTCTGGTGTTCCCCTGCACCGCCATGATATTGATGGAATATTGCTAAGAGTGCCATAAAAGCACACACACTCACTTACAAAGATTATGTCCATTCAGTATTGTCCCAAACATTGAATCCAAGTACCATTTTTGTTTAAAAGTGCCCATTTTATCACAACTTAAGATATACACTTCTTCCAAAATATTACTGGGAATATCAACTTCATACAAGATGCCAGCATTATTTCTCTCAAAGGTCTAATCTTAAGAAATATCTGCAAATTTCATTTTTTAGCAACCAATAAAAAGACAAATATTCTTTAAAGATGTCCCTCTTAGATAAACATTTCTAATGCATTTATTTTGTAAAACTGCTGTTCATTCATGTATAAATACATTCATTATAATTGTTAGCCATCATTTCAAGCTCTCTGTATACAACAAATATCTGTACCACAATATCTGTATCATTGGCCTGTGGCCCCTTTACGAAATCAAACAATTCAGCGGCTTTACAAACTGTGGAGGAATTCCATGCATGTGAAAGGACAGAAAACAGTTGGAAAAAAGGAAAAAGGAAAGAAATCGAAATATGATAATAACAAAGCTTTCACTCTGCATACCTGGGTTTTATCTTTCGCCATTTTTAGCAATATGACTGCAGGTGACACCAGAAATGGGCTTCACACATTGTACCCATGTGTGGGAATCGAACCTCGGACTTCGGCATGAAGAGCAAGCGCTTTAACCACTAGGCTACCCCACAGCCCTTTTATTTTTATTCTTTTTAAACATTCCAGTTAACAAAAACCTCTGTACATGTTCATAATTGCCCATGTGGTTTTCTAATCAACACATAAGTGAATACTGCTTAAAGCTGCATTTGCAACTTTAAACCTACTAACAACTTGTTCTTGGACAATTAGTTTCTAGCCATTCTAGTTTATGAGTTGCTTTCTGATTTGACATTCAGGATTTAAAATATATCAAGCCCAACATGCAATCTGAGACTTGCCTTAAATGAAGTCAGACTCAGACAACCGTCAGACCCAACTTTCTACATGTTCTACCTCAAGTATCTGTCAAGAACAAATGACATAGGGAGCATTTCTGACTTTAAGTACAGAACATCGATTGTTACAGAGGCGATTGGGGTAGCCTTGTGGTTAAAACATTAAGCTCATCACGCTGGCGGACCAAGGTTCGATTCCCCATATGGGTACAATGTGTGAAGCCGATTTCTGGTGTCCCCCGCCGTATTATTACTGGAATATTGCTAAAAGCAGAGTAAAATCCAACTCACACCCTCAGTTGTTACAGAATAGCCTCCAGACTGTGGACAATACAAGCTCCTTAATGTCCACCAAACAACTGGATGCACCACAAATGGGCATGGTGCAAAGGCCCTCTCTAATGTCGACCACAGAACTGGGTGTGCCATAAAGGGCATGGACTGGTCAACAAAGACCATCTTTAATGTCCACCACAGAACTGGGTGTGCCATAAAGGGCATGGACTGGTCAACAAAGACCATCTTTACTGTCCACCACAGAACTGGGTGTGCCATAAAGGGCATGGACTGGTCAACAAAGACCATCTTTACTGTCCACCACAGAACTGGGTGTGCCATAAAGGGCATGGACTGGTCAACAAAGACCATCTTTAATGTCCACCACAGAACTGGGTGTGCCATAAAGGGCATGAATTGTGGAGCAAAGACCATCTTTAATGTCCACCACAGAACTGGGTGTGCCATAAAGGGCATGGACTGGTCAACAAAGACCATCTTTACTGTCCACCACAGAACTGGGTGTGCCATAAAGGGCATGGACTGGTCAACAAGACCATCTTTACTGTCCACCACAGAACTGGGTGTGCCATAAAGGGCATGGACTGGTCAACAAAGACCACCTTTAATATCTGCCACAGAACAGGATGCAATCCAGCGGTGTCTGACACCAATGAGCAAAGTCCCTCATTGCTGTATACCACGGCTGAGGCTTAAGCATCTGCCTAGTCAGCACAGCTAAGAAAAGCTCTTCAAGACTTTACAGCGGGCATAGTGGGTATGCGATAATCAGAATAATTCCCCAGCCTTCATATGCCTGACATTTCCCTTGACCAATAATCACACTAAAATGGTGGAGTGGTAACATATACGCTATAGAAAATTGTTCAGTAGAAGAATATTTACAGATAACACCTAAGCAAACATAGTACAGAATTACTTTCAAAGAAATATTGATTCTGGACATTTATAGCCCAACTTTCCAGCAAAATTTAACGATCAAACCTTGAAAGTACATAAGATTTATGTTGAAAGACTGACTGAATAAAATGAAAATAATTGAAACACACAAAAGTTATATTTAACTACATATCAATAGTCATTAAAGTATTGCTTGATGGTATTCCAGACCCGGATACCAGAAATGTCAGTGTCTCACACAGCTCCAGTTGGACTGCCAGCATGTCAGGATGACTTGTTCAATAATGAGCTTCAGAAGAATTCCCTACATGGATTTCTGTACATACCACTCAGGGTGGAAATAACTAAAATTGCTAGTGTACTCTGGTACAGTGGCACATGTAAAATCACTTGTCCTGATGATTTTCCACTATACGGACGTTTTCTTGTTGATTCTTTAAATAAACAACATAATTAACATTGGAAAGTCAACTGGACACCGGTGCAGTGTGATATACAAATTTGCTTGCCCGACAGAAAAAAACGCTGGACTCGGGTGTCAAGCAATGGGTTATGTCCATCCCTGCCACTTGTAATGATATTTCTTCTACTTAGTGAGGTGGGATTCTACATTGCTTTATGACCATTGCACTTACAGAGTATATAGGTATATAGCATGATGTGTGTGCATTTGCATGCCTTATGCCACTTTTAGCAATATTTCAGCAATATCATGACGGAGGACATCAGAAATGGGCTTCACACATTGTACCAATGTGCGGAATCAAACCAAGGTCTTTGGTGTGACGAGCGAACACTTTAATCAGGTTGAACCTACAGACAAAATCAGGCTGAACCTACAGACATAATCAGGCTGAACCTTCAGACATAATCAGGTTGAACCTACGGACATAATCAGGCTGAACCTACGGACATAATCAGGTTGAACCTACACGGACATAATCAGGCTGAACCTCACGGACATAATCAGGCTGAACCTACGGACATAATCAGGTTGAACCTACAGACAAAATCAGGCTGAACCTACAGACATAATCAGGTTGAACCTTCAGACATAATCAGGTTGAACCTACAGACATAATCAGGTTGAACCTACGGACATAATCAGGCTGAACCTACAGACATAATCAGGCTGAACCTTCAGACATAATCAGGCTGAACCTACAGACATAATCAGGTTGAACCTTCAGACATAATCAGGCTGAACCTCCAGACATAATCAGGTTGAACCTACAGGCATAATCAGGTTGAACCTACAGACATAATCAGGCTGAACCCACAGACAATCAGGCTGAACCAACAGACATAATCAGGTTGAACCTTCAGACATAATCAGGTTGAACCTACAGGCATAATCAGGTTTAACCTACAGGCATAATCAGTTTGAACCTACAGACATAATCAGGTTGAACCTACAGACATAATCAGGCTGACCCTACAGACATAATCAGGTTGAACCTACAGACATAATCAGGTTGAACCTACAGACATAATCAGGCTGACCCTACAGACATAATCAGGTTGAACCACCTACAGTCATAATCAGGTTGAACCACCTACAGGTGTAATCAGGTTGAACCTACAGACATAATCAGGTTGAACCTACAGACATAATCAGTTGAACCTTCAGACATAATCAGGTTGAACCTACTAGACATAATCAGGTTGAACCTACAGATATGATCAGGTTGAATCTACAGACAGTTGGACATATATACACAATCAGGTTGAATCTACAGAGCGGTTGGATATATATACACAATCAGGTTGAATCTACAGGCGGTTGGATATATATACACAATCAGGTTGAATCTACAGGCGGTTGGATATATATACACAATCAGGTTGAATCTACAGACGGTTGGACATATATACACAATCAGGTTGAATCTACAGGCGGTTGGACATATATACACAATCAGGTTGAATCTACAGACGGTTGGACCTACAACTGTATGCAAGTAAATGTTCACGACAGTTTACAGATATCACAAGGAAATCCGTAACACATAAACAGGACAGACTGTGACACAGTAACACACACACAACCCTGGAACATACAGGGGATAGGTGCTCGGGCTCACTGACTTGATTGATGCATGGTATTGTACACAGTTGGAAAGATTGCTAAAAGCAGTGTAAAACCTCACTCACTCTGCTTTACTCATGTCTATTAACCTCTCTGTTCATGAAGTCATCTTTTATTGTATTCAAAGCTGAGTGTGCAAATAGCAATATGTGAAAAGACACTTGGGTATGGAAACTTAATAATCATCACAATCATAAATTGTATTTTGATATGATATCAAACACTGGACTGACTGCTGTTTTGATACACTACACAACATGTAGAGTTGCAGTGGACTATTGAAAGACATAGACACTGTTGCACTTTATACACAGAACAGGGATAGGAATACATTATCACACTAATACTCTTGTTTTACTTCAAGTATAGTTATATGTATTGGCTGATGAGCACAAAGCCTGAATCTCTATTGAGCATTTTCATGATCAAAAGTCAAAATGACAGAAACCGTGCTATTACTTGTTCAATTTGCACATCAGAACTGATATCTGAAATATACATCAAGTTCACAACAAAACTACTTAAAGTGTCTGTTATGAAGTAATCAAGCACACTGAGGGACCAGTTCAAAAGTTGGATGTCAGATAATCAAAAATGAATTCCTTAAGTTTAAAGACCTCCCCATCCCCTACAATAATAAAGTGAAAATGTTGAATACCAGAGTTTTTTTTTTTGTGACCAGTTTTGTCCTCATTTCAGTTGGGTTTCAACTTCCCTTTCACAGTGTTTACAAGTAAAGTTTATTTAATGGTGCCTATATGCCTATATTATACACTGCACAGGATTGACTTATCCAAAACAGCCAGCAAAGACCAAATTAGGCGTCCTTGAGGAAAAACAAGAAGTATATAATGACAATTCCTAAAAGTATATGAATGACAATAATACTGGTTTATCTAGTTTAGTTGTATGAAGCAAAAACAAAGTCAGGTCGGGACTTGAACTTACCTGATGTATAACTTCCAGGGGCCATTAAATCCCCATTACACTCTCCTTCATCAAACCTCGAACTTAAACAATTAAGATTTTTATCACACCTCAAGCTTTTGAACTGGACCCAAAGCAGACTTCAACCCTCACACAAATTTTTCTTCCTGGACATTTTTCAACAATGATCACCTGAAAGGTTCTTTGATATTGATTTTATGTCATATCTCCCAGTAAAGCAAACATAAGCTACAAATAACTTCAAGGAAACACTGTTGCAATACAAGATCATTATCAATGTCAGAGACAAATAATTCTTTTGGCCCAAGTTGCAACACTATGTACCAAGTATAACAATGTATCATGTCAGTAAACAATACACTGGGCACCCAGAAATACATCAATATCATAGGAAAAACAGTGTACATGTACACATATGATAAAACAGCAGGGGCGGATACAGCTTTTGAGAAAGGGGTGGTGCACACTATTGAGAAAAGGGTGTGCACACTTCATTTCATCACCAGAGTTTCAATGGTCATTTCATAAACTTTCAGGACAAAAGGGGTGCACCCCTGCACACACACACATCCCCTTTGGATCCGCCTATGAACAGGAATATATAGAGAATACTAAGCGATGTCCATTGTAATACCATATTTATGAAACCAGTGAATGGATTGGTATCTAACGAGTGAAAGCAAGTTTGATACCAATATCATTCACTATTTTCATAAATATGCTATTACAGGACATAGTTTAGTATTTTATTTATTACTCACCCAACATTAATAAATAATATCAGGCAAAGTACTTCTTCCCTAAGAATTCATCGAGTGTGATGACCTTCAGCTTTCCGTGCTTCAAGCAAGGTCTAATATTATTGTGACAGGTATTAGCATTGTGATGTCATAACTGTAAACCATTCTGACATCATACGTGCGGCATCACACGATGTTATTACACAATGTGTAATAACATTGTAAAATTACTAAACAGTGATATCTTCAACTGGTGAGTAATAAAACATTTTATTTTATATTTTATATCTGACCACGTCCTAAAAGGCACTGACTATTCACAAACAGTTCCAACATAATAAAAAAATATCAATTAGAAAAGAAAAGGTGAGTGATTGAATCCACGTAACTTTTAACAATATTCCAGCGGTATCATGGCAGGGGACACCAAAATGGGCTTCAAACAATGTAACCATGTGAGGAATCAAACCTGAGTCTTTAGCATGAAAGTAAACACTTTAACTGCAAGGCTACCCAACTGCCCTGTTCATTACAAACTAACATTCTAACATTCAAGCTTATATTGTATTCAACTCACATAAAAAATCATATCAAGTTTAACAAAACATCTCAATCCCCAAAACAGTCCTTTGCCTCAATCATTCAGTAGATTTTGGTATGGATGCATTTATAAAGATAATATACTTTGTGCCCTAAGCAGGCATACAAGGGAAAATAATTGTTGCATTTTAATTGAGATTTGTTAAAATTTATCATTTTCCTGAATTGAAGGTATTTTCATATGCTGCTATGATGTAATAAAAATATGCATTAAAACATCTTTCTCTGTAGTGGTCCTGATATCGTGATATCAGTATAGTTACTTCTACAACAACATTAGCAAACTACACAGAATTCAGTTATAATGCTTTTATTTATTATTTAGGATTTTGCTCCAGGCCTGCATGCATCTGGATATAGTCCTCTGTCGAGATATACCCCTCACAAGTGTTGGGTTTATGTACAGGCTATTTATAGCTGAGTTTAACAAACAGACATTTTACAGGTTTCTGTAGTCTGTCATACAGACCCTGAAGCAAATATATCCAAGAAAGGCCCACACAAGTCTAGAAAATGTGGCAAGTCAAGATTTCCACAGCTTCTGAAAATGAAGAAAGTCTCAGGGCTCCTTTTCAGTATATTTTATTTTTTTTACTATGAGTTTTTTTCCGTAAAATATGTTCGTTTCAGAGACTAGTTGTTTGTCTAAGGTTTCTGGCATCAGTGTAGTATCCAAGGTCTCAGACTGGCTCTCAATATAATCTGGAGACACTATATATCAGCTCTTCTGATTCATTATATCATACATAGTGTTTGCTCTGGCTCTCTTGGTTTATCAATCAATCAAAGTATCTGTGCTTATATAGCGTGTTATATCACATATTGCCCACTGTTATAGCACAAGGAAACAATGTTGATAATTGTGTAGGGTATTATGACAATATACAACGGTATTACCAGTATATAATCTATTTGTACATGTAGTAAGTCAGAAGTTTGTACACTTGGAACATGTGTGTCCTGAGGTAAACACTGAAAATGGGGAATATTGACCAACTGTCTCAACAGCTCCCTGATTTATTCTGCCCCATACAACCAACCACAGTCCAATGTTCAGAAAGCTGAAAGGTCTGTGGTGAGGAAATGGTTCACAAATCATTCCAGGAATCTGAGATCGAAGTAGACGGAATTCAAATTTTGCAGCAGAAATATCATTCTTAATGGAAACTTCACAGCTACATGTTATTTTCGTCTGATGGGTTCTATAGGACAAATGTTTCCTTTGGGAAAGAAATCTTAGTTTAAGACTTCTTTCAATAACTTTCTCTAAAACTGACAGACTTTAAGAACTGATCAAGATCAAGTATCGTATCATTGGCCTTGTATTAGGACATACAATACAATATTGTTACTGCAAGTGATATCTCCTTTTGGTTAACCTGGACTCCAAAGGAAGTTTAAATAAAGATTGAGTTTTCCTTTTTATGGCCCCCATCCAACATCAAATGATAGATATTGGCATTACATGTATAATAACCTTGCCAAGAAACATACAAAAAGCAAATTTTCAAAGGTCATAAGATATGTCACAAACAACATACATCAAAATTGTCAAATCAGCGTCTTGTGCAAGTGATTCTACTTCTACAGACTCCTGTATAACCTGTCAGCGTTCACGAATAGTGTCTGATCCTCAGACAAATCCGGCAGATTCGCTGATGATCCAATAGAAGTCTACAACCTGTCGGCCCCGTGTCCAACTGTATATTTCACAATGACTTTGACTGAAGTTGTTATATGTGACATGTGACACTTGTTCATTGTTATGAATTTTACTTTTGCTAATAATTTCAATGCCAATTATAAGAAACTTTAAATCTGAAATATGTGTTTAATATTTATTTTATGTCTCCTGTGAATTTTCAGTTGGTCAGACAGACATCTGAAACTTACAGGACCCAATGTCCTTGAAAAACACCATTTGTGAACACTGATCTGTCACTCAGTGAGTGAGTTTAGTTTTAAGCCGCACTCAGCAATATTCCAGCTATATGGCAGCGGTCTGTAAATAATCGAGTTTGGACAAGACAATCCAATGATCAACAGCATGAGCATCAATCTGCGCAACTGGGAACCGATGACATGTGTCCAACCAAGCCAGCGAGCCTGACCATCCGATCCGTTAGTTATCTCTTTACGACAAGCATGGGTTACTTCTGTCACTCAGACCCTAGAGAATAAATTCAGTTTGAGTCCTAGTCTAGTCTAGAATTATTTGCCAAGTATAGATTGCCTCAGCTCTCAAAAGATAAGAATTATTTTGGGCTTCATTTGGAGTGATTTTTAGATTAATATTTTACACATATTTTTTAATTAGATAACTTTATTTCTAGGACGAAATGTCAGTCTAGGTATTGGGTTTTGTCGCATCGTCTATGCAACTTACAAGTGAGTGGAAGAATGAGCCTTCACTTCACAATCTATATCCTTATGGGCTGGCCCAAAGCACACACCAGTCAAAATAACTGGGTCACCTGCTTGACAATTTGTCACTTTGTTGTATATGTATTGTATGGATGTGAAAATTTCTTTATATTAGAGCCTAGTAGCGTACATCCCTGAAACCAGTGCTTGCCTTCCCTTCACTTGTCACTACCTCCCACACATCTGGTTTATAAATACTAACAAATTGCATGAACCACTAGGCTTATTGGCAAGGATGTACTTACTTTCGCAAACAAATTTTACAGAGCTAATATGAACAACCACAACTGACGAATATGGAGGAACACGATCCAATCTACCTTCGCCAAATTAAACCATTTATCGATCTGAGGAATTTGACAGATTCCTCCGGAGCTTGATTTCTCGTGCCCCGACGATGTTTACTAGTTTAGGTTTAAGGTCAGATTCACGAGTCCCGACAAAACATGCTAACAGCTCGCATTTAACGAATAATTTAGCTAAGTCGTGGAAAACACGGTGAACCAGTTGATATATATACACATTTTGTCCTTGTTGCCTATTCGGGGGAAAGTAGCAATAAAACAACGCGTGATAAGGACGGTACACAACCGCCATGCTGACAGCCGTCACAACAAAACCAGATTACGACCCTGTGATAAGCACATCATCGCACACAACAGGGGATGATAGGTACTCGTGTGATGTCTAACACTCACCGTAGCAGAGCGAATTTCTCCGTGATCTAGAACAATATGATGACTCTCCCATCGCCGCAGATATTTAGAGTTCATGATTTTGCTTTACAATCGTCCGTGTAGTGATTCAGGCGACACTTGGATGTCGCCCTCGGAAACCAGTTTGTATTTGGGTCCCTGGGGTAGGGATTTGATTGACACAGGAGACGAGCTCGCTGAGCTCGAATGTTGAGGGGTACTGGGAGCTGACGGAGGGTCAGTGGAGGTAACTTCGACACAGGCATCTGGCAACGTCGCCATTTTGTAGAGCTTTGTGCAGCTCGCACGAGCCGAAGCTCGTTAACGCTGATCTGTAGCAGACGACAGAGTAAATATCCCCGTAATATCTCACACACCAATATGGTTATTCCTTGGACATGGTCACACCACTCGGGTATACCTCCGACACATCAGGACGAATTATAATTTTGTAGTTTAATTTGCCTGGCGCGTATGCAGAGTGGTAAACACGATGAAACAGTGGTTTTGCAGGGTCCTTTTCACATAGATCACGGTACGAGACTAGACCGTTGTTCCTCGATAACTGATCCAGCAACCGTGCCACTTAATATATCCCAGTGGTCCATTTCAATACGTTTACCTGAAACACATGGAGGCTACACGGTGTGATGGTCGAAACACACTGTCAGTCCCCTGTTATGTGTGAGTTGTATTAAGGATCGTGCCTAATACAAGAATGTAATCAGGTTTTCATTGAAAATGGCAGCGAGCGGTCACGTGACATATGACGTTTCTCCACTGGCATATCTGCGCGATTTAGGTAGTAGGTAGCCTACGTCAGTGCACGTATATACAAACGTAACGCGCTGAGCCCGCGATGCAGATTAATTTAGGAAAGAGAAACGAAACATGCATGTGAAATATCCATCAGCATTCCAAACACTGTAGAGACCTCAAGTTTGGGGGTGAGTCATTGATCAATACACGATTCATCAGCGTTGAGGAAAAAAAAGGGGTGAAAACGTTATATGCACACACATCAGCGTTTGCTAAATGAAAACGTGGCGTTTATGGGGACCGTGGAAGACTCATTCCCTTCTTTAAAACAGAGATCTGTTGGGGCTTTGAATGTAACTTATAGAAGATTTCACACGTACTTTATGCTAGAACAGTGGGTGTTTCAGTAATTCAAAGTCAACGCATTCATTTTCCTGTTGGTGGTTTGTCATTAGCTTCCATTTGAAACGAATGAAATACCCATTTCCCGTTCAGAATCACCCAGTAAAATAACTGATAAAACAGGCAAAGGACTGATGACCAGCTTCAACAACTTTAGGATTATAAAATCGGTCGCGAATTTCGGACATGCTTTGACTTTGAGTACTGTATTTTACAGTACTTAATATCCCAAATATTCGATTTTTTCGGGAATTGTTTTGATGACTGATCTCGTCACGTGACCTCGGTTCAAGACCTGTTTCGGGATATATTTTAGAAACCGGAAGAAAACTGTGAAATGGCGACAACGACCATTAGACAAGGAAATTAAACCTAATCAGCTAGGGAAGGCCTAATGGAAAGCAGGATGAAGGTTGTCCACCAAACATGATTTTCCCTTTCAGTGTTAGGTGATATTGTCAACTGAATCTCAACAATCATTTGTAGCGGTGTCCTTCTAATCCCCTCTGATTAATTTCAGTAGCCACCAAAAAATCCTGTCCATTGATGTTTGGGGCGGTGGAGTAGCCTAGTGGTTAAAGCGTTTGACCGTCCCGCTGAAGGCCCGGGTTCGATTGCCCACATGGGTACATTGTGTGAAGCCAATTCCTGGAGTCTCCCGCCGTAACATTGCTGGAATATTATTATTATTTAGTAATTATGTATTTCTTTACACTCCTTTGGTATAACACTTTATCCATATCAGTTTGAACTCCAAGCTTTACGGAACAGTGGGACGTTGTCATAGCTACTTGCTTGATAACGGTGTTAGTGTCTACACCGAAACGCCGCACTCATTGCAATAAAGAAGTTGACTATCCATAGAACTTGGTTTTCCTTCATCTTCACAACTTCTAAAATGCCTCTCAAAGAAGAAAATTACTTAATTGGATTAAATGTTATGTAAATAATCGTAATCAATCAATGTTTGTTGAAGCTTACATGCAATGCAACACACAACTTTGCAGATTCAGATACCTTTCGGTATGGGCTTACAGTAACAAATTATCAAAAATGCAAATTCAACTTATAAAGTTGAAAAAAACGCGATGAAAAAAATCCTGCGAAATGGGAGTTCAAACGATTCTATGAAAAAAACAGCTTTGGTGAAAAGTTGTTTTATCAGTTGTGCTACGCTGCGCATATAGCGCATGCGCAGTGAATAGGTTCACGCGGCTTGAACCGGGATGCCCGGATTATAAGGTCGTAAGCAAGAGTAGTCTAATCTTGGTTGTGTACACAAACAACAAATTGTAAATAATCTACTCGTTCCATAAAAGAACCGTGTTACACTTAAGCGCACGCCCACCCGCTCTGACTGGGTTCGGTATCCCGTGTGCTTCGTTTCGAGGGTAGTAAACCCAAGTACAAAATATTGCACTTTTGATTTGCGATTGTACGCTTATAATTTTGTTTATTTTTTGTTTTCATAATCAGCAATGTATATTATATGTCATGAATAGATGATAATTATGTTTTAATTATGTTTAATTTGTTGGTTGCATCTATAAACTTTAAAGGAGCTTTATCCACGCCGAGAATGTTAAAAGTTGGCCATGGGCCATTTTGCACATTAGAATAAAAATGGCCTTTGGGTGTTTGTAAACCCTACTACCAGTTACCTATTAAGATGGCCGTTCCGCATTGTCAGGGGTGATGTAAGCTCAAGTTACATACTCGCTTGGTCCGTCCGGGGCTTCTACGTTTAGGAGTGAGAGGTCTGACGACCGAGACTCCTAACTACAACATTGCATTCATGTACTGGCACTCTGGCATACAAGGAATAACTCAACACTAGGTTCTATACTCACATAGGTTTACTCGATCTCTCTCGTCATTACAAGGTGACGTGGTCAGGACAGGATAGGGCAAGCTCTTCACCAGATATGGAACTGATCGATCGCGATGCGAACGTTCTGCTGACTTTGTAACCCGCACCACTTTCTAGTGCTGACGGTTTCTTTTTAAGGTGTTCGAGCCTGCTCCACCCTTGTCACATGACCAGATACAATCCCTCTGATTCGTTTAAAGTTACATCATTCCATGGTCTCATGTCGTACCTCATGATCAGAGGATTACTGTAAACTAATCGATGACTCACCGTTGATTGCTACTTTTTTTCTGTCCTGTCACTGACAGTAATCCTGTTCTCTCTGCCTTGATTTATTGCCCATCAGAAACAGTATTGATTTTATGAACAAATACTCGCAATTCTTAATAATAGATTTGTAATACGTTTCTTGAGTCACGTACGCATTTTCGCCTTATAACATCCTCCGCCTGTGGACAAGAGCTGCCCACAGCTCGGAAGAAGTAAACACGAGAACATGGAGGCGATGTATAGAAATACAACAAAATCTACCCAAGAAGCAAAACAGGAGCACGGAACTCGAATGGGATATGTGGATCATTTTGAAAGAAGTCTTGTGTAAAATGTGAAATTGGCAAACATGCCCAAGGTACACTAACTTGCGTTCGAAAAAGGGGAAGAAAATGGCTCCTATGTTACTTCGTAATACCACAAAGCATGTACACAACACAACAAAATCCAAGTCTGTTAAAGTTCATAAAAGTAATAAAGATGATTAAATGTCACTTCGTATGAACACATATGGTCTGATCATTCACAAAAGGTCACATGTCATCGGTCCCCAAACGAATTCACTGGCACTGTCTTGGGCAGGAAAAGTCATAGCATGAGCTGTCCCGCATTGGTACCGAACTCCACAATGAAATGTCAGTGACTAAACACACAATGAAGAGTCAATGACGTAACACACAGCCTTGCAAGATCCCACAGTACGATTTTGCGATGGAGCCACGTGGTAGGATGAAAAAATGTCCGCTCATTGGTAGAATGTTATGGGCAAACATGTTGGTGCCCGAAAATCAGCAGACCATGTCTAATTATGGTGCCATAGGTAGGTGGCGGAACAACTTCACGAGCGATGTTAAAGGCGATTGTATGAACCATACTATCTTGTGGCGTATGGCGGCTGCAACAATTGTGCCCGGAGTATAGTGGTTGTCACCAAATGAAGTGTGGAGTCAGATGATTGATGGTGGAGGGGATCCGACGACAGTGGAGGAAGTGCTTGACTTCCGTCCTAACAGAACGTGAGCCGGAGATGGAGCTGCAACACTTGAAAAACAGTGTTAAGCCAAATCCAATATATTTGTGACATGAAGCGAATGTAAACAGTGTGTTAAAATATGGAGACATATGTCATTATGAAGTACCTCAATCTTTTCTGGACACACTGCGATGGAGGTAAGTATCAAAATACTAGAAGCTTATTAAGACAAAGTACGATATTGACGTACACATGCGAATTGTAGGACGCCTCATCCAGTTCCTACTTGTCATATTCATAATATGGAAATGACATAAAGAGATACAAGATCGAAGTATAAAATGCATGGACGTAATCTATAACCGTCGATATGACTATGAACAATTAAGGTACAACAGTCAAGAAATGCTTTGTGGTGTAAAGACGAGAACGAACAACATAGAAAAAAAATGTGTGAGGGAATACATTGAAACACCGAAACAATTTGATCTTATCAAGTAATATTAATGAGAAGCAACTGGAGAATAATGTATATTATGTAACTACCGGCTATCCATAATATGTGAGATACGCAGTCCGAATACAATAGTATCTCTATGGCAATGTATATATATTACAATATTGTTGTAAGAATGAGTATTACTATATGACTGAATATGCCTCTGGTGACTCGATAGTGATATTAGAGACAAAAACATGATGGCATATGAAAGCAGAACACAAAATAGTAATACAACTTCCGAACATGGAGTATTTATGGGGTACCATCACCTATGAAATTCTAAGCCTTTGTATAATCTCTAGTGCTCAATGTACCGTACTGACAAGTGTTAGTTGCTTGTTGCACTTGATCACAGTATGAAATATAACGTATAGCAATATCAACTAGGACAAAGAAAATGTCGCATTTGTCTACACATGCCAGATGGCAAAAACTGGGAGGTTAAGGTAGCTTTAATATGATGGACAGGATGCTGTCTCCGATATGGATTATGTCAGAGGTAACGAGAAAGCTGCCCCACACTGTTGGAGGCCTATTAATTATATTGTCTAGTGGGAAGAAAAGCTTTTAACCCACTGATATAAATCTTCACAGAAATATATAGACTGTGATGTGTGGAATTTGCAGAGAAGAAAAAAAAATCAAAATGTAAGTATTAGGAAAGGAATTCCGGTTGAATATGGAAAATCAGTGAGAGGATTTCCGGCTGATAATGTCAAGTCTCGGGAAATTAGAATAGTGAGACCATCATCTCAATTATAAAAGATTATAAGCTCTTTCATACACTGGGAAGTAAGATGTAAATCAACGTGAAATTTCTTGTCCTTTTTCGGATGGTCACGTTATTATCAAGTCATAAATGTATAATTTTTAAAAGCATAATTTTCGAAGGTAAGTTATAAATTTTTTGAAAAGTTTCAAAAAAATTCCGATATGAGTAAAAAGATAATTAGTTATAATTTTGAAGTTGTGTTTTCAGACAATTATGAATGCTCATGTTTATATCGAATTCATCGAGTTTCAACGCAAAATGGCAAGGAATTTTAAATATACAAATCTGACAAGCTGGACACTTCTCAGTAGGACCAATGAAAGTTAATATAATAATTTTATGCCATTGAAAAGAATAAGGCCTGGTTCGATTTCGAGAGCCATCGAACGAAGCCCGTTTAATTTAAATTTAACATGACACAAGTATAAAATTCGTCTGTGTTGAAAATCTCGAGTAGAACATTCAATATAGTGATAGTACGCTTCTACAACAGCCAAATAATCAGGTAAATTCATAACCTGCGTGACTTGATTGATTAATAAGTAAGCCGAATGAACTAATTCGATATACATGTACATCGAGGAGAGTGGAATGAGTTTGAATAGGAACAATATGCGAAATTAAAATTGACTCTCCAGTCCGAGAACAATGAACAGCACGTTAACTATAATTATAACTTGGATCTAATGAGCAACGTGAAACAACGGATATTGCACATTAAGACGTTTCTGAATCATGTTAAAGCTTTCTTTACTTCCTTAACTGGGAGCAAAGATGGACTCAAATGGTGATGACTTAACTGTTTAATTACCAAATACATTTAAACAATTTCTTGTCGAATAGTTGTTAGGAATGTAAGGCGATCTAACAAAATTGTCATAGAAATGAACATACTTTTCCCCACATCTTGTATGTGTCCAGCAATTTCCTTATTAATGTGTCTATGGTTTGTTACAAAACTATTACGAGCGGATGAAATACGAGCATTTGTTTTAGACATGTACATGTCTGTCGACATCTGACAAACTTTAAAAAAACCACGAGAAATATTAGTTACATACTACTATAATTGTCTCATATACTGCACCAGTCGTTCTGAATATTCAACTCTAGCAGTGCCAAAAGTGAACGACCCATTGATCCAATAAATGAAAGAATTCCTCGTTTTGTAGGAGAATCCGTATATAGAACATTAATGTACAGAATCAATATGCCAGTGTCATTAGCTACCACTGTTCAGTAGCGGGGAACTTTTCTTCCGCCTGTTTTATGCATCCATCTATTACATCGACTGAATAACCATTGTAATGAGGTAATGAGGACGTACCAAACGTTTTGGTAATGTGTCCTATCGCGCATTCTGGATAAATCTGTCATTTTATATTGGAATACATGCACTCATTTGTTTTAAAAATGTCAAAATTGAATAATTTTGTATACACAAAATACATTTTTTTCTGAATGCAAACAATCGCCATACTGATCGAAGGAGTCTCCCGAATGCTAAAATATAAAGAATGGGATTATGAACATAAATATAAACGTGAAAATAAGTAATATATATATCTCATCATCATTTTGTACGAAAGGTTTCCATGCATTCTGAAACCGAGCAATGATGAGAATCAATCATCTCGAGACTTTTCCTGTAAATAGAAATTGCCTGTATCTGAAAAATATGATACCAATTGTCACAAGTAGGTAATGGTAATCTCACACAAGTAACCGTGCGAATAAGCAACATACATCAATAGTAGTAGTAAATACTGCATCAACATGTTTCACCAAAACATTTCTCTTCATGGAACGTATATTTGTATCCGTACAGTATAACCACTGAATTCTCTTGACTTCCTTTCGAGTCATGTAACTGTAATTCATTGTTCATCATCGTATTTCATTGAACATCATCGTGTTTCACCGTATGTCTTCGAACAGAATGAAATTTCACCGTCTTTCATTGAATATTGAACATCATTGTATTTTCACTGTATTTCATATCGTAAGTATATCGTATCATCATGTGACGCACTATCGTCAGATCTCTTTGGATCGTAGTTCATTTCTTTTTCTCGTATATACACGCATAGCGAAACGCTTTGTAATGGTCCGCGAAATATGTACAATGTCTCTTATGGACAGCGCGACCTGTAACCTTCCCGTAGAAGTAGTAGGTATATATGCAACCTGACCTAAACATTGTGGTCAGTAACCCAGGAATGAATTCATCAAGTAATAGTATGCAACGTGACCCAAACCTTATCAGCGTTTGGTCACCAACCCGTGAATAGGAATGTATTCTTCATTTATTATCAACCAACACGTGACTGTATGCAGTCGAAGTATTCTGAATATATTCAACAAGACATTTGACAAGAACAACACACATTTCAACATATATGCACGATTCTACATCTTTGTAACCTTGTGACAATTGAATCAAGTAACATCATAAGAATGACCTATAGCATGTATCGATATGAGCTGTGCTCCATGCATATAGCATCAACTAGTTATTTTCCTGAAATAATACACATGCAAAAATCAATGTGTGGGTGATCAGTCCTCAGCATGATATTTGCAGTGCTGTAACTAAAAAGGGAACGAATCATAACAATTTTTCCGAAACAATATTTCAAATATTTTGGTAAATATTCTAACGCTTTCGTTTCTCATTAAACGACTTCAGTATCATATAATTTTAAATCTCCTTCAGGGAATTTGTATTCGTGATCAACTGTAACCTCATGTACAGTGTAGGTCTTCTAATGAATCATGTAGTATTTCTTTCCACTGAATATTCTACGCGCTCGAATGCATTTTGCTATACAAAGTATTCCTGCAAGTCCAAGGTACCATGTTATGCCTGTTCGTGGTTAATCTTTGAGCAGTGGGGCTCATCAAATCCGTATCCTTATCATATTTGAGTAGTTTATGGATGTGATTGGACCGACCGACAACTGGAAATGGGTTAGTTGGCCTATGTTTGTGGCTGACAACCATTTTATGTCGTTTAGCGTGGCCAGGAACTTTCATTCCTGTACGCTTGTCACAACGTCGTCGTTTGCACGTACGATGTGGCAATTGATTGGAGACGTCATATTGCCGATAAGCTTCGGAGTAATCTCCTGTGGGGACAGAGCTTACGCTAAGTGAGCTATCATCATACAAATCTGATGCTATATCTGTTGCCATTGGAATCGATATCTTGTCGTAGTTATCCGACTGGGGGAGACCATTGTCTGAATTTGCTGTGCACGGAAAGCATGACAGAATATCTACGGTATGCACATGTTTTCCTGGTCGATATTGAACTGTGAAACCTAGGCAATGTTCTATTTTGCATTGGGGAGGAACTGTGGCGTCTTGCCGCGAGCTATCAAGTATTTGCTCTGACACCGTAGGTTTTGATTGTTTACCAGCAACAGGTGGTAGCAATGTACCATTTGCCCTCATTGGAACAACTGTTGAACCATTTTGAATAGCCAAAGTACAAGATTGAAAATTCATGACAGCCTCTTGACGTATCAAGAAATCTAAGCCTAAAATCATGGGAGACTCAAAATTTGCAACAACTAGAAAACATTGTTCTGTTTGAAAATCACCAATAGTGATGGGAAGTACAACTTGTCCAAATACTGGCACTATATTTTGACTTATCCCTTGAATGGATGGCACATCTGACTTTTGAATAGGGATTTCGTTCCATAGGCCTGAATCACTAAAAACTTCCAGGCTTAAAACACTAGAACCAGCGCCTGAATCCACGATTGATGAAACTAACTTTTCTCCCAAAACAACTTGAATTCTAAGCCTATTGTCACTTTTAGATGTAAATTTAGGCTGGTTGTAACAAGGAGAATTACAAACTTGTGATTTCAAATAAGTATGGTCGAACGTTTGTTCAGCACAATGGGAATATTTCCTGCGTGGTCTTGACTGTAATTGCTATCTGCTAGTTGGGTTACCTGACTGGTACCTAGCCCTGCATACTCTTTGAAAATGTCCAATCTTTTGACAAAAATGGCACTGTATATTCCGTGCGGGACAGAAATCAGAATGAGAAAAATCATACTCACCTCCACAGCGATAACACTGGCGTGCCCTTGACATGGTCCTTCCTGGAGTGTAGTCTGGCCTAGTAGACTGGGGTGGACGTCGCTGCTGGTTCTGTTGGTCCGGATACGACTGTTGCTGAAACTGAGGTTGTGGCGGCTGCCACGGACGATCTGTTTGCCCAGAAGTGCGTCTGGGGAAGAGGGGACTTTGATTCTGTCGGGACTCATAAGTATTGATCTGTGACGATACTGGAGCGAGTTGTGCTGAAAGTTCAGCAATCTGTCCTCTCAGAGTATCGATTGCTATCATGACTTCCGTACTGTCTTCGGACTGAGGGATGACCGATCTAGCCAGTCGCGCAAATGAGACTGCCTCGTTTAGCACAGTTGGCTGTTTCATTAAAACATGACGCCTAGTATTGTCATCTAATCCCCGAACAAAAGCGTCCATTAAATCTGTGTCTGATTTTCCTAACAAGCTAGCCGTTTCGGTCAAGTCTGCCAAATAAGTATCTATAGCTTCCTTAGGGGAAAGCTTTCGACTCACAAAAGTTTCCAAAAGGGCCCAACGGTCAGTCGGATGGACATACTTGTCCTTGAACAATTTCTCAATCTCATCAAAATGGGGAATTTCTTCCTGTGGCGATGCTATCAGATCTCTGTACCATAGATATGCCGCGTCCTTTAAAAACAGGGGAAAAACCTCAATTTTCTGCGCATTAGTCCACCTTTTGAAGTTACTAAAATGAGTGAAACGGTCAAGCCACTCGGCAGCATGAGACGTGTCCCTACCTGTGAAATGTTCTGGCATTAAAGTGGAGTCACCCATATTGAAGTCAGGGGCAGAATAAGAACTATTGACAGATGATGACAAATCTAAAGAGGACAGATCAGGGAGACCGGCCTGGTGCTGAAGTTCGTTACTGAAAAGTGACAAGTCTAAATCCTCCAGAGAAAGAGATAGAGAGATGTCTCGAGGAGCAGATAGAGGGTGAAACGGTGGTTGTGTTATGCCAAGTCGGACTGGATTAGTAAAAATGTTAGAAGTGATGGGACGAGATTGGACCGGACTGTCATAGGACGTAGATGAATCTGAATCATTTCCACGAGGCATTACAAAAATTCCAAATATCCTGAGGGAAAACTGGAGATAACATATCCCAGCCGCGAAAAGGGAACCTACCGTCAAACGTCAACGCAAAGGAATAAAAGGGTAGGAACGACCATAAGAAAAACAACGAAAGGGATCGTCTTAAACATTTTGTTCAAGAAGAACCCGCAATCTCCACCATGTCGTAACCGGGTTTTGGGTGTTAGTAAACCCTACTACCAGTTACCTATTAAGATGGCCGTTCCGCATTGTCAGGGGTGATGTAAGCTCAAGTTACATACTCGCTTGGTCCGTCCGGGGCTTCTACGTTTAGGAGTGAGAGGTCTGACGACCGAGACTCCTAACTACAACATTGCATTCATGTACTGGCACTCTGGCATACAAGGAATAACTCAACACTAGGTTCTATACTCACATAGGTTTACTCGATCTCTCTCGTCATTACAAGGTGACGTGGTCAGGACAGGATAGGGCAAGCTCTTCACCAGATATGGAACTGATCGATCGCGATGCGAACGTTCTGCTGACTTTGTAACCCGCACCACTTTCTAGTGCTGACGGTTTCTTTTTAAGGTGTTCGAGCCTGCTCCACCCTTGTCACATGACCAGATACAATCCCTCTGATTCGTTTAAAGTTACATCATTCCATGGTCTCATGTCGTACCTCGTGATCAGAGGATTACTGTAAACTAATCGATGACTCACCGTTGATTGCTACTTTTCTGTCCTGTCACTGACAGTAATCCTGTTCTCTCTGCCTTGATTTATTGCCCATCAGAAACAGTATTGATTTTATGAACAAATACTCGCAATTCTTAATAATAGATTTGTAATACGTTTCTTGAGTCACGTACGCATTTTCGCCTTATGATTCGAACAAGTTAGAAAGACTACAGCTTGGGGCAGCTCGTATAGTAACTGGCCCACACAAATACACGCCGAGCAGAGGATTGGCATTGTTATCCAAGAGAACAAAGAAACGTAAATAATGCTTGTTTTATCAGATTAAAAATGATATCGCCCCGTCTTTTTAAATGAATTGTTACCATCTGTTGTAGGAAATAGATCTGATTATAACTTACGTAATGCTGAAAATTATACTGTACCCAATACAAGACTTAAATATTCAACATCTTCATGTATTCCGTCAACTATAAAAGCCTGGAACAATCTTCAATCAACTGTAAGAAACTGTGACTCGATTTCATCATTTTAAAGAAATATTGAAACAATGCGTAATAGTGTCCCATCATATTTTTTATCTGGTATACGTAAGCTAAATATTTTACACACAAGGTCAAGATACAATGTAAGTAAGCTCAACTATGATTTGTATAGAATCAACATTATAAGCGATCCATCATGTTTTTGTGGATGTCTTTGTGAAAATGTATACATGTCTTATTTTATATGGCACTGCAGACCTATCAACTGAAGAACATCTGAATATCTTCAAACATGTCCATCATTACAACAATCAAACTAAACGATTCCTCTGTTCATCTAAAACTGTTATATTCTCAAACTCAAGATCCCTCATGTATAGTATGACCAGAAATTATTGAGAATTTTAGGAATATGTTTAATTGGATTTCTAGTATAAACACCCTTTACCAGCTATCAAGTGCTTGGTTTCATTCAAGAGAGACAACTCCGTTAATCCTTTTTCATTAGTTTGTGAAGAGTTATCCCCCTTTGTTTACTTGCTAGCAGACGACAGTTTCAGTGATCCTCAGTATGGATGATTTAGAGAAGTGGAAGTTGATTTTAGAGTATTATAACAAGGACATCAGATCAGCTAAAGTGATTTCAAGTAGAATAGGCATCCCTTTGTCCACTGTTTATCGTGTTTTGAAATATATTGCAAATGGATATGGCATTGAGCACCAGGGAGGCGCAGGTAGGCCTAGAAAATTGACTGTCGGTGACAGGAGGCGGCTTGGTATTCTTGTTTCTAAAAACAAACGAAGGAGTTTAGAAAACTTAAGGCTGGATATGATTGATAGAGGAACTGTGGCTGTCTGTAAGGAGACAGTTAGAACTGAGCTGCATGCAATGGGTTGGCAGAAAAGTCGAGGAATTACATCACCGATTATGAAACCTGAACGAAAGGAGCGAAGGTTGAACTGGTGCTTACAGCATGGACATTTTAACTGGGATAATGTGATTTTCTCAGATGAAAGTTCTGTGTGGCTGTTTCCTAATACACTGAAATTCTGGACCAAACAAACTGAAAAACCTTTGTATCAGCGCCCAAAGTACAGTCCGAAACTTAACGTGTGGGGTGGCATATCTGTGTTAGGGGCAACGCTCCTCTGTGTATTTGAAGGGAATATGAACAGTGAGCGGTACACAGATATTCTCGAGGGACATTTACATTTCCATCTGCTCACGTGTTCTATGGAAATTTTTGTATTTTCCAGCAGGACAACGACCCAAAACATCGTTCAAAGCATTCACAGGCCTGGTTTCGGACCCAAAATATGACATTATTAGATTGGCCAAGCTATAGCCCTGACCTAAATCCAATAGAAACTGTTTGGGGACTTATGAAGGAAAGTGTCAATAAGAAAAATCTGACAAATATTGCTGAAATGAAAGAAGAGGTGGTCCGATATTGGGACATCATGGACCACGACTTTCTAACTTCTTTGATCAGTAGTATGCCCCGCCGCATTGAAGCCTGTATTGCTGCCCATGGTGACTTGACAAAATACTAACTGTTCACCTGTCTTTGAATCTAGAGTTATGTTCTGCTAATATTCACATTAATACGTGAGTAATGAGTGAAAAAAATATAAAAAATTACAATCTTTAAATTCTCAATAATTTCTGGTTGTACTGTATATCTTCTCTGTTTTGTGCATATTTGATTTATATCATATAAATATAATTGTTGTAAATATCGGGAGAGGGCTTCATTAAGTTTGATAACTTTTGCCCAATCCTTTTCTTCAATGATGTTCACATCATATAGCTGGACTTTTGCTAAAACGCACTACTTCTCTCTTGAACACGGAAGTATCTTTACTTCTGCTGAGTCGTGTAAAGTTGAATAGCGTGTAATGAGAGTGCATTTTCCCCTACAACATAACAAAAACAGCATTTCCTTCCATACTACCATTTATAAATATTAAAGAAAATATAGCAATATTCAAATGTTTGTTAAAAGTTCGATCGAAAATTTGCAAGGGACCGTTCATAATGTACAGCTGGGCTGGGATCGAGTGATGATAATTTTTATGGAGAAGCACGTACAATGTGAATAACAGTCCCACCCCACCCCTCTTCCTTCATGAAAACACACCAAGTGCATGTACACAAAATTTATGACACCCCCCCCCCTCTCAGTTATGTATCATTGTCTCAAAGAGTTTGACAGAGGAAGGGATTGTTATGTGTCACCCACATTCTAGATGATTGTTGATCAATCTGTCAAGTCATAATTGCACTTTACTTTAATCAATCAGTACATTCATAAACTGTAGAATAAAAAAAATATTATACATCTTCGTCATGACAGAGCCTGTTTTGTTACCACTATGCACACAGGGTGAGTGTGTAACTTTAGAAAATTTGAGAGAGTGTGAATTCTACTCTTTTAGGTGGGGTGGGGGTAGCCTAGTGGTTAAAGTGTTTAAAGTCCATTTCTGGTGTCTTCCGCCATAATATTGGAATATTGCTAAAAGTGGTGTAAACCCATACTCAGTCTTTTAGCAGGGTGGAGGGTTGTCTGCAGGTCTTCCCTGTTGGAACTGAATTTGGTGTTTGGTAATCAATTCTTGGGTTATGTGCCATGTTCTTTATCAATAAGGCCAGACCAATGTATTTCTTGTTTTACATATTTTTGTCCTCAGAAGAATTTCTTGTAAGTTTACATTTTTGACCAATAAAAACATTAGGATTTTATTTTTTGAGCGGGAAAATTCACTTTTATTTCTTTTCGTATTCTTGAAAAAATACAACTGGAGGATACGTAAAACAAGAAATAGAATTGGTCTGGTCTAAACTTGAAATATAGGTGTGCTTATACAGTATGCATGAGAAGCAATGTATACAGGACACCTTTAGCACAGTTTACTAAAGGTAAAAGATGCAAATGTGTTATGTGATTTTTAAGATATCAGAAGTTTAAACATTTGGGACATCTTTGAAATAGTGTGAAATGAGAGATAGTTGGTTATGATGCCTCTATCAGTATCATACCAGTCACATCCCAATCAAGGGCATCAACTTTATATATTTGCATTGGGGTAGGGAGTCAAACCAATGCCTGTGGCATCACATAAGTTTATGCAGCTGAACATAGACAAGCATGTGCAAGGTGAACATGTCACAGTGGACTTTTTCTGTCCAAGTATAGACATCCATCAAATCCTGCATGGTGTTAGTTGTTTGTGTATTCAGAAATGTTGTAGAGCATCAGCTGACCAGATAAAAACTGACCATTGTCAGATTTCCCCATAAAATGACAAAAAGAAATGAGTTTTGTTAAAGATGTTTTATTACTAAAATACAGAGCAGCCTGTCTTGAAATGGGACAGGCTAGAAGAATACTATGAAATGTAATTATATGTAGTACCGAACTCATTAAGTTGGTTCACACATATATCTTTATGTCTGTTGAAAAGACTCTTACAAACAATTGAAGTAATGCCATTAGCTCACCAACGTGAAATGTGTAAATACGTGGAGGTTACATGTATATGGCATTGAACATTACACCCATCATATTTGTGAAAATATAAACTAGTAAACAAACCAAGGTAGCTATTTGAAAATACTTTCATAAACAGAAGCATCCCCTACACCCCATTCCTTAAAGTATTTTCAAGTGTTACAAGAATAATTTAAAACCATACAACTGATTAAAATCCAACAATAACCAAGTCTATGATATAAATACAAGTATTACAGTCACATTTCACGATCATCTCGGGGGAGGGTCGGGTGTGGGGTGTGTGGTGGTTTAGCCTATAGCTAGTGGTTAAAATGTTCGCTCATCACCCAGAAGACCCTGTTTTGATTCCCCACATGGGTACAGCCCATTTCTGGTGTCCCCTGTCGTGATATTGCTGGAATATTGCTAAAAGTGGTGTAAAACCATACTCACTCACAATCACCTCAAATGTCACCTTGAATGTTGACATAGCACTAACATTAAACATGGCAGTAATTATAACCAGACATGAAAATAAGGAATACCTTGCATCATATATGAGTAATAATAAGTGAAACATGTTTTACAGCTACATGAACACTGACATCAACTTTAATGATCATGACCAAAACCTTCAAAGAACAGGGTATCCATTTGAAAGAAGAAGGCACATGTCATGTTTAATTATGCATGTGTGAATTCCTTCTTAGAACCTGTGTTGTCTTGTGACATGAACATTTTACCAAAACAATTCCCCGGACTAATGAAGAATAATCTCATTAATCTTTGTGTTGTAGTCATTACGGAAACAACACTGTTTCACTGGGCTGCACATCTTGTTTATAAATTATTACCTTTATAAAATGATTTGGTATGAACTCATGATAGGTAACTACATTTCACAAAATGTCCTCCAGAAACAAAATATGGCAAAATCTGGAGCAACAAAAACTGACAAAGCTGAATATTTCAAGATGGGGTAATTTTCGTTTTTCTAAGACTAACAGCATACACATTAAATATTTAGATGTAACATCACATGTCAGACATTATTCACATATCATGAATTACACATATAAAACTTTCTTCGTTCTGGCAAAGGGCAACAGTTTTACATGCCTTCCATGGCAGACATGCAGAGACTTAGTTGCCAGTATGTGCAGCCTTAATTAAGTACTAACTATCACAAAAAGTAATATAACAGCCAGTATCATGAAATACAAGAAATATGGCATAACTTTACTATTCCATTGTTTACTACATGCCACATATACTAATATCAAACCATCAAACTATATCAAATCATACTTATAAATCACATTGTCATGCAGTGTAAAAAAATGTCACTGAAAAGGTGGTCCAATTGTTCAGCAGGACAATAAGCACAAATGGGGAACAGAAAAGCACAAAATGTTTGTGTGGGAAAATTAATGGAAACTTCTGTTCTGCTGGCAAAATAAATAAAAATTCTTGCTGAGACTATTTTACTGCTTCAAAACAGAAGTTCCTTAATTTGTCTCCATTATGGAGGTGTTACTCAGCTGACATCAGAATGCCAGAACAATTATCAAAATACATCAAACAAATCAGTAAACTGCATAATGAATGCACTTGAATCATTCCTGTAGTCATCACTTGTCATCTACAGTGATGGGGACACCTCTTCCTGGTACTTGGTCAGCATCATATTCTGTTGATTTGCATTCCGGTTAACCTCTCGAGGTAATATGTGGCTGCTCTGAAGTACAAAAAGATAGAAGTGTTTTTATTTATATTGAACAATTTTTTATGGATAACAACTTCTTTTATTTTATAAGTGTGACGTTTTGATAAGATTCTTGTACCATTGTGAACGAATGCTTGGACAAGGTGAACTACCATACATGTATATCATGTACCTGCATCACAATATTTGGTCATATTTGGGAAACTGTGTTATACATCAACCGAGATACATTAACTCAGTTAATGTTTTATGCTTGTTAAAAATAGCAACAGTCAGTTTCAATGAGATAATAATAGCATTAGCAAGCTAATTTTCTTTTGGCAGTACAAACTTAAGTCCAACAAAAATCACAAGGGGAGGGGAGAGGAGTTTGAAGATTTTTATGGAGAAGCATGTACAATCTGAGTAACTTAAAATTTATGTACAAAGGAAGTGACCCCTCCCATGTACAAATACAATTATGCCCCCTCCCTCCCTCGCCTTCACATTAATTTGTATGTTTATAATTTAAATATATAATTATGTACAAAATTGCTGCCCTACCCGGTACATGTGTACAAAATTCACGACTACCCCTACCTCCCAGAAGAAAACGGGTGACCCCTCCTTAAAATCATCACCACCCCCACCCTCAAAAGAGTGAAATTAATCAATCAATCAATCAATCAATCAATCAATCAATAAATAAATAAATAAATAAATAAATAAATAAATAAATAAATAAATAAATAAATAAATAAATAAATAAATAAATAAATAAATAAACAAACATCTGTGCATAAAACAAGCACCACCCTCTATTTCTACCAATTAATTTTGTCTGAAATAAAATTCTCAACTCTTTCCAAAAAATAACCTTTATGATTTGATAGAGCAAGCATTTAACATTTCAAAAACGAAAACATCATTGAATTTTGATTAGGATAATTGCCCATATTAAAAACAGGTGTTTTGAAAAGTGAAAGTAATAATTGATTGTTGTGTGGCCTATACATTCGTTATTTATTGTGAATGGATGAAAGTTTGTAAACTAAGATTTAGGAAAAGTTACAGTCAAACTGAAAAAAAGGCAAATTTTAAAATGCATTAAAAGTTGCTTTACAAACAAAACAAACAGATTTTAGCTGTAATTATCAGTATCCGACAAGGGGAAGTGTTCATTCATTACAATAAACTCAAAATCATAAAACATTTATTCCAAAATCTTATTAATGTGGCCTTTTTCAGTTTTGTCAATTACCAATCTGAATTGTTGGAAAAATGTCTGAATCTTTGACATTCAGGGTCTTCCTGATTATGCGTAATTAAAGCTTACTTGATGTGTAAATGTCATCTTGGTATATAACAGAATTGTTATTCTTAGTCAAAACGTAATTCAATTGTGTAGTTTGAGCAGGAGAGGAATAATTATTTTGGGTAAAATTTCAGTCCAATCACATTTTAATCAACATATTCTTTCATAAAGAATAGAAAAGGTTATGGTATCTGTAAATCTGTCAGTGGATAAAGCTTTTTTAACTACAGGTTGATTAAATTGATGGCTATACCCTAACTTTTCTGAAGCATCACATCTTATTTTCAAAATAGGGTGGTGCCTAATTAATGCACAGGGGTATAAATAAATAGATAGATAGATAAAAAATAAAATAAAATAAATTAAAAAAACCAATGTAACAAAAGCCATAAATAATGAACGTTCCCTTAAACGGACATTACATATCCACTTTTTTCTATTCTGCACCAAGATGTAACATGTTGCATCATTACACTGTTACAAAACAAAACATTCATGTTTCTTTTACAAATGTTTCAAGACTGATCTCATTTTGGTGGTTTTGAGGCAGTGCAATAGATATGCAGTTAGCTGCCCTTCTTGTTCAAAATTTCAAGATCACAAAATGAGGCCTATAGCTCCAGTTCTTTTACAGTTTGTACCTTCTAGTATCCCCCCACATACACATTTTCATGAGTATCACAAATATTCTTCAATGTATGTACAAATGTAGCATTTATCAACTGAGACAATAAACCATTTCAGAAAAATGAATGACGTGAGAAAATGCCATACCTGAAGCCAAATGAGAAACTGACACAACCTCATACCAAATTATGATTCATCTTGAGTTTATTAGTCCCATATACTATACCCATCAGCTAATACCTTTCTTGGTGTCATCACATCTACTCTTGTTTGGAGTCTGTTCTCCCCTTCCTGAAAAGTAAAATTATTTATCACCAAGTGCAAACATGTTCCTTTAGCATAAAGGAATGCTTACCATTATAATATTTCTTAAAAGTGTCTCAAATTGTAATAACCTTTTTGTCATGGGTTTCTCCTTCTTTTGCATCTGGCAATGAGTCTGTTAGGACAATACATGTGAAAAAATATGATATTTTACCTACTTTGGTACAAATCCAGGCATCAGCAATGTTTTCATTTCAGGGTACATATAAGAGTGAGTAGGTGAGTTAAGTTTTACGCCACACTCAGCACTATTCCAGCTATATGGCAGCAGTCTCTGAATAATCGAGTCTGTACAAGACAACACAGTGATCAACAGCATGAGCATCGATCTACCCAATTGGGATAAGATGACGTGTCAACCAAGTCAGCAAACCTGACCACCTGATCCTGTTAGTCGCCTCTTACGACAAGCATGGGTTACTGAAGATCAACTCTAACCCGTATCTTCATGGGTTCATATAAGAGTGGATCATTGTAAATGGTTAAAAATGTACTGTTTCTTTGTTGGCTCTAGAAATTGCTAAATATCAACAAATGCTTCATCACACACTCTAAACGAATTACCTCTTGCATTTAGGCACTATATACCATCCATACCTGTGCTGACCATGAACTTGTTTAAACAGTGATGATTTTATTTACCACTAAGTTACCATCAATAAATGTTCATCCAGAGACATAAAAATCAGTCAAGTGCAATTTTTTGTTATTAGAAATTTACCTATGACCCTGTCATAATTTTGTGGGTTTGTGTGTGTGTGTGTGTGTGTGTGTGTGTGTGTGTGTGTGTGTGTGTGTGTGTGTGTGTGTGTGTGTGTGTGTGTGTGTGTGTGTGTGTGTGTGTGTTATTCCTATTTGAAATCGATGGCAATAACACATTCTTTAAATAAAACAACTATTTGACACAATCCAGCTTGATCATATAACCTTGGGAACATTGATAAGAAAGGTTACTGTCATAAAAACATTAGCCCTCTCAAAAGTAGTACATATTTTAAGCTCATTGCCTAATCCTCCAGATGGCTTTAGCAAGTTTCTTGAAAAGATATTTTTCAAATTCATTTGGAATGGTAATAATGATAAAATAAAAAGAATCACAATGAAAAGATTAAAGGCTGAAGGGGGACTGGGTATGGTTGATATAAAAACATTTATTGAAGCTCTAAAATTATCCACTCTTAGACAATAATTACTGTAAAAATCATCCGACAATAATCCTTTTAATATACCTTATAATGATATCTTCAAGTATGGAGCAAATATTCACAAAATACTTAACATTGAAAACCCTTATTGGAAAGATGTTTAAAAGCATGGAACAATTATTGCAAAAAGGTTAATGCTGATTCTGACAATACTGATCACATTCTTGCACAACCATTATGGCTCAATCATAATCATAAAAACACTTATATTAGACACTGGGCGGATAAGGGTTTATTGACAGTAAAAGATGTATGTGATGAGCATGGATTTATGCCTTTTGATAAGTTAAAGATACAATACAAAATAAGAGGGACACAATTAGACTATAACTATCTACTTCAAATCTGACCTGATATTTGGAAAAATGTTATTAAAAATACAGTTATCATTCCTTCCTACAATTCATACATCAATGTTTACCAAAGAATTGAAAATTTTATAATAAATTGTATATTTATATACTTATCCTATCTCACGGTATGCACCATCTCTCTCTTCTACGACCATGTGTGGAAACGTGCTGTCAGCTAAGTTGAGTCAAATCTAACTGGCCTCTGACCCACCCTGACCTCTGCCTGCACCCCGACATCAATGCCTGTCAATCATCCATCAAAGCGTGCGGCGCGCCTAAACGATCACATGACCAAATCTACTTGTCATTCTCGTTCTGGAGCTTCCAGTAATCTGTGATGTGGGGCAGGTCGGTCGGGTCCTAGCGTGAGATAGGACATGTATATAAATATACAATTTATATTATAAAATTTTCAAATTTTTAAACTTATCCTATCTCACGGTATGCATAATCCCACGGTTGGTAGGCGGGTTGCAGATTACCCGGTTACTACTACCACCGGGAAAACGCATAACTCAAGGATGCCAGGAGAAAGCACCAACTGATATGCAAACTCCGAACTTGAGATGTTTTGTTGTTGTTTTTGTGTGTTTTTCAGGTAACCCCTTGGCTTACACAGCACAAAAACTCTAAGGAGTGGGCGCTCGAAGTTAATGTGGTTTTCAGCCGCAACTTTTGACAAGCAAAACGATGCAGTTTGGCAAGTAGGCCCCGCCACCCCCTGATATTTATCAGGTGACCCCAGTGAATTAAAGTCCAGGACCTTAATCTGGACAGTCCCTGCTTCGAAACTATCCCCCACAGACACACGCTGGAAGGCGGTGAAAGAAGGAATAGCCCGGTTGCTCAACTAGTTTAACGTTCAGTACCAATCTCCCTAACTTACCAAAGGTGAGAAAGGACTTAGGAGCAGAACGCTTTGAAAACCATACAGGTAATCGGGATCAACACTTCACTGAAGTGATTGCTCAAAGAGTAGAGGTCAGTAAGCGGAATGTCGACCTTCTCTACATGTAGTACAGGACTTGCCTCATAGTCTTCTCGCCATGGTGTGACGTCCTAGTTCTCTAGGTGAGAAGGGTCTAGACCCAGGTCAAAAAGTACCAAGATAAGGATAACATCGATATCTTTTATTATGTACAGAGCAGAACCGACCAAAGAAGGATTGCTTTATCTGCGAGCACGGGCCGAAGACAGTTGCTGTGCCAGAACCAAGGGGCCGAATTGATGTAGTCCTTCCACATCTGTCAGTGAGAGGTCCCGTAGGTAGTGTGAGGAGAACACAGTATCCGATCTCCAAAAACAGCCCTCCATGATGGACTGAAGGGAACAGTTCCTGTGAAGAGCCATGGTTGACGCAAGAGCTCAGGTCTCATGAGGCTTGGCCATTGCTGGCGGAGGTAGGTTAGCAAAGGTATGGGCACGCAGGATCGTAGTTCTCATCCAAAAAGCCAAGGTAGTACGGGAGACTTCAAGAAGTCGAGGCCCGTCAGATATAGGGATGAACAGTCTCTTCACGTGGTCTTCGGCGATCCTGCGAGGCAGCTAGATAAATCCTCAATGCTCGAACTGGGCATAAGGAAAGATCTTCCGTGTCTTCTGGTCCCAAGATGGTAGACAATGGTGGGATCGTAAAGATGCGATCCAGTTGTCCTGGTAACTGATTCTTGGCCAGGAAATCCCACCGCAGACCAAGGAAACCTTTCGCATGTCTAGTCTTTTCAAATCATACTCGAGACACATCCAGAGCATGCAACTCAGAGATACGGGCCGCTGTAGCCAAGGCCAAGAGAAAGAAGGTCTTGAAGGAGATATGTTCAAAGTCTTTATCCTTCAAAGGTTCATATTCAGCCAAACTGAGATGAGCAAGTACAACAGAGAGATCCCAAGCTGGAGGCCGAGACTGTAGCAATAACTGTGTTAAGAGCAGCCAGATAGGTAGATAAAGTTGATCCTTTAAGTTTCCTGGAGGTCCGGAGATGTTGAAGATATTCTGCCACCATCTGCGGGGATGCCGTAGTAGGAGACAAGATGCCCTTCTTCCTGCAATAAGCTTCAAAACTTTTCCACTTGTCATCGTAGAGTGACCTGGTAGAAGAACGATGAGCTGTAGTGATGGCAGTGGCAACACGTAAAGAATAATCCTTAGCCATTAATGATTGATGTAGATGCGTCAGCGGAGACCAATGGAGTTGATCGGAGTGTGGATGAACCAATAGATCGGGTCGATTGGGGAGCGGCACGGGATCTGGTTCGGCTAAGTCTTGAAGATTTACGAACCAACTTCTGGCCTGCCAGTAGGGCGCAACCAAAAGCAGAGTTATCCTTCGAGTTGCACGCAATTTCACCAGAATGCGAGGAAGAAGGGCCACTGGCGGAAACGCGTAAGCTTTCAGATCTTCCCACGGAATGGCCAGAGCATCCAGGTCCCAAGCTAGAAGGTCCGGTATTGGTGACACAAACTGAGGTAGCTGATGATTGAACCTCGTGGCGAAGAGATCTACTGTTGGAAACGTCATTGGAAGGCAAAGAGTCTGAATTACCTGGGGATGTAATTTCCATTCCGTTGGAGAGGGACGACTCGGTCGAGACAGAGCATCTGCGATGACATTCTTCACCCCCGGTATGTGGTTGGCCCGCACCAAGATTTTGAGAGAATCCACCAGGTTGAAGAATCGTTGTGTCCACTGTAGAAGCCGTGGAGACCCTGTTGACCCCATTCTGTTGATATGCCACACCACCGCTGCGTTGTCCGATCTGACCATGACAGAGGTTGATTGTAGAACATCCTGCCAGTTACTGATTGCTAGAATCACTGCCCTGAACTCCAGAATATTGATGTGAGAAGCGTGATCTTCGGAAGACCACAGCTCTGCCACTTGTAGATTGAGAAGGTGAGCTCCCCACCCGTGTTCCGACGCATCCACATACAGGTGGTGAGATGGAACAAACGGCTCTAAACAGACTCCGTTGCAGACATTCAATTCTATCATCCACCACTGTAGATAAGGACGAAGCTCCAGAGGTAGAGTGATCAAAGCACCGGGATTCCCCACTCTGATGTAAGGTGCTAGAAATAGCTGTAACGGACGAAGTTGTAGTTGACCCTGAGGGTCAACGCCTGAGCCGACGTCAAGAGGCCTAGGAGTTCCTGCCATTGACGGAGCGTCCTGGCTTGCGCTAGAGCTAGGGAGACCAACCGCTGTATCTGCAGAAACGATCCCTCGGGACAAACATTCTGTTGACCTGTGTGTCGAAAACAGCTCCGATGAATTGAAGTCGGCGCGTTGGGACTAGTTCCGATTTCTGCAGATTGATTAACCATCCTAATTGGCGATAAGCTGTATCGCAAACTGCATGTGACGAACCAGAAGGGCATGATCGTTCTGTGCCTGAATGCAGTCGTCGATGTAGGCTTTGAACACTGTCCTCTTGCGATGAAGAAAACTGGTGATAGGCTTCGTTACCCGTGTAAACAGCCACGGGGCCGCAGAAAGTCCAAACCGGAGAACACGCCATTGATAGTGGATGTCCTCGAAGATGAACCGAAGGAATTTGCGATGCGCCGGGAATATCGGGATGTGGAGGTAGGCATCCTGAAGATCCAAACTGACCATGTAGTCTCCCGGCTTGATAATTGTCTTGAGGAGTGCCACCGATATCATGCGAAAATGAGGCGGGGGCTGCAGAAATTTCTCGTTGAAAGTCTTCATGTTGAAGATTAATCTCAGTTTGTCCGAATCCTTCTTGGGCACCAGAAAGATTGGAGAATAGAACCCTGGATTGGTCAGGGCCGGACCCAGGGATTCGATCATCGCAAGTTTCTTGAGTAAAGTGTCTATCGTTGATCGCAGAACAGCCGATTGTTGTTTGGGATACGTTCTGCGATCCGGAAGTATTGTGAGCGGAGGTTTCCCGATGACTGGTAACTGGAATCCCTTGGTTAACATGGACAGGACATAAGGGTCTCCCAAAATTGTCCAATTGGGAGCATAGGTACCAAGTCGGCCTCCTACTGGGGAAATCTGAATGGGTACGACTGGAGGTGGAAGTTCCCAGTCGCCTTTCAATGTCAACAAGTCATTGCCTATCACGTCTCTGTGAGGTGGGCTGGTCGGTAGTGGAAGTTGATCGTGGAGCAGTGGCAGTTCTTCGATGTCAACTCGGTCGTCCTCTTCCGTAGGAACCCCTCCCACGAAAAGAAGCCGTAGAACCCGAAAGCGAAGGTCCGGATTAGTAGGGACATAGTGAGCTGGTCGTCACTGTCTCATTGATTGCTCCACTTGTAGTCGCTGGAACCTCAACAATTCGACCGAGACTTGTAGATGGGCATCCTTCCCTACTCTTTCGGCTACTTCCCTAATCGCCCCGTTGAACAGAGAATTTCCCTAACCTGTTTCAGGTCCGTTCTGAATCTGTCTTCCCAGGATGATAATTGTAACAGTCCTCTACGCCTCATAGCCGTGACATAGGAGAAGAAATGAGCCAAGAGATCTAGGATGGTTTGGAATTGTTCCTGCAATAACACCATAGCCGCTCGGATGTATGCTTGCTAATGAGTTGTAGCATGTGTGACAGACATGGCCACCGCTTCAGTAGTTGTCAACATTAAGTTCAATGGAGCCATAATCTTCCTTATGGACGCATCTAAATGTATCAGTTCACGGTCTTCGACCAGAAAGGGCGAATAATCTCTCTGTTTCGTCCCCAACAGCGTGATATCCTCATCTACTGGAGGAGAGGCAATCATAGATGACAATCCATGTACATGAGCCGATGCCAAGTTGAAGTGAGGCGCAGCAAAACCATCTTTAATCTTCCTCAAACTAGCAAAAGCCTCATCCTGGGACGCAGTCAGCTGAGTGATGCACGGTCGGGGAGGGAACATGATAGAACCAAAGTCTCCAGTCTTCATATCAAAACTGGATAAAATGTCATCCTTCGAAGTACTACGCTGTAACTTGAGGTTATCAGCAATCCAGATAAGTAGCTGAGGTGAGTCAACAGCATCCACACTCACATCCGAAGGAGACATACTTCCTGAAGACATAGACGGCGTTGTTGAACGTAGAATCTCTTGCACAGGCACCGCTGGCGTAGTCGAAATCCCTGATGACTGAGTAACAGGAGATGACACTGGCTCCTGATGCTGTAGCTGATGCTACCGCCAACACAAAAGCATCAAAGTCCATAGGTTGAGATGTTGCCCCCTCAGACACTGGATTCCAGGAAACCGGCAAAACAGATCTCGCCGTCGAAACTGTAGCAAAAGGAACTGATGAAATTGTAGCAGCCCCAGAGGGAAGATGAGGTATGTCACGCAGCGAGGATGAACATACAGCTGATTGAGTCATGCCCACATGAGATGATGGCACTTGTGTGGTAAACGCTGAAACCTGAGGAAGTGTTGAACCATGAACCACTCCAGTAGCTTGAGACCGTACAGCACCAGGAACACCATAAGTAAGCGTTGAGCCAGGTGGCCCATGAGTGAAACTCGCAATAGGAATCCCTGGAGTGATCCAATAACGCTATGATCTCGAAATCAATTAATAACTATTTACCATGAAAAATAAACATTACAAAATATTTGATTTGGTTTGGTACATTACATAATGATGTATTACTAAATCAAATCATCTCTGCCAAAAAACATATCAATTTATGTAAATTTAAAAAATCAATTCCAAAATTCATTAAATATAAAATGGCATCAAAAGAGATATTTTCTGTTCAAAACTTTATTTTCAAGGGAAACAATGAAATTGATAAATTCAGTTTTAAGTCTTAAATGGAATTCACTCATGCCAATATTCAGCAACAAATTATAATTACATCTTTACACCTTTTCTGTGTTTGTTGTTACTGTATACCTTTGACCATGGGAACAAATAAAAAAAATACATAAAAAAACATGGGAATGTTAAGATACAATATAAATACACTTTTCAAATTGATTTTAAATCATAGCTTTTGTGCAAAGAGTAACAAGTGGGCACAGAAATCTACATCCTTTTCCCTTTCAATGGTGCATAAAATCACCAGAAGTGTAAACATAAGAGAACATACCATTAATCCTAAAGCATATGAGCACAAGTTACATAATAATGACTACACCGAAATCTTTCACTCACTCCCTACTCTTAAAGCTTTCAATACCTTGTAATGCCATGAATTAGAAATGGTACCCTGGTACTTTTCAGTGACTGAGTTTTGCATTTGACAGAAAAGACTGAAGTCATAAATTCATAATAATAATAATCATAATAATGTAGCATTTATCAGTCCTTTAATGTGTGTATGTTTAATGTTTAATGCTGTAATGTTTGTATGTTTAATGTTTAATGCTGTACCTTTCTTTTTAATTGACTCTGCATTATAATTAACATCCCAGACTACTCCAGCTGTACCATAAACTAGTTTACCAAGACTGACTACCTCCTGGTCACCTGACTCAACATAGGGATTTTTTCCTGGGGACCTATTTTCACCTATATAGATACAGCACTGTTGTATGACATGGGATAACAGATGTGCCCACTTGCCTAATTAAATGCTAAATCTAAAAATTCAACAGTGCCCCTGCATACAGTTCAGATCGCTCCTCTTCACAGCAAGAATAGGCATCAACTGAATTCCAAGCTTTTCCTCAACAAACTGTTGATCTGGACTGGGGGGCAACCCAACATGGGATGGTATGGTGAACAACCTGTAAACATATGAAGTTATTTATACACACAAACATTTGTTTTTAATGCCATAATATAAAAAATAACTGCATCCATGTGTTGATGTTTTCTGAGTAACCATGAAGGGATGCACAAAATAGACACAGATGTTGAGATTTAACTTAAAAATGCCTTATTTGACAATTGAGGTTAAAATGTAACATCAAAACAGAAAAGTCTAACTACAGTATATAACATTGCCAAAAAGGAGCATACCTGTTAAGGTGTCATGACAGAAAGATGTGAACTGTCAAATACATTGATTCACTCAATGGAAAAATAACAAATACATCTTCAGCCATGCATGTGCAAATGAAACTAGCAAAATATCTCTATAATCCTAACAAAAGTGGGGTCAATTGTCTGATTGTGACTATGGCATACAGTGTTCATGAATTACTACCAGTTTGTGGTGGTACCAACGGTTCACAAAAAAGGTGAGCATATATTGCCTGACCAGTGAGTGGGAACCTGCAAGTCCAATACATCTGTTCTGTGTTTGTGGCTCTGCCCAAACGTTGATATGTTCCAACTTACACCAACAATAATTTCCTTCATATCAAGCATCAGGAAGATGCCTTTACATCTGTGACCTTAACCATGGACATGACCTTTATAGATTACATATCATATTTCAGATCCCATATATATTATTTGTTATTTATCTCCTACTCTTCCCTGATATTAGGGATGGTGAGTTAAGACTTATGACAATTATTGTTCCCATTTCAATGCATAATTGGTAGTGTTGGGAATTGGTTAAAATTGATCATTGGTCCATTACAACCGATCAATCATCGAAAATAATTGGTTAGGATCATTTATCAAATGTTCCTGTTACCTTTGTTAATGCACAAAATAATTTACAAAAAAACCCATGTAGTTCTTTTGGGTTTTGGGGTAAATTGCACAAAATGCATTTTCATACTTCACATATTTAAAGGATGGCTAGTATGTGAGGAACATAAATTTCCAGGAGTCTTTAAGATAAATTCAATCATGACTTGGAACAAGCTTGTAGTGCTTATGAAATGTAAATATAATGACTCAGACAAACCAACCTTGTGAAAAAATATTGTTAATGCAAACAAGTGTTCAAAAACTGCTTGTGTTCGATTATGAGAAAACATTTTCGATTGCTTGGTCATTTAGTCACTGCGACCAATCTTCGATTATTTCAATTAATCAGACCACCACTAATAATTGGTTGACTGCTCACTTAAACTCAGAGCCTTGGTCACATTGTGGTATTCTTGGATTTCCCCATCCATACTCAAGGTAGATCCTATGTAGTTGATCCACAAAGTCAATGGTATGTTGCCCCACTGGTGTTTTCTATATCAGGTTTCAAATTTGCTTCATTAGGAAATTTGGGATAACAATTGCCTGTCACCCTGCTTATCAATAAACTCCTGTACGGATTCCTAAGAATTTTTCAGCATAATACCGGGTTTATCAATGTTCTTATATTTTCGAATTTCTCGATCCTGAACCCAACAAACGCTGTGTAAATTTGTGGATATGACATTATGAAGTCCAGACTGAGGAATCACTATTTTCCTGTCCCCATCAATAATTTCCAGTCTGTATTTTCCATGGACAGGGTTGTTGATTTCTTTCAAAGGTAAATCAAACTTGTTCATTTTCTTACAAAAATGATAAAACTTGACAATCTTACTTTTCCGGGGAATGTCACTTCCTTCAAGTTTTAATCTAAGGCAGTTGTGATGTCATTTGAAATAACACCAATGCTTCTATTTCTTGAAGGTTGTGCCTGAAATGCATCAAAATCCATCATTAGGTTCAATTGTACCTCATATGTTTGTTTCTATTTTATCTCACATTATGTGATTAATGTTAATAATGTTATATAATTTATTGAGTCATCTTACAAAAGTTATTATCAAATATATACAATACAAAAGGTACACACAAGGACCCTCTTTATTCTATCTGGAGTGTTATTCCACCAAAAAAATGAAAAGAATAAGACAGACCAAACTGAGGTAAAACATATTTTAATGTGGTTGCCTCATCAGCATTAAGATTACTCTTTAGAGTTTATTTGGGTAAACATACTGACAGTATGGTACAATGAACATATCACTGCACAATAGATTATAACATAATAAACACATATGAAACACATAAACAGTCACTGAACACTATATTAATGCACACCATTATTAACATACCATATCAAGACGTAATCGCACCCAAATAGTTCAGCTGCTGCCTATTCTTAATATGTGGCTGATTATGAATTAGGGCAAATGAGACACTAACATGACTAACAATTATCTTCAAACTAAGAAACAAAGGCTAGGTTCTGTACTTACTGTTAGGATGGATTACTTGTTGAGGTGGTAGTACATCTCAGTGATGTATTAATGGTAATCATAATAATTATAAAGCCTTTTAAAATGGAAAAGAAACATATATTATCCAAGTCCTTCAAATCCATTAAATCCTTTCTTCAATATACATAATAATTGTCAAAACATATCACATTTATACAAGTTGTACACATGAAACCATGTTATATGCAAGATTACACTTTCTCAGTAAAATACACATTCTAGACATGTTTGGGGTTCAGTCCCATCCAGGATTTGAACCGACTCTCTCCACCAAATCGCCAACATACAAAGTCAGTGATCTAGCCAACTCAGCTGTGAACATAATTATATTGTCAGACTTTCACCACACCTAGTCAAATACATCCAAAATGGCCTTTGGTCCAAAATGTGTTTTACATGCTCTAACATTGAACAGAGTAAATGACATGGCAACTAAATAATATTTCACATGTGGTAGTCTCCAAAGCAGTTTGCAAAAGAAAATTATTTAGGTGATAAACAGCTGGTGTTTCCTTTTCATATATTTTGCTGTAATCTTCAGGTTATTATAAATATGAAATATGAAATGGATACTTACATGTTGCATGAAATATCACTAAACTACTTAAGTCAATAATGCCTTGTCTTCCTATGTGATGTTTATATGTGTACTTATGACCCTTCTGCAGCTGCCCTTAAACGTACAGAGAGGTCTTAATGTTGAAAAAAATGGAGACATCTGCACTAGGCAAATCTGTGATTTATGTACTGTATGTGTACATGTGAGTGAGAGAGTGAATTTAGTTTTATGCCGCATTTAGCAATATTCCAGCAATATCACGGCAGGGGACACCAGAAATGGGCTTCATCCATGTGGGGAATCGAACCTGGGAAGCGAACACTTTAACCAGTGGGCTACCCCATGCCCTGTATATGTGTACATGTCACTTAAAAAATATGTCACTTAAAATCTTTTTTAAAAGAATTGGATGAAACTTCAATACTTTTCCCTGTCCAACATGTCTATATGGCACAAGATACAGAGAGATTTGTTACACTGAAAGACCTGTAAGAGATAAATTATGTCTATTTCATTAATGTTTTGCAAAATGTATTTCTGCATTAATAAAGAATGTTTTATAATCATACAGATACCATGGGAGTTTATTCATTTGTCACAAAAAAAGAGTGTCATGGGATAATTTCACGCAACATCATATTTCGAATGACAGAAAATCTTAAAACCTCAAAACTAGTAACTATGCAACTTCCTGTTCATTAATGGTCAGTTGTTTGCCTTCCTCTGCTGACATCATCAAATCATAGCAGAGTCTGCTACATTAATAGAATATGGTTTTGATACTCATGACCTGATGTGATTGAGATAGTTTAAAACTGTTTCAACACACACTCCTGCATTGTTTATATTGTAAACAAACAACTGTCCAGGTTTGATAAACCATTTATCAGAGGGCTAACACCAGTGTCTGATATTTAATTTATCCCCAAAGTCATTTGTGTAAGCATCTTTGATGTAGGCTGGTGATCTAAGTGGAGAGGAATCAGAAACATTGTTCAAAGTTAGAAAGCACAGAATTCAGGCCAGAAATTGGCCAGGGTCACATTAAACAGCTTTAAAGTCCTGACATATGTAAGGCTGAATAATGAATTTTGCCAGAAAGTATAAAGTAAGGGGTTGGAATATGCCTAGCAATGTGAAACACTGACCAAAGAACCCTACTGCCTGTTAAAGCCAAGAAATTGAAATTTAAACAGATGAAAGCTCTTTGAGACCACAGCATGAAACGAAATTACACATGAGTCTATCAATTCATCAAGGTAAGACTTTGAAATACTTCCATGAAATAAAAAAAATTCACTGTTTGTTGTTTTGAGAATGCTAGACTTGCCAATTTCATATATGAAAAACAAAATGAAAAAAATCCAGATAACTTATGAAGTTTATTAGTTACCCTGCCCAAAAGTGATTATTATTCATCAGAAATATCTAATGGATGAGGTTGAGAGAGTTATGGAATTTGAGATACAGCCTTCACTGGACTGGGGCACTTAAATATACTGTATGTACCTACATGTTCAAGTACCACAACTTGCTCAAGGTGGTAGAGGATATCAAGGTGAAAGGAGGGTGCACACACTGCCAACATCAGACCGACTTGTTGAAACACAACATTGGATGTGAAGGCTTCTGATTCTGCTGTATGTGCAAAGATACACCTCCCCAGTCACCATCAGTCATTCTCCAAGCTGAAAATAGTGTCAAGATCATATTAAATGTTCAATCATAAAGACCATAACAGCCATGAGACAGTTTTTGAGAAACTAAATAATTGTTTGAAAGTCATAAGAGAAAAAAAAGTTTATTCATATGCAAAAGGGTGTAACAGAAAGAATGGATCATATGCAACACTGTTTACTTAAAATAAGAGGGTTTTGTGACATATTGTGCCATCAGCAGTGAACACATTTCATACTCACAATACTCATATCATATGACTTTACACACAGACACCCAAATTGTGTCAGTGGTGACTTTATCCTAATTTGTTGTCAATTCATCGGTTTCAACAAATTTAGAAGCCAGGTAACCATTACCATGTGGGCTCTTGTCACTGTTAGACCACAAATCGAGGCTACATTCAAATCATGGCCACTAAAACAATCCATTCAACTCAAGCAGCCCTAGCTTCACTCCCTTAAATTAGTCTCTATAACAATGCCAACTTGTATCCATGGTGAAACATAAATAGGAAAGCATATACATGTAATGTATGAATTACTAAAATGTGCACTCACCTTTACATGTTGCACAAAATCAAATGTTTTAAAAAAAGGCACAGCAAAAACAACATGCATTTCATTTCCTACCACTCCCCTGGGGTGCTTGGGGCTGGATGAAGCTCTCCTGGGCAGCTGGCAGAACCTCTGTGGTGCACACTGACTGTCCGCCTTGACGTGCCGAGGAAGCGGCCCAGCTTGGCTGAAATGGGAGAGAGAGTGAATGAAGTTTTCAGTCTAGAGGGGGTTGTACATGGTCAAAGGGATCAGGTGGGGCCTCTGCACCTGCCAAAAACAGCCAAGAGGGTGCAGGGAGGGGCCAAGACATCATTGTGCATTTAAGGTTTTTCTGTGCACTTAAGGACTGCTATAGGAAACCTTAAGTGCACAGAAAAGCCTTAAATGCACAATGGACCTTTTTAAAAAAGGCACAGCAACAACAACATGCATTTCATTTCCTACCAGTCCCCTGGGGTGCTTGGGGTTGGATGAAGCTCTCCTGGGCAGCTGGCAGAACCTCTGTGGTGCACACTGACTGTCCGCCTTGACGTGCCGAGGAAGCGGCCCAGCTTGGCTGAAATGGGAGAGAGAGTGAATGAAATTTTCAGTCTAGAGGGGGTTGTACATGGTCAAAGGGATCAGGTGGGGCCTCTGCACCTGCCAAAAACAGCCAAGAGGTGCTGGGAGGGGCCAAGACATCATTGTGCATTTAAGGTTTTTCTGTGCACTTTAGGACTGCTATAGGAAACCTTAAGTGCACAGAAAAGCCTTAAATGCACAATGGACCTTTTTAAAAAAGGCACAGCAAAAGCAACATGCATTTCATTTCCTACCACTCCCCTGGGGTGCTTGGGGCTGGATGAAGCTCTCCTGGGCAGCTGGCAGAACCTCTGTGGTGCACACTGACTGTCCGCCTTGACGCGCCGAGGAAGTGGCCCAGCTTGGCTGAAATGGGAGAGAGAGTGAATGAAATTTTCAGTCTAAAGGGGGTTGTACATGGTCAAAGGGATCAAGTTCAAAGGGGTGCTGAAAATGCCATGAAAATGATTTTATATTAATTACTTTAGAGGGAAGTTAAGTTGAAAATAATTGAAAGTGATTTTAACTGCCAATCAGTAAACTCAGTAAGACTTGCCAAAGTACCAAAACACCCTGGCAGTATGGTATCTTTGGAGGGATATACTTTGCCAGACATTTAAACTGGCCTAGGTGTTGACATGGTGTTTCTTTTTTTATCCTTAATATATTTATCTGCACCTTCACACCAGAAACTAGTAATTTTACCATTTGGAGGGATTCCTCAGATACTTCAGATACACAACCCACATTCCAGAAATATTTGTTGCCATGCTAGGTTACCCTGGGATATAAATCTCAAATATTTTTTTCAAAGTTTGTAGTGCCCTGATAGCCATGGAAAGGTAGCATTACTTTGGCCTGCCTGGGTAACCTTTCCTTCCTTCACTAGACGCCCTATTAGAGCTGACCCTATTGAAATACGTGGAGATAGTTTAATTAGATCTGGCAATATGTACGTACATATGTATTTGTATAAGTATTTAGTTGGTTGACAAGAGATGTTATTGTGTTTGGTTGGAGAGTTATGAAAAGTCAGGACTGAGCAATGACAATATTGACATGTGAATGTTTCCATCGCAACGCTAGGTACCGTGGTTGTTCTCGAGGAGGCTTTCTCGCTTGAACTCCTTCACCGTGGGAAGTTGCGTCGCAAAACTTCAATACAGCACATTATATTGAATAAACGGCACGTATACTTCATGTTTACATGTACCTCATATGCATATTGTAGCTGTCACATTGTATAAGGCAATAACAGACGAAGAAGCATTGGTCAACTCCCTCTACTAGTTCCGCGAAAGATACTGTGCCGTGTGTGTGACGTAGTGACATAAGCTCCGCCCACTCATGAATATTCATGATTTCTGTGCACTAAGACCATTGTAGGTTTAAGGGCAAAACATCTGTGGCCGTATGCACATGTTGGGCGTAGCTAACGTCAGGCGTAACACACTACGTCGGGCTTAGCAGCGCCCTCCTCTTACACGTCATGCACAACGTCGGTTAAGCCTAGGCGTTACTACGCCCGGCTTAACGGATTTACGTCAAGGCGCGGTGTGCTATTTTTAGATTTTCGAACGTTTTTATACCACCGGTAAAAGGCGCGAAACAACTTCGCAGTACATCCCTTGCAGCCGTAATCATGGAAAGCCAAAGAAAACCGAGAAAATTCAACTTTACCGATGGATCCTGATGGAGAAATAACATGGACTTTCAAAATGGGCTTCACCATAAATGTCGCCATATTTGACACATTACGAAATCACGATTCCCAGCGTTATTTGGTGTATGTTTTCAAATGTTCAAATCGGATAATTACTACTCAGATGTATTGAATTTCAAAAATAGCATATTAATGATCACTGATATCAGGTTTTCATGAAATCACTAATGATAATTCTGAAAATACACTTGTAAACACGAACGCGGAAGTGCGCTTTCCGTCATATTGGATAGTGTTTACAAAATCAAGTTTCGCGGATGACGGTAATGAGACGCCAATTACATCACGTGTATATCACATTTAACTGCGACAAATGCATCACTGAATTCCCCATACATTTTAGAATCAAATTACTAATGGTCTTTGTCACCAATATCAACTGTCTTGATAAAATGAAACGAAAGATATTGAGTGTCAAAAGTCCAAACGAACGCTGTGCTCGAAAGGCTGCGATTGTAAAGAAAGACAAATTCCGATTTTATACTATGTAGCATTTTCTGAAATTTTCCGACATGCAGCCGTCTATTCATTGCTTGCAATGGCTCAATAGCTTTAGAATATGCATGGAAAGAGTATCGTAGCAAGAAATGGGAAATTAAAAAAGAAGCAATGCAGTCATTTGATATTTCATAAGAAATTGTCGAAGTGTCCGTGCAGCGTGACGCCATGACTGACGCAGAACGACAAAGGTTTTTATCAGCATTTCTGGCTTCTTCTCTTACTTACAATGAAAACGATAAAACATATAACAATACACATATAGTCAGGATCATTCTGATTACTTACATCTCATATTTATGTACAAACGATCCCTGAATCAAGGGAAGGGTCCTCGCAAAATCCTGTGTACCCTTGTCAGCGTGGCCGCCATTTTATAAGTAATCGGTCGGTGGTAGTGATGTCATACGTCAACATTGTTGTACATGTTAGACAATTTCTTTGAGGTGAAGGTCGGTTGAACAAGTGTAAACACAATCGCCCTATCCTTCCGATTACACTTTCAGTATTATGATGTATACTTTGCGTATCGTTCAGATATTTGTTCATCAAACTATTTTCAGTATATACATTTAGCCTTGTTCAATACCATATTATACCTGGATATAGGGTAGGCTTTTTATATTCTTTGAAAGTTTTTGATTGTTTGAATAATATTTACATAAGAAATTCGCACACGTAGCCATAACTGCAAAATATTTGGGTGTTGTGAAATACATGTATTATTTTTCATTTACGTTAAATTGATGCCAAACAGGTGCGCGTGTTGCTCACAATAAGATACGCAGTCAAACCGTCTAATTGTTGATATATTCAGGACACTATTTAATTGGTAAAATCATTCATTTTATGTTTGGTCTAAAGAGTGTTAAATTCAGACATAGAAGCCGAGACCTTTCATACAATTAATGGAATTTAGGTAAGATATATACTAATCAGCAAACCAATGTCGTCTTTTTCAGACGTCGCAAAATGCATATTACAAGCCATGACGTCAACTAAAATGTTGTATTATTATCAGTAATTTCAGTACATTTGAAGATATGGCTAGTACTCCGTTAATAATGATGCAAAATTAGTCAATATACATCTACACAAACAGGAGAATATGGGAATCTAAGAACTAACTTACATATCGGATAGGACCATCCAAATCGCTATTCTGCTTTCTCAAGTAGTACATTGCCATCTTTTCTTATAAATTGTGAAACTACCAACACGTATCCGCTCACATTGGGGAACTTTGTAATGGAATAGGTTGGTTCACCGTGAACACAACATAACGAAAATATAGCGTAAGTATCCACAACAACTTTTCTCCAAGTGATCTGAGTAACATTGACCTAGTGTTAAGCATAACTCAGTTATGCCCCCTTATCTTTTATACGTGTATGACCTCTCTGTCATAGAAGAAAATCCATTTTTGACACTTATTGCGAGTCATTTTTAATGTTGAGCGTCTAACGTTATGCATTAGCACATAAACCCAATTCACACACACTTATGTCGTTCAGATATCAGGCTGTATTTTCTTCGCTCACACTTTCTGTAAAGATGCCAAATTAAAAAAATCCTAGCAGAGTGCTTTTATCGGTGCACGACAAAAAGCGGAGAAATTGACAGTTTCTTAACGCCTAACAAAATTTTAGACAACATTTAGCAGTGTCTATTTCTCAAACCGCTGAGGTAGTCGCACTTATATTTATACCAACGGATATGAAGTTAAATATTCTACATTTCTGTGTAATTTTATAGCCGTACGCAGATCCAGGACCACGCGAGCGCAATTCTCGCACAACGTTCACTTTTAAAAACTTTTGAAAATGTGCGCCTGATAAAAAACTCGGCATCCAGTGCCGCCATTACAAGGCTACGCCTGGCTTACGCCTGCTGGGTAGGTGGCGTAAATATAGAGCGCTACGACTGGCGTAACTTTAACTACGTCTACTATGTGCATACCGGTTAACATTACGTCCGGGCGCACATTTTACTTACGCCCGGACTAGAATTTACGCCCGACGTGTGCATACGGCCACTGGTTGTAAGTATTGTATTCTGAGTGATTAGGGTCTTGCTTTTAGCAATATTTCAGCAATATCACGGCGGGGGACACCAGAAATGGGCTTCACACATTGTACCCATGTGGGGAATCGAACCCGTGTCTTCAGCATGACGAGCGGACGCTTTAACCACTAAGACCCGGGTTCGAATCCCCACATGGGTACAATGTGTGAAGCCCATTTCTGTGGCCGTATGCACATGTTGGGCGTAGCTAACGTCAGGCGTAACACACTACGTCGGGCTTAGCAGCGCCCTCCTCTTACACGTCATGCACAACGTCGGTTAAGCCTAGGTACAATGTGTGAAGCCCATTTCTGGTGTCCCCCGCCTTGATGTTGCTGGAATATTGCAAAAAGCGGCGTAAAACCAAACTCAGTCAGTCAGTTTATTACATCTATACTGTTAGTCAATCTGGTATCCCGAGCGAGCAGGATGTGCCGCTCGCAAGAAATACCCTAGCCTTGCTCCAAGGCTGTACTGAATGCTTAGGTGTATTCCCAGGAAGACGACCTTGTAATAAGGGATTAGAACTTCTTTGAGAAGCATTGAATACAAGCTGTAAAGATGAAGGAAACCCAAGTTCTATGGCTAGTAAACTTCTTTATTGCAATGAGTGCGACGTTTCGGTGTAGGTACTAACACCGTTATCAAGCAAGTGATCACTTGGTACTAACACCGTTATTGATTGATAACGGTGTTAGTACCTACACCAATAAAGAAGTTGACTATCCATAGAACTTGGTTTTCCTTCATCTTTACAGCTTGTATTTAATGCTTATCAAAGAAGTAAGCACATGGATGTTTAGGCAAGTCAAGATCAGCAGAGAGTATATATATGTTTAGAAATGTTCATTAGGGCTCCTTTGCCTTTAGGCAGGAGACCTATTGTAATCGTTCGTGTTTTTATTATTATTATTATTATTATTATTTATTCTTCCGCCGTATTTTGTAACAGAGCTACAGAGAGCACCGCTGGACAGAATGCCTTGACCAAAATCACCCAGATGCCCACCGAGGTGTAGATATCGCGCTTTAAAATCTCTAGGCTGTAGGCCCAATAGCAAAGGGCAGATAATTCAAAATTAATTCAAAAAATTTCAATTTCAAATTCAAATATCTCCAAAACTAATGCTCCAATGTGTGCCAAAGTTCTTGAGCAGATGCGCAATCAAAATGCCTACAATTTCGCCTGGACGGCTCAAGTCGCTAAAATGCACCGTTTGGACGCTATTTGGGATTGAAGTTTTTGTTGATGTTTTTCAGCAAAATCCTGACTGCATACCTCCCAAAATGTGCTGCACTAAAACTACAAGGGCTACGGCTTTCAAACGTTGCATACTTTGTGTCTATGCATGTTTCTACACAGTAGCATCGTCAAATGTGCCTATGTTTATATGATGGCCGCCATATTGGACGCTACTTTTGGGCAAAAGTTGTCTTCAAAAAACTTTCACGGGCTACTTTGCTATTTTGTGCCAAACGAAACTTACCACATACAACACTTTAAACCCTTGTTCTGAAGTTGCCTTTGGTTGTTGAACATTTTCTGTTCTTGGTCCTATGTCAAAAGACCCTGCAAGCGCTACGGCTTTCAAACTTTGAAGAGCGCCATAAAATTTACTGATCAAAAACATCTGTTCAACATTATCCATGTGGATAAAACGTATGGGAGCTAAAAGGGAAAAAAACTGTTTGAGACGTGCCCCAAATGAAAGAAAAAGAGTGCCAAACAAACTGACCCTCAACTCCATGCAGAACACGCGAAACGTCACGCAAAAAGTCTTCCAACAACGTACCAGTCATCATAAATAATGCTTACATTCAAAACCCCAAAGTTTGGACAGATTTAATAAAATAAGGACTTCTTTATATCACCGACGGCCCAGGGATACGTTGCCGAATGTGTCATAAGTTTCATCGACAGTCTGAAGGAAGGCGCAAGGACGATATCTCCTATAAAGAGACTACCACTGCAAAGCGTGGTCCACGTGCAGATATGGGAGACGATGTCAATTTCAATTGACAATGACGAGAGCTAGCGCTCCACAAAATTAAAATACACTGCAGTACAGGTGCTATCCCTTCATTGTAATTCAATCTTTTGTAAGGGTTATGTCTTTAGGCAGTATTTAAAGATTGTCAATGATTGAGCGTTCCGGGTCAGGGTAAAAGTTGTAGCTGTGGTCTAAGGGGGGAAACTCTGGTCTAGCTGAAGTAAGCGCTAGTAAAATCGTTCAACAACGACCAGGCGCCGACTTTGCAATGCCCGAAGAGTAATACGCTTTAGCTAACAATTCGGTGCTGTTTGCATGGATTTTAAAACTTCATAGGTGACCTGTATCGAGTTTAGGTGTATTTCCAGTATATATACCTGCTCTCGATTCACGAATTCAGTTGCAACAGATCGAGTGTAACAGTGTAATGGATACTGATGCAAAACTACTGAAGTACCTTAACTGCTGTGTAATCACAAGTTCACTTGCGTGAGCGTGAGTGTGAGTGAGTTTAGTTTTACGCCACACTCAGCAATATTCAAGCTGTATGTCCGCGGTCTGTAAATAATCGAGTCATCACGACTTGTCAGCTACATGTGACGTACATTGAGATTCACATAATGTCAGTCACAGTGAACCTTTCAAATTATATAGTTGAGGTCATAAAAATTTCTGTTTCTCTGACTGTTTGAACAAAGGGTTCTTCTGTTTTGATATTCATGATACCTAAGTGATATTATTTAATGTACGAAAATAGGTTTTGTGATGAGTTTATCGAAACTTAATGACCTCCCAGTACTTCCAGTCGAAGAGCATTCGACTAGCAGTGATATGATTCATATTAACTAATACCATTACTACATTCATGAGATATGTGAGAGATGCAAAAGGCTCCAAAGAAGTAAAGCCAAGGAGCCCGACATCGCTGCTCGCAGCTATATTTTAAACTATTATTAATTACCCAAGAGACTTATGCAAGTCTAGAAATTCCCCGAGGGTGTGCCGGAACTCCGCTCACCTCAGTTATTTCAAAGCCTGAAACTCCGCTCATTGCTGTCCTTGTGGTTATAGAGCGTGTATTCCGCTCACAGTCTATTTGGGGCGGTGGGCTAGCCTAGTGGTTAAAGCGTTCGCTCGTCACGCCGAAGACCCGGGTTCGAGTCTCCACATGGGTACATTGTGTGAAGCCCATTTTTGGTGTCCCCCGCCGTGATATTGCTGGAATATTGTTAAAAGCGGCGTAAAACTAAAAAACTCACTCACTCACAGTCTATTTGTTAATTATTGACAATGTGCATGAAACGTTCCGGAACAATGAAGGCGATGTGTCCCCAGAGAACTAATTCCCTGTCGACATACCTGTTGACAATCCCTCTGACTGCAGCAGTAGCAGACTTTTATCATACTAAGAGTAATCTTGGGTGAAATACCTTTGACACCTTGCTAGATATTGATCACAATCATTAACGGTAACTTATAGTTTAAGGTGCTATGCAAGATGCAGGTAGACGTCAGAAGATACCGTTTAACGTGACAAGAATCCGTTTACAGTGATAAGAAGTGGGTGATTATCATCAAAGATACTGGGGCGGTGGGGTAGCCTAGTGGTTAAAGCGTTCGCTCGTCACGCCGAAGGCCCGGGTTCGATTCCCCACATGGGTACAACTTGTGAAGCCCATTTCTGGTGTCCCCCGCCGTGATATTGATGGAATATTGCTAAAAACGGCGTAAAACCAAACTCAGCTCAGCTCAAAGATACTGTTTAAAGTGACAAGGAAACAGTTTAAGGTAACAGGATACCATGTAAAGTGACAGAAAACAGTTAACAGTCACAAGGACCAGTTTACCGTGACAGCATACAGTTTACAGTGGTGAGATACTGTTTATAGTGACAAGATACTGTTTACAGTGATAAGATACTGTTTATAGTGACAAAATACTACTGTTTATAGTGACAAGATACTGTTTACAGTGACAAGATACTGTTTATAGTGACAAGATACTGTTTACAGTGATAAGATACTGTTTATAGTGACAAGATACTGTTTACAGTGATAAGATACTGTTTACAGTGACAAAATACTGTTTATAGTGACAAGATACTGTTTACAGTGATAAGATACTGTTTATAGTGACAAGATACTGTTTATAGTGACAAGATACTGTTTACAGTGACAAAATACTGTTTATAGTGACAAGAAGCAGCTAACCAGACAGAAAACAGTTTACAGTGACAAGGACCAGTTTACCGTGACAACATACAGTTTACAGTGGTGAGATACTGTTTATAGTGACAAGATACTGTTTATAGTGACAAAATACTGTTTATAGTGATAAGATACTGTTTATAGTGACAAGAAGCAGTTAACCAGACAGAAAACAGTTAACAGTGAGAGGACCAGTTTACCGTGACAACATACAGTTTACAGTGATGAGATACTGTTTATAGTGACAAGATACTGTTTACAGTGGTAAGATACTGTTTACAGTGACAAAATACTGTTTATAGTGACAAGAAGCAGTTAACCAGACAGAAAACAGTTTACAGTGACAAGGACCAGTTTACCGTGACAACATACAGTTTACAGTGGTGAGATACTGTTTATAGTGACAAGATACTGTTTATAGTGACAAGATACTGTTTATAGTGACAAGATACTGTTTATAGTGACAAGATACTGTTTATAGTGACAAGAAGCAGTTAACCAGACAGAAAACAGTTTACAGTGAGAGGACCAGTTTACCGTGACAACATACAGTTTACAGTGGTGAGATACTGTTTATAGTGACAAGATACTGTTTATAGTGACAAGATACTGTTTATAGTGACAAGATACTGTTTATAGTGACAAAATACTGTTTATAGTAACAAGAAGCAGTTAACCAGACAGAAAACAGTTTACAGTGACAAGGACCAGTTTACAGTGACAAGGACCAGTTTACAGTGGTGAGATACTGTTTATAGTGACAAGATACTGTTTACAGTGACAAGATACTGTTTATAGTGACAAAATACTGTTTACAGTGACAAAATACTGTTTATAGTGACAAGAAGCAGCTAACCAGACAGAAAACAGTTTACAGTGACAAGGACCAGTTTACAGTGACAAGGACCAGTTTACAGTGGTGAGATACTGTTTACAGTGATAAGATACTGTTTATAGTGACAAAATACTGTTTACAGTGACAAAATACTGTTTATAGTGACAAGGAGCAGCTAACCAGACAGAAAACTGTTTATAGTGACAAGATACTGTTTATAGTGAGAAGATACTGTTTATAGTGAGAAGATGCTGTTTTAGTCTGTTTATAGTGATAATATACTGTTTATAATGACAACATACAGTTAAACGTGACACTACACCTTTAAATTGATAATTTACAGTTTAATGTGTTAAGAAACAGTTTAACCTGAAAATATACCATTTAATGTGTCAAGATACAGTTAAACGTGACAACATACCGTTTAATGTGTCAAGATACAGTTTAACGTGAAAACATACCGTTTAATGTGTCAAGATACCGTTTAATGTGACAACATATCCTTTAATGTGTCAAGAAACAGTTTAACGTGACAAGATACAGTTGTGTACGTGACAACATACCGTCTAATGTGTCAAGACACAGTTTAACGTGACGAGATGAAGTTAAACGTGACACCATACCGTTCAAGGTGTCAGGAGACAGTTAAACGTGCCAACGTACTGTTTAATGTGACAAGAGACAGTTTAAGGTAGCAACATACCGTTCAAGGCGTCAGGAGACAGGTTAACGTGCCAACGTACTGTTTAATGTGACAAGAGACAGTTTAAGGTAGCAACATACCGTTCAAGGTGTCAGGAGACAGTTTAACGTGCCAACGTACTGTTTAATGTGACAAGAGACAGTTTAACGTGAAAACCTACTGTTTAAGAAGTAGAGCGATTAACAGCAGTACGAGTCCCGTGGGGTACAAGATGTGCTGTCAATCAGTCTTCAATGTGCTGTCAATCAGTTCGCTGTGTGGCCCCGAGGACCAAAAACCGTTATGACTGATCTGTACTCTAACATGTCAATTATGAGAATGATATAAACCATTATTCAATATCATACAGTTATTTTTATCATGCACATATCAGAAGTATTTTAGGCTCAAAACGTTTTGATAGCCCCTCGTAATGCATACCGTTAGACAACATTAGACAGTGTTACATGCGTGTGTGTTTCTGTCTGTCTGTTTCCGTTTATGTGTTTAAAGTTTCGTTTCCAACTATTTCCGTTTTCGTTTAATTCTTTTTGTGTATGGATTTTAATATTAACTGCCTCGTCTAGCATTCTGACATTGTACCTCCTCATGTCACAGGGGCGTGTCACGCTTAGAAACAGCGTTAGAAAGACATATAGGTATATAGACCCTACCCTAGTACTATATAAAAGGATCCTCTTATATAGTACTAGGGTAGGGTCTATATACCTATATGTCTTTCTAACGCTGTTTCTAAGCGTGACACGCCCCCGTGGCTCATGTATTACCGTAGCTGTTAGACCTGTGAAGATCCGGGTTAGAATTGATCTTCAGAATCAGTAACCCATGTCGTAAGAGGCGACTAACGGGATCGGGTGGTCAGGCTCGCTGACTTGGTTGACACATGTCATCGTATCCCAATTGCGTTGACCGATGCTCAAGCTGTTGATCACTGGATTGTCTGGTCCAGACACGATTCTTTACAGACCGCCGCCATATTGCTTGAATATTGCTGAGTGCGTCGTTAAACCACAAACAAACTCACATAATCAGGTTGATTCGGGAATAAGCCCACAACTATGACCACAGGTGTCCTTCAGGTATAAAGGGACGTAACTCAGCGCAGTGCCCTCAGAAAACTGCGATATCAATTCCCCTTACTGTACAAGGGGCGGTGGGTGTAGCCTAATGGGTAAAGCGTTGGCTCGTCACGCCGAAGACCCGGGTTCGAATCTCCAATGTGTGAAGCCCATTTCCGGTGTCCCCCGCCGTGATGTTGCTGGAATATTGCTAAAAGCGGCGTAAAACCAAACTCAGTCAGTCAGTCAGCCCGTACTGTACCTTAGTCACAGCTATAGGAGCACTTGGGTCATAGATAGGAATCCAGTCTTAGGGACAATGTACCTCGTGAGACAGTGTCACAAGAGCTTGTCTCAATGTGAGGGTTGCAACACCGGGGAGCCTTGTGTGACTGGGCCACTGTCTTCCGAAACAGAGAACTCCCTCCCCGTCAGTTGGTGATGGAGAGGACTCCTGATGATCTCGGTGGCTATAATGTGTGAGTGTGTACTGCAACTGTTTGGTTGTCGGTTATACTTAGAATCCGGCATAATATGTTTATTTATTTGTTTGTTCTTTCTTTCGTGTGACTTTTTATTTTTTATTTTAACAAGATACTTGTATCTCATGTTTTATGTTATGTTACATTGTATTGTTATTTGATGCCAAATAAATGATACATTTATATATATTCTTCCAAATGTTGAAATGAGATGCCGATCACGTGGTTATACATCGTATATCTGTACATACCACCTGTACACATGACGTCACAATATACCATATACACTGATAGTGCACCACTTTACCTAGACTAACATATTTCACGGAAAAAAACCCCGGTTCACCTATAATAATCATAAAATATAATGAAAAGGAACCCAGAGACTCTCTTCATTTTGAGAAACTGTGGAAATCTTGCCACATATCCTCGACTTGCATGGGCTTTCTTGGATATAGAGGTTTCAGGGTCTGTATGACTGACATGGGCGGATCCAGGAATTTTGAAAGGTTCAGGGGTTAAAACCCTGAACCCCTTGGCTCCACCAACGCCAAAAAAAATTTTTCAATGTGGTCTTAAGTCATTTTCAAAAGGGGAGGTTCGAACCCCCTGAACAACAAACACACACACACACACCTTGGATCCGCCACTGACACACTACCACTGTACCGAGCCGTTGCAGGAACCTACGTTTGTGGTAAAAGGCGACGAACGCGTCGGATGATCAGGCGCGCTAACTTGATTGATTCATGTCATCATATCCCAATGTCATATGTCGATGCTCATGATGTCAATCACTGGCTGGTCTGGTCCAGACTCGAGTATTAATAGACTGCCGTCAGATGTAGCTGGAATATTGCCGAGAGTAGCGTCAAACAACAATAAAACCTAACCAACCAAACACTTGCAGAGTTGCATCTTATAGTCTGATAATTTTCATTATTCCTAAGATTGTAATTACTGTTGTCAGACACATTCCCTGGAACAAGATCACAGAGATTACTATCTCTGTAAATTGGTTTGTGTAAAGACTTTCAAATATTACGTAACCTAAGTGACAACCTACAAATATCGGCTCTTTACATTTAACTGATTGTTATGGCTGACAATAATTTGTTTTATTCATATGGGGCACTCTGGGAATATCATCCAAGGCGGATATATCGACCAACACGATATACACCCACATCCAGTGATTCAGACGCAAGTCTTAGCGTATACACAATCGACAATGCGAGACAGAATACCATCTCTTGTTTGGTGTGACTCAGCTCCAGCACACCGTCAGCTCCTTCACACTGTAACAGGATTCCCCTTTGTTACACTGCCCGGGTAATGGATAAGAGGGTTACACCTACAGGCTGCAAACCACACCCACCGCCATACCTATACAATGTATCACGATCACTTCTATATTCGGATACTGTACAGTTACCTAAGGTCCCAGATATACAAGAAATCAATGTAAGATCTTATTATAGGACACTCGTAATTCGATTCAGATGTTAACAATTCATTGTTGTATTGTAGAGTGGACCTATCCTTGCTGACAATTGTATTTTTCCGCTGTTTTGAGTTCGTTTCTGTGAGTATGTATATACCTAAGGGAGAAATCTGGCCTACTTACCTGGAAAAGAACTGTATGGGAGTGGTATGTGTATCAACTCTTTCCGTAATGGGTGTATCGTTGTTGAGACGCTCCCCATACTGATATGAGGTGAGGTGAGGTGAAATTGGGTTTTACGTCGTGCTTGACTATATTTCGCTCATATGACGACGTGCATGCGTGTGTATGTGTATGTTCGGCTGCTTGTACTAGCCCAGACTGAAGCTGGTTTTATAGTGCTAGCCCACTGAGATACCATGCCGCAGTGAAGCATGAATACCCCACTCAGACACATTATATTGACTCCGAGCCGACCAGTCCTTGATGTACCCATTAATGCCGAGCGCCAGGCAGGGACCAACAAGTACCATATTTTAACGTCTTTTGGTATGACGCGGTCGGGGATCGAACCCGCGACCTTCCGCTCTCCGGGCGGACGCTCTAACCACTGAGGCGGTCCATACTGATATGAAGTCTCGCGAGTTTATTGTAGATGTCGCGAGAATTGGATCATTGGATAAATCAGTTTTGAAATGCCCGTGCTTGTGACAGTGTTTGTTATGCCTTCATAGTTTTCTGTTAATTCATACATTATTTTACCAGCCCAACCTGACAATATACAGTGAGTGAGTGATCTCAACGTTTTTCTTCTCTATCGCGGCATGACGGTTATTGTCACTTGAAAGGTTTGACGTGTTTACCGCTTTGATGAGGCTTATAGTGAGTGAGTGAGTGAGTGTTGTTTGACGGGGTGGGGTGGAGGTTTGGGGGACACCAGAAATAAGTTTCACACATTGTACTCATGTGGGGAATCGAACCCGGGTCTTCGGCGTGAAGTACGAACGCTTTAAGCACTAGTCTACCCCACCGCCCCGATCAGACTGACAAGCACATTCATCAGAGCAAATGACGGCCCGCAGATGCCGTCACTGGAGGACTGACGTGCATGTCACTACAGGGAAGAGGCTGGGCTGTTTGACTGTGCACTGCACTGTTACACTGCACTGCCCACAGAGTTATTCAAACATGAACCGAAGCACCGCGGATGGTCAGTCTCACAGTCCCTGAACCATATTGCCCCTTTAGCCAAACACAAGTCTAGATTCTTCTCGGTATCTCCGTCTTAGTGGGGCTTCTTTTCAATTTAAATGTTTTTGCTTTGTTATTTCTATCAAGTTTCATATTTTCAGAGACTACACGGTAGTCTATATCGTCAACTGCTTGCTACCAGGTGGGTGATTTTATTTGACAGAACATTTAACAGTATTCCAGTTATATCATGGCGGGTCAGCTTAATGTGGGAGGAAAGCCCGAAGTACACAGTTCTTAGGCGATAAGACCCATGAAGGTCCGGGTTAGAATATTGATCTTCAGTAACCTATGCTTGTCGTAAGAGGCGACTAACGGGATCGGTCGGTCAGGCTCGCTGACTTGGTTGACACATGTCATCGTATCCCAATTGCGTAGATCGATGCTCGTTCTGTTGTCCACGGGATTGTCTGGTCCACATTCGATTATGTACAGCCTGCCACCATATAGCTGGAATATTACTGAGTGCGGCGTAAAACAATAAACCAAACCTCGATACACGCAGCTTAGAGGGCATGAACTGACAAAAATATTAATTTAGTTTTCCTGACCAGGCCTAAGATAACCGTTACATCTGAGCATCACTGCATTAAGGGTAGTGCGGTAGCCTAGTGGTTAAAACGTTCGCTCATAACGCCGAAGACCCGGGTTCGATTCCCCATATGGGCACAATGTGTGAAGCCGCCGTGATAATGCAGGAATATTGCTAAAAGCGGCGTAAAACTATATTCACAACTCAACACTCACTGCATTGATTATTTGATTAAAGTGAGTGAGTATGGTTTTACGCCGCTTTAAGCAATATTCTAGCAATATCACGGCGGAGGACACCACAAATGGGCTACCACATCCCTTTATACAACTTAGACCAACTAAAGAATATACGATCAGTAGAGTTATTATCACTGCTTTTATATGGTAACTGTGGACATAGATTCTTTCCAGCTTCCAAGCTACAGCGAAATGTGTCAAAAGTGAAAGCAAATGGCAAATGCTGGACTGCTAACCTCTTTGAAATATACTATCCAAACAAAGAAACGCATAGGCATTTTGTATTTTAAAACATCTATTAATTACCTATCGTGTTAAAACAATCGTCAAAATATGTAACAAGTGTTGATAACATGATTTTACACAATTGCATAAGTAAAAAATCGACTTTCCCTGAAAATGTTGATTTTGATGAGATTTCTTACAAGGATTAAAAAGGCATCGCCACAACGCAACAGAAATCACATTCCAGTTGAAATTGTGCAGCAAAGAGCATACACTGTCTGGCTATAAACATCCAGATTACTTTCGGAAGTCGGCATGCGTTTTGAAGGAGTTTCAAGGTCAAATCTCTACGCCACACCTTGACGCTGCGACACGGAACATCGCCATTGAAAGAATGCACGCTGGAGATTACAAATCTTCTGTTGCCAGGCGTCTGAATGTTAGTCTGAGCACGATATCACGGCTTTGAGCTCGTTACAACCAAACAGGTATAACAAATGACCGTCCCGGTATAGGCAGACTTCGAGTCACCACTGCAGCCCAAGATCGGTACATCCGGGTACTACATTTGCGTGATCGTACCGCCACGGATGAGAGCACAGCAACCAGGGTGCCTGGACTACGGAGGATATCCGGTCAAACTGTACGGAACAGGTTGAGAGAGATTGGACTGAGAGCTACCGGGATTTACTCGAATTACGCCCATGGGCTTAAAAACGAGATATTTTCCCGTTATTAAGCCCATGGGCCAAAATTAAGATTTCAAATTTTATTGTTTAGAGTGACGTCCCTTTGCAAAACCACATGGCGAACGTCAGCATATATAACGTTTGTAGTGCAGTTAGAGGTTTTCACGTGTACAGAACGTTTTGGAGACCCAAGAGAGGTCAGGTACTCTGTACTCAAATAAACAATCTCAATCCATATGTTTGTTTGAAAATATTTTATTCAGTGTTGAAATGGATTGGGCACAAGTTATGTAACTTATTACCGCCCGTTCCCATTAGAAACATGAACAATAATGAATAGACGTAATGAATGGACATAATAATATTAAGACATATTATTGATTAATCGAAGCGCTTACTTCGTACAACGTATTTATGCACATGTCTAAAGATATTTTCATTAATAGTATTTAGCAGAGCAGGGTTGCCGTAAAGAATGGTATCAATGTCTAAGTGAACTTTTGATACTTCAAAGTCTTGCTTCAGATCAAAACGGCAAATGACAAATTTTGGACATTTTAAGAATAAATGGTTAGCATCTTCCACCGGAGAACCGCAATTGCAAGCTTTACTCTCTGATAAATTAACACGAAAGAGATCTGTAATGAACTACACGAATGTCTTAACTTCGTGTGTAGTATACATGTATTTGTCTTTCTTTCACCAAATAGAAAATATTTTGGAACTTTGTCATTTTTTCCAGGTAACTTTGATTTAAACGATGTCCATAAACTTGCAGAATCATACATAAATGAGTTTTGGAGAATTGAGGTGCGACATTTAGGAACGATAGCAAGTATCCGGAGTTTTCTTTGTGTTCGTCTAACTTTCAATGGTAACCAACCAGCTTCACTGTATAAACTTTATCTTGAAGCGAATAAAGGCAATCCGGTTACAATTCTTGCTGCTTCAAGTTGTAACATTTCATGTTTATCACAAATAAAGCTAGGGCAATTATCCCAGACCTCAGATGCATATTCTAAAACGGCCACAGCTGGAATATTGATGAGTGCGGCGTAAAACTAAATTCACTAAAACTCAGCAGAATACATGATGAGACCATTTTGTATTATTTTAGCGTCCGAAAAAACAATCACACCGAAGTTTTGTTTATGTTGATGTTAATGTTGATGTACTCGTTCCAAATGTTCATTATTGAAAATCAAGTCAGGAACTTGTTTACAATTTCCATTTTTAAAAAGCATGAATTTTGTCTTATTCGGGTTAAACTTAACTAACCATTTGTCAGCCCATTCATTCAATTTTGCTAAATCATACTTAAGAGTAGCTTCTATGGTTTTTACATCTTTTCCTGCAACACCAATTGAAGTGTCGTCGGCAAACAGTCTTGTGACATTTGAGTTGAGTTGGTCATTACATGATGACATATACAAATACATGAGCATAATCAGATATCCAACATACCAGGATGTAACATAGTTAGACCAGTGAAGTATCAGCCTGTATAGGGTGTTGTATGTGGTGCGACACCCAACATATCATGTTTTACATAGCGCAACATGCAGCATACAGTGTTGTATATAGCGTCATATCAGACATAACATATTGTATATGGGTTCACATCCAACATATGCTGTATATTGCGCAACACCAAGCATAAGTTCTATAAAGTGTCATATCTGAAATATCGTATTGTATGTAACATATCAAACGACATATCATATTGTATATAGGGCCACATCTGATCTTTCCTGCTGTATATTGCATCACATCCAACATATCGTATTGTATATTGCGGTACCTCCGACATATCATGCTGTTTATAGCACTGCACCAAGCATACAATGTTGTATATTGCGCCATAGCAGACATATCGTATAGTATATGGGGTCACATCCGACATATGTTGTACATAGCGCAACATCCGAGATATCATGCTTTCTATAGCGTCATATCCGACATATCATAAAGTATATAGGCTTTATAGCATTACATCCGACATGCCATGTTGTATATAGCATCATATACGACATGTCATATTGTTTAAAGCACCACATCTGACATATCATGCTGTATATTGAATCACATCCCTTGTATATCATTGTCTATTGCATCACATCTGATCTATCATATTGTATAATGCACAACAACCAACATATCATGTTGTATATTGCATACACCTCAGACATACCATGTTGTATATAGCGCCACATCCAACATACCATGTTGTACATAGAGCCACACCCAACATATCATGTTGTATATAGCGCAACACCCGACATACCATGTTGTATATAGTCACGTCCAACATACCATGTTGTACATAGAGCCACACCCGACATACCATGTTGTATATAGAGTCACGTCCGTCACTTGTTGTACATAGTGTCTTATCTAACATATGTTGTATATAGTGCCACATCTGACATATCGTGTTGTATATAGTGCCACATCTGACATATCATGCTGTCTTATGTCACATCCAATGTGTATTGTATATTGCGCCACATCCGACTTATTGTGTTGTATGTTGCGTCATATACCCGCCCTATAATATATGTTCCCAATGTTACATCAGTGCACCTACAAATATGTTAACAAATTAATCAATACATAGCTAAAACAAAGATATTTTTCAAAAGGGGAAACAGATCAAGATTTTACAAAAGCGGTTGCTGCATACACCGGTCAGGTTTGAATACTGGGAATAATGGATGCCATTTATTTGCAAATTTCTTCATTTCATTCTTTCTTTTGGCAATGAAGCTTTCAACAGAAAAAAATATCTTTTAAAGTCTTTATAAAGTTCTTGCATTTTGGAATGTTGTTTTTCAAGGGGTCAGGGATTTTATAGCAGTTGGCGGATGGTACCCCGGGTATTGACATTATTACCCTCAGTTGCTGATACTAATGGGATTTCCTGTGGACTGTATGCCAGAATCTTGAAAATGACCGCACTTGTTAATGTCGTATACGACCATAGTTATCATGCAGCCAAACAGGTGTCAGTTTTTTGGGCAATCTTGAATAAATTAGTTTTTCGTTCTTTTGGCGTTTATATTTACCAATCAATTATTTCTTAAGGGTCAGTTTATCCAGACATTACAATAAATTGTGGTTTGGACAAGTAACTCTGCTATGGTTAATGGTAACACAGTGATATTATGAAAACTATGATGTGTGTGTGTGTGTGTGTGTGTGTGTGTGTGTGTGTGTGTGTGTGTGTGTGTATATGAAATCGGTCAATGAATAATAACAATTAAGATGCTTGTACAACGCCATACATATGTATTGTCAAAGTGCAATCGTCAAATAGTCTGTTCCATCCCACCGACTATCAATTTGAACTAAACGATTTAACTATTTGAACTAAACGACTTTCCTATTTGAACCAAACAACTTACCTTTTGATCCAAACGACTTACCTATTTGAGCTAAACAACTTACCTATTTGAACAAAATGACTTAACTAGTTGAACTAAACGACGTACCTATTTGAACTAAATGACTTAACTAGTTGAACTAAACGACTTACCTATTTGAACTAAATGACTTAACTAGTTGAACTGAACAACTTACTTATTTGAACTAAATGACTTAACTAGTTGAACTAAACGACGTACCTATTTGAACTAAAAGCACTGAAAACTTCTGACATGTTTCATATTTAGACACAAAATATCCACAAGACCATGACAGGAGGGATGACTTCAATAGTCAACTTTCTAATGATGTCAGCCTTTAGGGATTACATCTCACTACTGCTGCGGCACAACTGATTCGTAGATTTCAGAGAGAGTCAGGAGATTCTGCTCAAAGACGACATTTATTAGGGTTACAAGGTCTTACCACAGCTTGCAAAGTATTATGTGAGACATGGGGGTTATATTTCTATGTTTGACGCATCGCTGACCAAAATATTGTCCTTTGCAATTCCCTATCGTGACTTGTATCGTATGTCTTATTACTTTTTATTGCAATAAATTCTGATTTTAGAGTCTATACTCTCGCCAATCTGGTTAAATACATCCAGCCAAGGTGGGATTTTGTTGTCGCCATCAATGGTGGCGCACAAGACGTAATTATAGCAGACCTATAAAAACACCACAAATGACACCCTATACCTTGTAAATAAGCTTAACTCAGTCACTGTTCTGAAAAACCAGGTCTTAACACTAGAATGCGTGACAAAAGGGCGGCTTAACTCAGGATGTTAACATTTACATAATTACATTTTGCTTCTCTCAAAAGGTAAGAAAATATAAATTTTATTTTTGCACCCGACATCGAACTTTTGAACAAATTTCTAAACTGAATAAAACTGGGAAGCTACCACAAATGCTTACAAAACTCACTCACTCACTCGCCCACTCACTCACTCATTGTGGAACAGCAGATTTGAAGGAAATTTGAGATGTGAGTAGTTAATCTGAGTACATCTGGCACACCGAGACTGAGATAGTGAACTTTTGAAACTGACATTCGGTGACCGAGACAATGTTTTACATAAACTCGGAAAGAAAGAAATATTTCACATCACTGCTGAACACTGTTCCGAATATAACTTAGAAGCAGCCCAGGAATAAAGACCTACCTTTCTGCATTGTCTGTGTTAATCAAAACTCTATTTCATCAAAATTTATGTACAATTTCAAATCGATAATTATTGATAATTATTCCATCGACGATATTTCCCATTATGGATCTTTTAGCCAACCCTGTTTGTAGAAACTACAACCGACGTGCTAAGTTTAGATGACATCTGCTGTGTGCAAAAACTAAAAGCGATGTGCTAATTTCAAACGACATCTGCTGTATACAAGTACAGAGATTCCGCTGGTTATAAGTAAAGAAAACTGTTCAAGAAACATGTTCGTTTCCCAACACAGCTGAGGAGAGTTTTCATGTCTCGGCCCTAATATTTTTTCCAGGTGACTGCATAATTGATAAACACTATCCCGGGCTTATGGTAAACTTTCGGGATGTAAATCCACCTGCTGGAACATCGACCGAGCAATACCCGGGCCTGTCTTCGAATCGGAAACACGTAAAGGTCCGTCTGTAGAATAACAAACCTGATTTAAATGTTTTCATGTATTGTTGTGTGGTATCAAGACGGGTTATATATTTAAATATATCCTCTAATGACCATCATAAAGACATTTCCGTTCCTTTATACCCAGTGTATTGCCTGCAAATGTTCGTGGATTAAAAGGAAATAATCGGAAAACAAAGATGAATAATTAATAACCTGTTAGAGGTAAAAAATATAAATAATTGTAAGTGTGTTCCGAAAACATTACAAAAAGTGGGTTGTATGTTTTAAGTAGATTACAACATTCAACTCCAACAGTGTGCATATACAACGATCACCCGGTTCGAATTGGTCCTCAGCAACCCACGCTTGTCGTAAAAGGCGACTAACGGGATCGGGCGGCCAGGCTTGCTGACTTGGTTGACATATTAGGTCATCGTATCCCAGTTCCAAAGACCGATGTTCATGATGTCAATCACTGGATTGTCTGGTCTAGACTGGATTATTTACAGGCTGGCGCCATACAGCTGGAATATTGCTGGGTGAGGCGTTAAGCAACAAACAAACAACCATCCTCCCCAGGCAGGAGCGTCCACTAGCCTATGTCGTAGGATATGTTATATGTTCCTACGCCTTAAGTACATTAATCACTACACCATTTGTGTATCGTGTGTCATCTGAAAACTAAAGTTCAATTTCTCAATAAATGTATTTCCATTGACCTGATCTTTTAACAGGTACGTTCCCCACGCAGACTTCAACTTATACAAACTATTTTTTGTACGATTATTTTATATATTTTTGATGATCTTTTTCTATTTAAATTGAAAAAAGGGCTGAATAAAATCTAGGCTTGCTTCATTGAGAGCTCTACCATTAAAGTAAGGGTTGAGCGAAAAGAAAAAGATTATGGTTCAGCGGCAAGCTGGACCCACACTGTTCAAAGAGGAAGTGTACACGAAAAATACAAGCTTTTTCGTAAGTGAAACAAAATGGGATTTAAGAATTCTGTTAATATCAAAGTTTAGAAATATGTACTCATCTTTCTCACATTGAAAGTAGAACGCTTGTTGAAGTGTTATGCAATTATGAAGCGTGTGTTTTACGAACTAATCATGCGAGTGTTACCACCACCACCCCTTAGGTTACATGACGTAATTTGTGCCAATTTATTTAGACTGGTCTCCCGTCTATAGTAACAAAGCAATAGATACCAATAGTAAAATTAATCGTTTGGAAGAAATGTGTAAAAAGATGCACGAAAGATGCATTAAAAATGAAACTGTAAGCAGCAGGGTAGATTGACCATGTGTAATTACATTCATAAACCTCACCGAATATGTATAACAATTTTGACCTACGTATGACATGACGGTAAGCGACTTTCACCGACACGAAGACGCGAATTATTAGGGGGGAGACTTTCGGGGACTTTCGTTGATGCAGGGATTGTATGTGCATGCAAATAGTCGGAAGCATCTAGTTGTTACATCCTTTACGTTTTCATTGTAATAATTAGAAATGAGTACCGTTAACCTTGTACGTGAGTTTGCGACAATCATATAATCACGCTAGACGGAAACTATAATAAATTGTCTTGAAGGTGAGGTGAGGTGAAATTGGGTTTAACGTCGTGCTTGAGAATATTTCGCTCATATGACGACGTGCATGCGTGTGTATGTGTAGGTGCGGCTGCTTGTACTAGCCCAGACTTAAGCTGGTTTTATAGTGCTAGCCCACTGAGATACCATGCCGCAGTGAAGCATGAATACCCCACTCAGACACATTATACTGACTCCAAGCCGACCAGTCCTTGTTGTACCCATTAATGCTGAGCGCCAGGCAGGGACCAACAAGTACCATATTTTAACGTCTTTTGGTATGACGCGGTCGGTGATCGAACCCGCGACCTTCCGCGCTCCGGGCGGACGCTCTAACCACTACACCACGGAGGCGGTCAAATTGTCTTGAATGTGCCTACTCATTGTAATAGATCTACAGCATATCTGTTTCAATAAAAATATAAAAATGTCCGCTTCTTGGTTCCATACTCTTCCCATGTATATTCTATACAATCCTAAGCAAGTGCAAAACGCACGGATCTCGCGCAATGAGATAATGATACACAGGGTAAATTCTGTAAAAAATTCATGGTATTGTTTTCATTTCAGACAAGTGCTAATTTCCGACCGACGCGTTCGATTTCACACCTGATATATTTCGTTGATTTCACCTTGACACTTGGTATTGGTGACAAAGGAGCATAAACCAGTGGTAGAATGTGTGAGCATAAACCAGTGGTAGAATGTGTGAGCATAAACCAGTGGTACAATGTGTGAGCATAAACCAGTGGTAGAATGTGTGAGCATAAACCAGTGGTACAATGTGTGAGCATAAACCAGTGGTACAATGTGTGAGCATAAACCAGTGGTACAATGTGTGAGCATAAACCAGTGGCACAATGTGTGAGCATAAACCAGGTTGTAAAGAAAACCAAAAACACAGTTTCTTCAATGACGCGATGTAATCATCAGATGTTATCAAACAAGCAGTGACATTTAAACAGAATTATAAAAATCAGTCATTATAAGAACCAAAACTCAAAGAGTTTATAAAGTTTGTTCTTTATGGCGAGGATCGTAATTACATTTCCTGACGGATCTTTCCAACTGGCCTTCCCTTTGTAAATCTAACAGAAATGTTCCTGGAGAATCGGGTAGGTTTCCTTTTTGTGTCCTGTTCTCTTTTGGTGTCTTTCACAATGGATCTAACACTAGATGTGACCTTCAACTTGGTTTTATCTTTGTCTGTGGCCTTGGCCTTCACCAGGTTGTCACCGGAAGCACAGGAGTCTGTCTTGACATGTGAGATATTGCTTTGAACCTTGTCCTTAGACTTTCCTGTGTAAGGTCTTCGAGTCTTCCTTGGCTGAACTGGAGGACTGAGGCTGGGGAAACTTGTCTGCTTATTGCCAGAAGTGTGACAGGTCAGAGGGGCAGTCAGGCGCTGGAGAGCTGCCAGCTCTTCCTCCAGCTTCTTCCTCTGCTCCACCTCTGCCTGCTTCTCCTTCTCCCAGTCGCCTGTCAGCTTCTCAAGCGTCTGCCTCAGTTCCCGGACCTCAGCCTGCTCCATTGTGCAACTGAGACGATAGTTGAAATACTCCAGCCTATAGTCCTGTCTCTCCGACTCAGCCTTCAGCCTTAACACGTTCTCCTCCCGGAGTTGTCGGGCCTGTCGCTCGTTCTCCTCTCTCAGCTTCTGGTTCTCATTGAACAGATGATCGAGAAGACTGAAAAAAGATGTGTCGATATATTGTAATGTACTGAAATAACTATCGTTTCACAAACTCTTTTTTCTATGCAGTAATACTCAAATGGAAAGTCACGTGTTTTCACATTTTGCATGTTTTATGCTCCATACATCAGGGATGAGCAGCATGTGCTTCTCAGGGAAGTAACTGTAAACCTATATACATTGTGCTACATCTTATCACTGACAAATAAAAACGTGTGTCAGGTCTAGATTAAATTTCAGTATTCAGCAGCTGTCACATACACGACAAGAAGATATGAATCGAAACTGTGCCTACCTTTCCTCCAAATCCCCGACTTGAGATTTCAGGTCCATGTACTGAACTGTCAAGAGAAATAAAAAATACTACTTCAAACACAAGACGCTATTCAATCGTTTTTGAATGGGGTAAACATAAGCGGCTATTTCGAAAACTTGATCAGAAATGAACCAAAGGAGTTGGAAACTGAATCACCATTATTTACATCATCACTGCACGGGGTTACATTTGTATTTGATTAAATAACTAAAGTAAGACATTGCAGAAGTATATCCTGGTAACAAAACTGGATATTTAGACTAAAGTAATAATTCAAACACAGGACACTGTTCAACTGTTTGTGAATGAGGTGAACTAAATGACTGTTTTGCATTGATTCTGTTCACTATATCAGGATTAGAATTTCCTACCCAGTAAATCGTGATGTAGTTCTGGCGTTCTTGGACTGGGAGGGTTAGACTGACGCTCATTCGCCTCGAGTATGGGGGAGAGCACTTTCCTACTCTTCCGCCGTTCTTCTGGATACATCTTCATCTGTGGGAGAAAATATCTTAAATTGGAATCTTTGAATTTGAATAGTTGCATTGCAGACAGCGATTTAAATCACCCAGACCTAAGTTATGGATAAAGCGCTAATAGAGAACATCAGCAGAAGACGCAGTGATTCAGTTTATAGGTTTCAGATTCTGCCTTCTTACCTGATATTTGGATGAGATGAAGACTTGAGCAAACAGACACAGACCAGCAACAAATTTGAAGTTGCGCAAGAGCAACAAATGTACGTGTGAACACCACCAAGTTTTGTCGGTGACTGACTGGGAACCATCGATGTTGTCATGGAACCATTCTATGACGTCATATCCACTGTTTCGGTCTATGACGTCACATCCACTGTTTCGGTCTATGACGTCACTGTTAGTATTCGCTGTAGACCTTTAAAAGTTAAGACTGAGATCATTTTTGGTCTTAAATCCTGAGACTGCTACCTACCAGTCTTAAGTCCTTTTTTCAGGCGCACAATTTCATAAGGTTTGAAAAGTGAACGTTGTGCGAGATTTGCGCTCGCGTGGTCCTGGATCTGCGTACAGCTATAAAATTACACAGAAATGTGGAATATTAAATTTCCTATCCGTTGGTATAAGTATAAATGCAAATACCTCGGCGGTTTGAGAAATAAACACTGCTAAATGATGTCCAAAATTTTGCTATGCATTCAAAAACAGTAAATTTCTCCGCTTTTGATCGTGCACCGGTAAAAGCACTGTGCTACGATTTTTTAATTTGGCATCTTTACAGAAAGTGTGAGCGAATAAATTACAGCCTGATATCTGAACGACATAAGTATATAAGAAATGGGTTTATTTGCTTATGCATAACGTTATACGCTCAACATTAAAAATGACTCGCAATAAATGTCAAAAATGGATTTTCTTCTATGACGTCAAAGGACGACAGAGAGGTCATACGCGTATAAAGATAAGGGGGCATAACTCCGCTATCCTTAACACTAGGTCAATGTAACTCATATCACTTGGAGAGAATTCGTTGTGGACACGGACGCTATATTTTCCTTATGTTTTGTTCACCGTGAACCAAACTACATGTATTCCAATACAAAGTTCCCCAATGTGAGCGGATACGTTTTAGTAGTTTCACAAGTTATAAGAAAAGATGACAATGTACTACATGAGAAAGCACGTAAAAGCGATTTGGATGGCCCTATCCGATATGTAAATTAGTTCTTAAATTCACATATTCTCCTGTTTGTGTAGATGTATTTTGACTGATTTTGCATCATTATTTACTGAGTACTAGCCATATCTTCAAATATAATGAAATTACTGAAAAGATTACCAAATTGTAGTTGACGTCATTGCTTGTTTTATGTATTTTGCGACGTCGGAAAAAAACGACACTGGTATGCTGATCAGTATATGTCTCACATAATTTCCATGAATTGTGTAAAAGGTTTCGGTTTCTATGTCTGAATTTAACACTCTTTTGACAGAACTTAAAATGACTGATTTTACCATTTAAATAATGTCCTGAATAGATCCATAATTAGACGGTTTGACTTTGTATCTTAATATGAACAACACACGCACCTGTTTGGCATCAATTTGACGTAAATTAAAAAGAATATTTCACAACCCCTGGCCCCGGGGTCATGAAAGTTAAATCGCTATTCATAACCTGTTCATATGCAACTGTAATATTGGTCCGAATGGCGAATATTGCACATGATACATGAACTATTTAAGTACATGTTGCAGTTACGCCTTCGTTTGTTCTTTTAATACTTGTTTAAGGGTTTAAAATATGGTGTACTACACTCAGTATATCAATTTCTTATGTAAATATTATTCAAACAAACAAAACCCTTGAAAGAATGAAAACCGTATACCCTATATCCAAGGATATGATATAGAACAAGGCTAAATGTAGATAATGAAATTAGTTTCATGAAAAAATATCTGAAAGATACTCAAAATATACACTGAAAGTGTAATCGGTGGAACATGGCGATGGTGTTTACTCTTATTCAACCGACCTTCACCTCAAAGAAATTGCCAAATATGTAACAACAATGTTGACGTATATGACATCACAACCGTTGACCGATTTCTTACAAAATGGCGGCTTCGGTGACATGGGTATACAGGATTTTGCGAGTACCTTTCCTTTGATTCGGGGATCGTTTGTACATAAATGTGTGATGTGAGTAATCAGAATGATTCTGACTATCTGTGTATTGTTACATGTTTTATCGTTTTCATTGTAAGTAAGAGAAGAAGCCAGATATGCCGTTCATTACCGTTGTTGTTCTGCGAGATTTTCCGTCAGTCATGGCGTTACGCTGCACAGAAACTTTGACAATTTCGTATAAACATATCACATTACTGTATTGTATCTATTATTTTTTGCTACGATACTATTTCCATGTATGTTCTAAAAGTATTGAGCCTATGCATGCTACGAATAGACGAATGGGTGTCTGAAATTTGAGAAAATGCAGTACACAGTGTAACGTCTCAATGTTTCCTTGTTTACATTTCAACAAGTGCTGTCTTTCGCGCACAGCGTTCGTTTCATATCACCTAGACACTTGGTTTTAGTGAGAAAAGACCATTTCTTATTTGATACTAAAATGTATGAGGAATTCAGTGATGTATTTGTCACAGCTGAATAGGAAATATACGTGATGTAATAGGCGTCTCAATACCGGCCTTCGCGAAACGTGATTTTGAAAACACTATCCAATGCAATATGGCAGAAAGCGCATTTAGGCGTTCGTGTTGGTGTATTTAGAAAACATCCCAACCTTAAAGACACTAAAAGTCACCGCGGCAGGGATAAAAGCGTCAGTTGACTTGTTTGGAACATTTCAGCAGGTGCCTGCTACTAAACTATTCTCCTCAATTATTTAAGAGTGACCGGACATGATTACATCATTCTAAAATTGCCATGGTAACTGTCTTAGTCTTAGTCTTAGCTAAGATTTGGCTGAGACAGTTTCATGATCCAGTCTTATCTAAAATCTTAGCTAAGCAAAAAAATTTAGACTTAAGATTTTTTTGTGCTAAGCAAATTTTAGACTTAAGATTTTTTCATGATCCCGGGGCCAGATGAGCATGGCTCCGTCTCCTCAGATTACACTTCACAATACAATGTTATGTATTGAAGACACACGGAGAATCGGTAACCAGAAATGTATAACTTTAAAACGTGTGGTTCCAACCATTTAATGTCTGGCACAATTGAGCACGATCTTTCTACGTAGATTTTCAGAGGGCTCAAAGACGAATTTTATTAGGGTTACAACCCGCAAGACCTTACCAAAACTTCCGAAAAGTTTTATGTGGTACATGTGGATGATATTTCCATATTTGACGCAGTGGTGACTAACATGTTGTCCTCTGAGATTTACTATCCTGACTTGTATGTCTAGTTACTGTTTATTGACAATAGATTCTGATTTTAGAGTTGATATTGGCGCCAAAACTGCTGAAAAGTTTTATGTGAAGCATGTGGGTGATGTTTCCATATTTGACGCATCGCTGACCAAAATAATGTCCTTCCCTATCTTCACATGTACCTAAGTCCAGTTACTTTTTATTAACAGTAGAATTTGATTTTAGAGTTGATATGCTTGTCTGTTCGAGAACACCTGGTATTAATACTATACTCATGCCAATGATGGTTGTCAACCACCCCCCACCCCCCCACCTCACACCCCCCCCCCACAACCCCTCTCCAATTAAAAAAATTGAAGGGGGTGACAACCATTATTGGCATGAGTATATTTGCTTTCTGATTGGACTTGCTCAAGTAAGGTAATAATTAATAGTTTAAATAATAATTTCTGAAAAATATATAAAATAAACACATTGTTCCTCTGAGTTGCCCTGCGTGTGTCCTTTTATCTAGACTTGACTTGAAAGAATTACAATATATCCATGGGTTTAGCCTTCAGTTCGGTTTTGGCGCAAGGCTAATTTCTGATTTATAAACTCGTGCCCATGTTATGGTCGGAATGGCTGGCACTACTTTCAGTACAGATTTCTTCTGATTAAGAACTCGGTTTTATACCTCTCATTTCCGTCCTGACGTTCACATATCAGAAGATGTCGTCTGGCATGACTCCATCGTAAATGGGATTACAAAATTTTATATGCATATAATGAGTGTCCTGTACATGTCATTTTAATGGCAGCTCATTTGGGTGGTTTGAATGTTGATCAGGGAACAAACGACCGCTGCATGTCAGAACGACCGTTCCATGTTAGAACACCTGACGTCGTACCGGGACCTTAAAGGGCCACTTCAAAAGTTATATGCAGTATAGAAATTTTAATTTCTTAATTTTTGAAGTTTGAGCAGCTGAAATGAATCTAAACATATCCTATGTTTATTTTTATGCTGTTGAGAATTGTGGTTAAATACATCTAGCAAAGGTGGGATTTTGTAGTCGCCATCAATGGTGGTGCGCAAGACATAATTATAGCTGACCCATGAAAAACCAAAAAGGACCTTGTAAATAATCTTAAATGAGTCACTGTTCTGAAACACCTGGTCTTAACACAAGAATGCGTGACAAAAGGGCGGCTTAACTCAGGATGTCAACATTTACATAATTACCTTTTGCTTGTCTCAAAACGTTAGAAAATATATTTTTGAATCCGACATCGAACCTTTAAACAAATCCCAAAACTGAGTAAAACTGCTAAGCTTCCATAAATGTTGACTCACTCTGAGATATGGAGTCTGAGATGGGGTATGGACAGTGTTTAAAGCGCTGTATGAAACAAAGCCCGTCCGACTGTCAGACACGGGCTACATTTCTGACGGATGGTCTAAATTTACAGCTAGCCACTCCGATGGTCTGGACAAACTTTATGTTCCATACATACATATGTTCCAAACACCTGAGTAAAAATTTAGTTATTTTTGGGATTGTCTGGTCTGGTTAAATCCAATTGGGGCTGGTAAGATTTTGAAGTTACCAGCCCTGGTGTCTGGCTGGGTTTTGGGCTTATTTCATACACTATTGAATGTGAGTAAGTACCAAAGCATCAAGAGATAGCGTCAAACACGTGGAGTGCGCGCAAAGTGCTGTACAAACAATATATTTTTAAGCGCTGACTTAAAACATATTCTGGGCGGTGGGTTAGCCTAGTGGTTAAAGCGTTCGCTCGTCATGCAGAAGACCCGGGTTCGATTCCCCTATGGGCAAAATGTGTGAAGCCCATTTTTGGTGTTCCCCGCCGTGATATTGCTGGAATAATGCTAAAAGCGGCGTAAAACCAAACTCACTCACTCACTAAAATATATTCTGTCTCAAACAAATATCCAATTGCTTTGAAACTTATGTCCCATATATCACAGCGAGTCAGTTTCATCTCACTAATGTCTTCATCATGTCTAAGGTGTCGCTAGTCGCTTGGGAGGTTTACACCCCTGGTTGTAACAGGATCCGCTAGTCGTAGATTCGAATACCAGATTCTCTTTGATTGTGATCCTTAATCAGTCAGCAGCAAGCACAGAAGTGGTAAATAAAAGCAGCAGTTTGGCTCTTCCTCCAACACGAAGCTCACACGCGTTTTTAAGTGAAATTCAAAGAATCGTCAAACTTCTTACCCCAATGATTCTTATCGTATACACTGTAATCACAGGAAGGGCGAACTACGTATTTAGATATTCCTGACATGTTGATTAAGAGACATGTGGTATTATCTCTTATCTCACATTGCATCTCAAGTTACTAGAAGACGGGCACTGGGTGGAGATCATTCTTATCCGGATACTCAGCCTTGACGATTGTTGCAGGGAGGTAAATAAAACCATACTGAGCCATGTCACACACGTACAGACCCATCCTTTCCGGAAAAGTACAAACGACATTTTGTGATGTAACACGAAATGCACGTGCATACTGACGGTACAAAACAGCCTTCGCGATACGTGAGTAAGACAGTAGTAAAACTAACACAAAAATATGCCACGTGTGATGCAAATAAAGAGAGAGAGCGAGAGAGAGAGAGAGCGATGGAGAGAGAGAGAGAGAGAGAGCACGTGTAGAAATGATTGCTCTTTTGAAATTAAACACATGTTCATTTATATGTGCTTTTCTTTTCAAGTTTGGACAAGCACACTATACTTTCTTTTGAGCACTAGTCTATTTATGCTTGCGTCGTGTTTACATACTCTCTTTATGTCGGAATTTGAGCAAAAGTAGCCAGAAAACTAAATTGATATTTTTGTCAGTTCATGCCCTTTAAGCTGCGTGTATCGAGGTTTGGTTCATTGTTTTACGCCGCACTCAATAATATTCCAGCTATATGGCGGCAGGCTGTACATAATCGAATGTGGACCAGACAATCCAGTGGTCAACAGAACGAGCATCGATCTACGCAATTGTGATACGACGACATGTGTCAACCAAGTCAGCGATCCTGACCACCCGATCCCGTTAGTCGCCTCTTACGACTAGCATGGGTTACTGAAGATCATTTCTAATCCAGATCTTCACGGGTGCGTGTATTGAGAGCTGTATTCTTGAATATTGATATATCACGGACAACAGTACCGGAAAAGGAGACAACAAGTTGATCTATTAAGACACGCGACACTTTCAACATAGTACACTTCCTCTCATCTTCCCCAAACGGATACGGTAGCGATAGAACCTTTAAGGCATGTATGGGTTGCATTACCTACAGCAACATCAAGACTAATGAGACATATTGTAAGTCTGGACATCTATTGTCTTAACAACACGACACATATCCTCCCATTGTCAGCCACGGAAGTCACTCATACTCTGGAACTGCTAATTACAGGTACGTTAACGGAGGCACCGCTCCCTGAAAGAATTAAAATGGCCGCTAACACGCGGACCTCACTAATGGTCAAATCGTGACATGCTGTGACGTTTTACTTCCGATGTAAATGTTTTGTTCGTGTGTGCGACATATCGACATTTACGTCAACAGTATATTCATAGTAACACACGTTATATTTGGGATTGCACTTTCTCAGTAAAGTACAGATTCTAGTACTTTTGTTGGGTTGATTCGAACCCACATCTAATCGCCAGCACACAAAGTCAACCGTCTAACCCACTCAGCCACCGCGGCTTCCACAAATATGGAAGTCGGACAACCGAACTGGTAGTCTAGACCACGGACTTGGTGTACCCCTCTGATAAGTGTAAATTGGCATGGTTCCCACGAAAGAAAATTGTGTATTCATATCCATAGTAAATTCGATCCAAAATTACCGTATCCAAAAGTGCATGACAATGACAATGACAATTAACTAGAAAGAGATACCTAAATACTGCTGAAATCTTGTAAGGATTATTTGATATGAAAACGTTGTATTTCATAACAAAACTTGTTACTGGCAAGGTCCAGAACGAGGCCTTTAACTATCATGATTGGGTCTTAAAATACCATAATTGTGTCTACAAGCACCAAGACTGACTGACTGATTGAGTTTGGTTTTACGCCGCTTTTAGCAATATTCCAGCAACATCACGGCGGGGGACACCAGAAATGGGCTTCACACATTGTACCCATGTGGGGATTCGAACCCGGGTCTTCGGCATGACGAGCCAACGCTTTAACCATTAGGCTACCCCACCGCCCCCACAAGCACCAAGAACTGATGGACGGAAAACAAAACGGAAAACACCCCCCACCCCCAAACAGACATGTCAGGGCTGAAGCAGTCCTTGTATTGAGGGGAGTCCCTTTAGTACTGAATCCCTGGCCCCAGAAGGACATTGACTCCCTTACCTGCAATAAGCTGTGTGCGAAATAGCTACTGGCCCGATAGCCCGCCGCTAGTAAATGTCCAGTCGGGCTAGTGAATTATTGTGTGGGCTAGTAACTTTCCGACTGGCTAGCAAAATTTGGAAACTATTTCGCACACCTGCAATAAGTGTCAAAATTATCCAGAGCGCTGCAATACGATAAAGCTAGTCTGCCATACAGTTGTTAAATTTCAAACCGGAAGCTAAGATGTTATGAAGTGAAGTGGACTTGAAGTCCTTGAAGGACTTCAAGAACTGGACGTCTTCCTGACACCTTGATCTTTTTCTGGGTTTCAAACCGGAAGCTAAGGGCCCCATCATCAGTTAAACTGAACAGTAACTGATGATGGGGCCAGAACAAGCCCTGAAACTTGAAGAGAATCCTTGAAGGAACTTGAAAAATATCTATGTTCATCAAATATCATCTTCTAAAATGCCAATCAAGCATCTACCTTGATCTTTGTTTTACTGGGAGAACATGTGATTTAAACAAAATTACAGAAATAATTGGATTCATCTTTAGAGGTGGCACAGTGGTCAAAGCCGAAGCATATGCTGAGAAACTACAGATATTTGTACAATCAGAATCCTATAATCGCAGATTCGAATCCCCCAATAGGATTTGAGATAATTCATTCGTCATCAAGACCACACCTGTTGGATTCAGCAAATGGGTTTTAAGGTTTCGATTTCCAGATTCGACTTGATTGTTTCTTAGAGAGTCTGTACCGTACAGTGTTTTCACCAAAGTAGTAATCGTTGAAGGCCTGCGTCAGTTCCCCTTACATCAAGATGTCACGCCCTGATAGGATAACTAGGATAGTTTCAAAGTGGCAGCTAGTACTCACTCACTCGTCACTTTCAGCTTGTTCATCTGTCCACAGTATATGTCAGCGGTACCCCTAAACCGAACGATAGTATAGACTGTACTCAAGTTAGGGAACCTAATGTAGTATGTGTTTTTCGACAGAAATGTTTCGATAAAAGTTGAAACGGGCACTAAAGACAATTTTTCTTCTTCTTACACAGAAATTTGCCACAGTCCATTCAGCGTTTGAATTTATTTTTAAAATGTCAGTGTATTGAAACTACGCCGTTGTTAAATGTTTTATAGAGGGGAGTAGGGGTGAAACGGTACGCTCTTACCACGGTACAGTACGTATTGCGGTACAAGGCCTTCGGTTCGGTTCGGTCCGTTTCGGTATATGAGATATGATCATAATGCAGAATATTGACAAGAGCCAAACCTTACATTGTTTTAATAACATGGAAAAAATATACTTTGTTATGACTAAAAATGAAAATACCGAAAATACCGAGGTTTTTTTATTGCATTACGGTATACCGAAACGAAGGTAAAAAACCGCGGTTCTAATACCGCGGTAAACGTTTCATCCCTAGAGGGTAGAGGGACGATGGTTACTATGTTGAGCGTTGGCGAATACGATGAGCCGACCAGTCCTTGTTGTACCCATGAAGGAGCACGTCATGTTATCAGACTTCGTCTTCCAACTGAACTGGTTTCCACTCTCTCTGTTCGTCAAATTCCATTGCTGTTTGGTGACCAACTGGGTCCTTACAAACCGAATGCCTTTGTAACCTAGCGCTCGCATATTTCTCGTACAAGACGATAGCCATTGCCCCGGACTGACATAACGGATCATGCTTGAACGAAGTAGCGCTTGAATCTAGCATCCTGTAGTCGAAACGTAGACCTCATGGTTCGTCCTCATTCACAATTCGCCTACATACCTTCACTAAATACTGTAGGCGAATAGCAACAGAATAAACACCCCTTTAAAAGTAATCAGCTCGTCTGAGAATATATTTCCAGAGCATTAGAAAGATCATTGGCGGATCCAGAGGGGGGTTCTTAGGGTTCGACACCCCACCCCCACCCCCCTTGAAAATGACTTAAGACCACATTGAAGATTTTTTTGCGTTGGCGGAGCCAGTTGTGGTGGTGGTGGTGGGTTCCAGCGGCTTCGAACCCCCACTTTTCAAAATTCCTGGACTCGCCCATGAAGATTATATAGTTTAATTGAATTGTTAACGTGAAACAGTGTCTTTGCAAAGAAAATGGCAATGCTGTTTCTTTAAGTAACAACAAGTAAATCAACATGAGAAACATATCTGAAATGTGAAGTATCATTCACACAACTGCTCCCCATGCCCATCTGCCGCTGGACAACGAAGAAGAGATCAGGTTTCTTGGCAGAATCCGAAAACAGGATGGTCTGGTCAGGTGTTGCTAAAGGTAATGAGCGTTGGTATGTTTTGCGCAATATCTTGATGTTTACAGAAAATACAAATTTACTCCTGTAATATTTGCATACAGCAGGGAGGATAAGTGTTAGAATATACCAAAGCTCATATGCTTGTATAAAGAGGCGACACTCATGTAATACCGGTATCGCTGCGATACTACACTGAGATGGACATGACTCAATAACAAAATCGTTAACTCATCGACATCCGTTTGTATAGGTACACAACATAATGCGCTTATCAGCACATCGTGACCGGATTTGTCTCGTCAAAGTAAAGCGAGAGTAATAACATGCCTATAACGTCATCAGTGTTATCAAGCCTCCAGGTAATGACTCTTGGCACGCACGTCAGGGCCTAGATTTTCAGAGCTCTCTTAGCGCTAAGATAGTCGTAGGTTAATGTTAATGTATGGCACTTACGACCATCTTAGCGCTAAGACAGCTTCGAAAATCAAGGCCCTGGGCTGTGAAATATATGTACTAAAAGCCGAGGCAAGTCTAGATCAAACCGAACCGAGTCGTTTTCTATCCATGTGACAAGAGCTGAGAACGATCGTTTTTCAAAAAAGAAAAACACCAGGCTTATATTTTTTTACCAAAAAATAAATGCTTTAAAACAAGAAAAAACAGAATGTCATTCTCACGATTTTGTTTTCTTCCAACTGCAATGTTTACGTATTGTATATTAGTTGTATAAATATCTGGGAGGAGGAAGAAAACGTATACCCAATCCCATACAATATGTTTAAACTTACTATCTGTTTTGTAATGTTAGGCAAACACATCGGCTGAAGTTATTCATATTCTTGCTCGTCTTGTATAGAGATACATATTTATCTACCCTTAACGAGGAAGTTGGGCCTGAAGTAATAATTTCTCGTCAAATATTTACAAGATAAGGTTTTCTCCAAGCGTTAGCCAGTAATAGCATACAGGATAACGCGGCTCATGTGTTCGCTTGGAGGTATATTTATACCATAGGACGTTTACATGGTGTGTTTTGTCTGGCGTAAACATTTCAAGTGCTGACGTAGGTGTGGGGTCAACGGTGGTTCCGGGTTTGTTTTTGTTGATACTGATAACGGCGTTAAAGGATGTATGCATCACTAGAATGGTCATCCTTACGACGGACAGTCCAGGCGGGCTAAACAAAACTGACAAAAATCGAATCTATCTAAGTAATTTCGAGTTCCAATTGTATCGGATGCAAGGCGTCATCCCACCGAAACGGGCTAGTCAGTGAATTAATATTTACCGTAACATCAGCAATATGTCAGCCTTATCGTCACCAGAGAAAACTATACGACAATTATATGCAAACGATATAAAATCCTGTCGTCAAAGGACAGTATAAAAGCTTGATTGCCACATTTTATTTAAAACTTGTTTGAGATCATGTGTCATGTCAACTTTCAATTAACAACACAATATAAAAAAGGGTCAGAGGTTGCTGGCAGCCAAAGTTCACCGAAACGAAAACAAATAAATAATTCTAAATAATTGGCGACATCAACATAACAAAAACATTTCTTGTTTGTGTGAAAGAAGAAGCCGAACAATTTCTTTTTAAGACGCATTTTTTATGACACCGAACATGATAAGCAAAAAAGGAAAAAGTTATCATATATTATTACACTATCTAATCACTGGTCCCTCAAGGTCGAGATGGTTAAACAGCCATGTTCCGGCTATATGACGTCCGTCTGTAAATAATCGAGTCTGGACCAGGCAATCCAGTGATCAACGGCATTAGCATCCGTCTGTATATACGCAATTGTGATACGATTGGTGTAAAGAAAGTCGGCCCACAGGAAATATATATCAAACATATCATGGCAGTGGTTTTCCAAAATCATGAGTACTGGAACCACTGACGCCTGTGGGCAACGTCAGTGGTTCCTCGACCAGCAGCGGAAACAATCCATTTTGTAAGTATTTTCGTGCGCGTGACTATCACAAGACGCAACACTAGTTGGTTGTACTTCCATTCTCTACCCGTTATGATCCGGGCGAGAATTGATCTTCAGTAAACCGCGCTTGTCGTAAGAGGCGACTAACGGGATCGGGTGGTCAGGCTCGCTGACTTTGTGGATACATGTCATCGTATCCAAATTGCATAGACCGATGCCCATGCTGTTGATCACTCGATTGTCTGGTCCAACCTCGATTACTTACAGACCGCCGCCATATAGCTGGCATATTGGTGAGTGTAGCGTAAAACTAAACTCACTAACTCACTTGCAGTCTCAATAGATGCAGTGAGATGTGTTGTATTCGTGAAGGTTTTTAGCACAAGTCATCAAGTGTGGGTTATAAACGCCGTTTGTATAAAGACACTTTGCTTCAATAATGAGACAGAAACATTTAATGTAGCTCACTTAATTCGTTAACCGGCTTTCACAGACACGTGACATAGCATATGGGTGCATATTTGGAATGCAGAGATTTCACTGATTTCTCTTTTTAACACACAACATTGATTTTGGCGCCGTGTTGATGCCTCGCATGCAGGTTTTCTAGTCAGGGCTTTGCGCGTCGGCATCTGGCTTTGCTTGCATTAAAACACTGTCGACACTCTATCTTGTCAAGACGAATTGTGAACGTATCGGAATAAATCGGAGAGACCTGAAGAATGGGCGGAAGCTTCACGATTCACACATTCGTTCACATACGGTAAGCCCCTGTGTGAATCATGTTGTGGTACATGTATGACGGTAAGGTGTTGTTGGTTTGTTTATTTAACGCCGCACCCAGCAATATTCCAGCTATGTGACGGCAGTCTGTAAACGATAGATTCTGGACCAGAGAATCCAGTGAGTGACATCATGAGCACTGATCTACGCAACTGGGATACGAAGACATGCATCAATCTTGTCAGCTAGCCTGCATGACCACCCGATCCCGTTAGTCGCCTTTATGGCAAATATGGGTTACTGAAGACCAGTTTTAACCCGGATCTTCACGGGTAACGGTAGAGAGAGACCTGTGGCCACGGCTGCTATGTACAGTCTCAGATGGCGTCTTTTTCACATAAACTATCAGCACAAGCCGTTTAGAGTGTTAAAACACCACGGTCAACCGAGGAAGGTTTTAGTCACGACGTGTCGTTTCTGTATTCATTTGTCGTTGACAGATAATGAGTGAGTGAGTGAGTTTAGTTTTACACCTCACTCAGCAATATTCCAGTTATATGGCGGCGGTCTGTAGTTTACAGATAGCATAACAGTAACCGCATAATATTTCTAAGTCAGCAGCATATCAATTACAGGACATCGTTCTTCATATGGCCGAGACGACTCCTGAATCAGTGGAGTGAGAAAGCGATTATATTTTTATGCCGTTTTTATAACTATTTCAGGTATATCACAACGGTGAACACCAGAAATAGGCTTCAAGTACTGTGTCCATGTCAAGTGAGTGAGTGAATTTAGTTTTACGACGCATTCATCAATATTCCAGCTATATGGCGGCGGTCTGTAAATACTCGAGTCTGGACCAGACAATCCAGTGATCAATAGCATGAGCATCGATCTACGCAACTGGGAACCGATGACATGTGTCAACCAAGTCAGCGAGCCTGACCACCCGATCCCGTCCATGTCAAGAATCGACTTTAGCCACTTGGCTATCCTACCGCCCTGTGAATCAGCCAAGAAATAGAGGATTGCCAAGAGAGGTGCGGGCTAAAGAATTCCAATACCTACATTCCAATACCTACACTAAATAGTTGGTGTTAATTTCCGGCAGCCGGATGTGTTATGATCTACTCAACTGCCGACTGACTGGAATGGTGAAGATTATGTTTGTTGGAGTGAATCACGCCTATCCCAACAACCCATGTTCGAACCACTGACCTTCCGCTCGCTGGGCAGACGTTCAGTCCACTGGGCCGAGAAGCTGTCTCGGTGAAAATCCGGGTTAGAGTTGGCGTTAAAAAAAAGTCGTAAGAGGCAAATAACTGGATCGGGTGGTCAGGCACGCTGACTTGGCTGTGGTATGTAGATGATCGGGTGGTCGGGCACGCTGACTTGGCTGAGGGATGTAGATGATCGGGTGGTCAGGCACGCTGACTCGGCTGAGGGATGTAGATGATCGGGTGGTCGGGCACGCTGACTTGGCTGTGGGGTGTAGATGATCGGGTGGTCGGGCACGCTGACTTGGCTGAGGGATGTAGATGATCGGGTGGTCAGGCACGCTGACTTGGCTGAGGGATGTAGATGATCGGGTGGTCAAGCACGCTGACTTGGCTGAGGGATGTAGATGATCGGGTGGTCAGGCAAGCTGACTTGGCTGTGGGATGTAGATGATCGGGTGGTCGGGCACGCTGACTTGGCTGAGGCTGTAGGATGTAGACGATCGGGTGGTCAGGCACGCTGGTCTTGGCTGAGGGATGTAGACGATCGGGTGGTCAGGCACGCTGACTTGGCTGAGGGATGTAGACGAGCGGGTGGTCAGGCACGCTGACTTGGCTGTGGGATGTAGACGATCGGGTGGTCAGGCACGCTGACTTGGCTGTGGGATGTAGATGATCGGGTGGTCAGGCACGCTGACTTGGCTGAGGGATGTAGACGATCGGGTGGTCAGGCACGCTGACTTGGCTGAGGGATGTAGACGATCGGGTGGTCAGGCACGCTGACTTGGCTGAGGGATGTAGACGATCGGGTGGTCAGGCACGCTGACTTGGCTGAGGGATGTAGACGATCGGGTGGTCAGGCACGCTGACTTGGCTGTGGCATGCAGATGATCGGGTGGTCAGGCACGCTGACTTGGCTGTGGGATGCAGATGATCGGGTGGTCAGGCACGCTGACTTGGCTGAGGGATGTAGATGAGTTGCATAAGAGGCATGAGTGTAGTAAATCGATGTTTAATGACTCCATGGGGATAACATCAATCACTGGATGTTCTGGTCCAGACTGGATTATTCACATGCCGTTGTGATATGTGAGTATTATAATGTTGTAAAAAAAAGCTGGATGCGGCGTTAAACAACAAACATCTTTGTCACTTGGAGTTTGAGCTGATTAGAAGCTATATATATATTTCTATGAACGTTTGAATATATCAGCCTCCTAAAAATATAACTTGTCCCGTGTAAGACTTTATAGAAAACAAATATTCTTCATTCTTTGACACTTTCATGACATTATTAGTTGATCACCAACTAAAAAGTCTTAGGATAATCTGCGGAATATGTACCCATGTTGTCAACATGCTGAGATAATACATATAATTAAGGCTAAACAAAAAGATGATGGGACCGTTGAATTTAAGAAAAGGAACGCTATGGGTATTTTCTACGTCCTACTGTTGTAGTTATCAGAATTTGGCACGCATGTTAGCGCTCTCTTAGTCTGTCATACAGACCCTGAAACAAACATATCCAAGACAGCCCATGCAAGTCTAGATTATGTTGCAAGTCTAGATTTCCACAGTTGCTGAAAAAGAAGAAAGTTTCTGGGGTCCTTTTCATTATATTTTGTGATTATAATTTAGGAACTGATTTTTTCTGTAAGATATGTTCATTCAGAGACTAGATGTCAGTCAAGCGCTCTCTTTATTGTCCCAAGTGGATAACAGCCGTCTTTTGGTGATGATTTTATTAACACTTCGGGCAATATTGGCCGGATGTAGTTTATTGCACACTGAATGGTCCCTAAATTTTGACTGATTTTGTACTGTGCCAGTTGATTGGCTTATGAACGTATCGGAGCATTTCATTGGATGTCGATCCAGAGAGTGCAGTGTGGTCAGTTCAAACCGAAGTTAGGCTTTGATTGAACAGTACTGATAAAAACATATCGCTTTTGACAAAGATGGCAAACATGTTTTTTGATCAACTTTCTTCTAGCGCCAAAAATAAAGAGAAAACGTCTTCGTCGCCTTCGTCTAAAGATAATCACTCAGTGACCAAAAGGTAGGATTTATGTTGAAAGTGTTTCTATATTTGTGTTCATTCTTTCTGTTCGTAAATGAAAACCGATTCCACATTGATTTATGTGAAACCTCGTGCGCATTCTGCAACAAATCGTGAGGACGGCTTAATTGGTTAAATAAGGTCCTAGTTACTGAAAACGAATGGGGCAGATGAAATCCATTTAGACCAAGGATTCCCTCATTTTCAAAGCTGGAGATTTCAAATTGGAAATTTCAGTATCGATATATCGACTCATAATAATCACAGTTTATCAACATATACTTCCCACGCTTGTATGAAGATAAACCGTATCTGCAACTCGTCTGATTCATCAAATCTATGAACTCAGACTTCAATATTTTGGCTTCCTATTGAAAGAGTTGTAATCTTTGATAATTGGGAGTCTTATTTCACACAATTGCACTAAGAAACAACAGAACCTTGATGCATTGCGAAAATATGCAGCAATAAGATTGGAAAGATTTCCTCCCGTAACCCCCGTTTTATTATTCTATTCCTAAGATTTATAGTAAGAACAGATGGCTTTTATAGAAAGCCTATCCTAACCCAAAACCTAACATAATGCTGAATCTAAACCCTAAACCCTAACCCCTTGAAATAATCATAATAAATAGAATACTTTTCCAGCGGGGGTTACGGGTGGAACTCTTACCATAAGATTTACACCGAAACAACCACTAAATGTAAGGGAAAGAGTTCCTTACGTACCCCCTGCCTATTTTTGTGATGAGCAAACACTATAGTTTATAGTTAAAAATTAGGTGGGGTTTACTTAATGAACTCCTACTAATGTAAGAAGATGTGTAACTCCCATGAACACTTTAAGAGAGAATTCTATGCTTCAAACTAATAAGTGTAGAACTGAAACTTACGCAGGATTATTTTACCTGATACCGTTAGATTCATCCCTAGTGTAGCATATAACAAGACTTTGCGCTATACCAAGGTGTGCTCTATGTAGGCCTAGGGTGGTCTACGAGTTTATTCGGTAAGAGTTCCCCCATCCCAAATAATATGTATAAATATTCTAGAATTATAAACAAAACTTAACACAACAATTACTAGAGAACTCACAAAATGATTAAAAGTCCAAAATTTAAGTTAGGGCTAGGTTTAGGGTTAGGTTTAGAGTTGGGGGAACGGAAGGAACTCTTTCCGTTTATTCATATGAACTAGATTCATCCCAAGTACAAAGTACTGATAAGTTCATTAGCTTTCAAAAGGCATAGTGTAGTTCCACCACAAACAATATGTATTCAAATGAAACCAAAAACATGATAGATGCGAGGGAGATCCCAATTGTGCCTCACCTTAAGCAGCACAAAATCAAGATGAATCTTGTTTATTTACAGGTTGCAGCAGGAACTAATGACCTTGTTGGTATGTATAACTCTGTTGACTATGAATATGGCTGACATGTTTAGATAAGATGCCGAATAGCTTATTCACTCACATATTATAAGTTATAAGAGTCTTTTTAGCATGTTTAGTTTTTAAAAATATGTGATCCTCAAAATGTATAACTGTCTGTATTGAGAATGCTAAAAAGACAGTCAGTCATAACGTATTGAAAACACTTATTTTTCCCTTGTAACATGAAATCCGTGAAGATCCGGGTTAGAATTGGTCTTCAGGAACCCATGCTTGTCGTAAGAGGCGACAAACAAGATCGGGTGGTCAGGCTCGCTGACTTGGTTGACACATGTTGTGTCCCAATTGTGTTGATTGATGCTCATGCTGTTGATCACTGGATTGTCTGGTCCAGACTCAGTTATATACCACCATACAGCTGGAATATTGCTGAGTGCAGCATAAAACAAAACTCACTCACTCCTTGTCACATGTATATGGGGTGGACACAATGGGATATTGACAGTACATGTGACCTCATCTAGAGGAACAATACCAAACCAGCTGTTGTTCATTTTCCAATGTCAGTATGTTGTGTGATTATGCTGTCCATAACCATGAATGGATTTTGGGGGATGTCATGACAAACGCAACTCCCTGCATTCAGAGCTACAGATAACTTTTTGGGTCATTGAGTTATGTACTCGCTTGTGTTCATCTCAATTGGGTATCCTAATTTTCCTTTGAGTAACCAAATAAATTGTACTCACCTCACTCAAACTCAATTGGGTATTTTGCCATTTTCCATTAATTTTAAAAATATAATAAAGTTTAAATGTTAGTGTTTGTTATTTATGTTTCATCTGTAATATGAAAAATGATAAGAAAGACTGCAAGTTGTCATGTTCATGTCCCGAAATAGAACCTCTCAATATACATCAGTTATTTTATCTATCCACGGTACCCTAAGATTTGACATTTTTGTGTGTGCATTTCAATTTATTGAGGTTCACTTTAAATAATTAATAGGAATTGAGTTTTCCCAAAAACAATGGTGTTTGAATGGCTTATTGTTTGTGCATTAATGGTTCACTTTAAATAATTACGTATGTTGTTTGAACGGATTGTTTTGTTATGATACATGTAACATACGATACATAATACATATAAAGCTCAAAGTTGTATTAGTTGACATTCATCAGCTGATGAAGACAGTAGGGCTGCACAGTATTACCAAGTATACCAGTATATCGCGCTACTAGGGCTGTAACGAATACACTATGTGGCGAATATGATACGTATCACGAATATTGGGTAACGAATACAAATAATTATTCATGAATATAATATTGAAGTTAAGTGATTGATGCACAATATTGAATGCCCATGTTGACAGTGTTAATTTGTCACAGCAATAACCAGTGATCTCATGACACTCAAATTTGGTATCTAATAGTTATAGCTGACAGTAACATATGCGGCCTTGGAAAACTAACATGACTTGGGCTACTACAAGGCTAGTACATACCAGTATTTCATTCTTGCATATCTCATTTTGAAAAAGGACATAAGGGTTCAAGTAAAACGGACACCTTTAAAAATATTGTAAATATTCATGAATATTCGGTTCTGGTGGCCACGAATAACAAATTGAATTCATGAAGGGCTACGGTTCGATTCCCTGAATATGCGAGTGAATCGTAACAGCCTTACACGATACACTTTTCAAATGATACGTATTGCAATATGTTTTTCTGAGAACCGGTATACTGGATAAAGAACATATATGAAGTTATTGTGATTATATTTAAGATTTAAATTAAAATCTACACTAACTTTCATTCACAACAAATGTTTTCCTTCATTATTCAATGACAAAATGGCCAACTGTAATACTATAACTTTGATGAAAAAGAAAATAGAATGCCGGACTATGCAACCAAATTTTGAGATTGCTGTTATCAGAACCATATCATATATGTTTACAGACTTACAGTGTAGGAACAGAGGTACAGATAAGCTGCGTATCAGCGTAAATTACGCAAATATTTATGTGAGAACTCAATTCCTTTTGAGACTTTTGTGTACAGGTATGCTTGAATCTTTGTCCATTAATACTGAATACTCAATACATTTTATCTTAGCTTGCATACCGGTAGATAGATAAAATAACTGAAGTATATGGAGAGATTCTATTTCAACACATGAACTTGACAACTTGCGGTCTTTCTTGCCGTTTCTCATATTACAGATCAAATACAAATAACAAAGACCAACATTTAAACTTTATCATATTTTACAATTAATGGAAAATGGCAAAATACCCAACCGAGTTTGAGTGAGGTGGGTACAATTTATTTGATTACTCAAACGAAAATTAGGACACCCAATTGAAGTGAACACAAGCAAGTACATAACTCAATGACCCAAACAGTTATCTGTAGCTCTGTAGAAAATAGGATTGACATGCACAATTAGTGTCACTCACTGTCAAACACATTTGTTCCCAATATATCACAATACGTATCGCAAATCAGGTACCTGAATCGCAATATATTGCAATACAATTTATTTGCCAATACCCAGCCCCATGTGAGCCAATTTTTCCATCAAGCACTTCATGCAGCAAGACATGTGGTCACATGAGGCACTGTCTTCTAGGTGACGAACTTGAATCCTTAAATGTATGTCATTAGGCCTAAAAAAAAAAGGCTTGTGGTTCCGATTGACCGACCGACCCTAAATATTCCCGCCGAGCCTAACAATTTTACTCACCACATAATAAATTAAATTTATTTTCTGACACATGAGTAATGTAAAAATATTTTGCACAAAAAAAATTAAAACCTACCTACCTACCCTAGTTCTGAAATGTAGGAAATCGGAACCACAACATTTATTTTTTTTGGCCTTACCATCCTACTCGGGATACCCAGGGATTATCTACAAAGCATGTGCCTCTGTGAAGATCTGGGTTTAAATTGTGTATCATGCAGCTGGAATATTGCTGTGTTTCTGTTTAATATCAAATGTCCACTGAGGATCTTCTTCCTTAAATTCCATGCATCACCCCTGGTGAACAACAGTTCTCATGATCTGATGACCCATGAAGATCCGGGGTAGAATAGGTCTTCAGCAACCCATGCTTGCCACAAAAGGCGACTATGCTTGTCGTAAAAGGCGACTAACGGATTGGTGGTCAGGCTCGCTGACTTGGTTGACACATGTCATCGGTTTCCAATTTGCGCAGATCGATGCTCATGCTGTTGATCACTGATTGTCTGGTCTTGACTCAATTATTTACAGACCACCGCCATATAGCTGGAATATTGCTGAGTGCAGCGTAAAACTAAACTCACTCACTCTTATGTACTGATAATAATCCTTCACTTTTTCCACTTACAGAAATCAGGAGAGCCTGGTGTGTCAGCATTTCCAGATGGTGACAATCTTTTCTGTTGGGTTGGCACCATTGAAGGTGGTACTGGAACGGTAAGTCTGGCAAAAATCTGGTTCCACAGGCTGTGCATTGTTATGTGTTAATTTCAGTAGATTTTACTGACACTCCATAACATTTCGAGTGTGGTGGTGTGTTTACACAAGTACTCTCTGAATATATATAATTCTGATACAAGAAAAAAACTCAGCAAGCTCCTGAACCTGAGGAAATGTAGACTTGCTACATCTACAGCTTTTGCATTGCAGAAAGGGCTGGGCGGAAGGGAAAATAATGTGGCTCAGAGACTATTATGACACATGCCAACCATGTTTTGAATTATTCTTGACTACCCTGTCCATTAACTATACATCATTTGTACAAGCTCACTATTCACCCACATACTGAAACTGTCCTGTTCTATCAAATACTTAAAAGCAAACCAAATTTTGAACACGCTTGCTTGCTTACAGTCCCTCGATAAGTCCCTGGTACTAGTATATGCAGGGATGTAAACAGAATTGTTTATATATGCATTAATTTATTATTATGAGACTTAGGAACCTTTACCAGTTTCGTTTCAAATCTTATATCTTTTTTGGCCACTAGCCATGTTTGAATATGGTACATGGACATAAACCTGATAAATTCCCTGTCAAACCCCTGATGATTTCTGTCAACTTTGCAGGCAATGACCTCAATTATGTGGAAAGCATGAAATACACTATATACTATTACTAATGTATGTCATTGATTATTCAGGACAGTGGGGTAGCATAGTGGTTTAAGCGTTCGCTAATCACGCCAAAGGCTGGTGTTCAATTTCCCACATGGGTACAATGTGTAAAGCCCATTTCTGGTATCCCCCTGTTGCGGTGTTGCTGGAATATTGCTAAAAGAGGCGTAAAACCATACTCACTCATTCATTATTCATGTTTCTGTAGGTATACGATGGACTGAAGTACAAGTTGTCGTTGGTATTTCCAAGTGGTTATCCATACAAACCTCCAACCGTCAAGTTTGATACTCCTTGTTACCACCCGAACGTGGACACCCATGGCAACATCTGTCTTGATATCCTCAAGGAGAAGTGGTCAGCTCTCTACGATGTCCGAACCATCCTGCTGTCCATACAGAGCCTGCTTGGTGGTAAGTAGCACATCATGATGGAGACGATTTCGGTGTTCTTATCCGCAAGTTGATTGTTAGGTTTCGTTGTTTTTTTCCACAAAGTCAGTCATTGAATATGAACACGTTACAGTTGTTTTACAAAATACTGTAATCGTAGTTATTTTCGTGTGGGATTAATTTTCACGCTTTTAGCGCAAAATGATCGTGCTTCAATAATCATACCGAGCCAAATATTCATGGTCAAGTCATGACAAATACTCATTGGGAACAACATGCAATTTGTTTATTCTCTCAGATAACATCATCAAAACAATATATAAAGGAATAGAGGCATCTATACTAGTAATAGAGATCACAATCAGCAAATGTTTGTTATCAGTTTGTCAGTTAATTGATAGCTGATTACTCATATTCACAAAATGAACGAAGCTCACTTACCTCACTTACCATGCTTACTGGGACAGGTGTTGTCATGTTGACACAAGTATAATCCCACCTCTCTCTGATTGTTTTAATAAACACGATTCAATTATGGCGGCTAGCGTTGATCACTGCATGTCTATTGGTTGTGAAAACTTTGTGATGGATACCAACACGCAGGTGTTTGAAATGCGCGAAAAACAACTGCGCTAACAGGTCTTTTGTGAACTTTCCTCGAAAATTGCACCCGTGAAAATATATACGATTACAGTATGACGATGACGACATACCAAACTTCAGTTCAAAGTACCTCTTTACAGGTCTGAATATTCTTAAAGAGAACGGAGGTGCTCATATTGTGCCTCGAGAGCCACAATACACTGTGCAGAGTTGCATTCCTTGCCAGGAATCTGAGATCGATAATTGCTTGTGCCAAATGTATTTCTGCGTTATCATCAAATGCTGTGACTTCAACATGGGAAGTAATGGATTATGGCATTGTAAAACCTTTTGTGTAGCAAGGATTAAAATTTGAAATTAAGGCAGTGAACAGTGGATAAAACCGTTTGGTCTTTATTTCAGAACCCAACATTGACAGCCCCCTGAACAGCCACGCAGCTGATTTGTGGCATAATCAAACAGCCTACAAGAAATACCTGCTGGAGAATTATGACCGGGATGTCCGCAGCAAGCAGAGCTCATGACAAGATCACATGTAGTGTTGCCCCTGGTTTACCACCTCTCGATACCCTTCACTCTGCCTCTCCTCCACCCATTCCACCTTTGTAGTCTTACAGCATACATTTCCAACACCCAGCATTCTCGCGTCAGTGTTGCCTGACAACACAACATTCTCACGTCAGTGTTGCCTGACAACACCCAACATATATATAAGTGTTACCTGACGACAGGCAACAGTCTTACATAGATGACACATTCACCCCTCCATGTTGTCTGAAAACATCATATTCTCACCTCAGTGTTGCCTGACAACACCCAACATTCTCACACTTATGACGAATAACACATCCCTCACGTCCATGAGGGACTACATACAACACATTCCCATGTCCATGGTGCCAGACTACACAACATTCTCACCCCCATGTTGCCTGACAACATGCCTTATCTCTATGTGCAGTATGAGCCTGTTATAGTCCTGTATGAGACTTCTGGTTTCATTACTGGTTATCCCAATGCTGTTGTGATTTAGGTCCTTGAAACATTGTTCGGAAAATTTATGATTATTTTACATATTTTCTCCATATATCATCTAATTCTAAATTCTTGATTAAGTACATTGTGAAATAAGATTACTCTTTAGTGTCATGTTGCTACAAAAATAATTTGTTGGTTTTAATGTTTTCTAAAAAAAAATTCAGGAATATGGTGCTGGGTGTATTTCTTGTGAACAGAATATTATAAAGAATTTGTATAAAGAAAGTGCTTGAAGCCCCTTTATATACTAGTACTTATTGTACCATGTTGCTTAGCAACACATTATTTGACCTCAGCTAAATAACTGTTAGCTTCAAATATCCTTGGCAAGATCATCGTTATTATTGGTGCACATAATTGATTTTGCTATGTTTTTCTCTTCACCAATTTGTGGAAATCATTTTTATACACTGAAGACATTTTCTAATATTTATCAGTGTGACATCTTGATGATCGTAATTCCCAATTTTCTATGATTTTCATCTTTAAGAACACACAAAAATTCCAGCGCTATAGTTTCATCTGTTCTTTCACAGATGGCCTGTAGAGGAGATGATACTTGTTTGTCAGTGGACTATTTATTGTTTGTCATAATGTGTCTACATGTATACACACAGAATTGAGGTCTCAGTCTGCCATAGCGTGGAAATAGTTCAGGGAGTAGTGACAGAATCCTGTGATGATGTATTTGATCCTCATGTTCAGCCTTATTATGACTCTTGGTCCGTCCAGCACCATTCCCCTGTTTGTGGGTTTCACCAAAGTGGTCAACGTCTGTGACCTGCATCATTTCGAGTGTATACCCACATAATGTTGACACATGGTGATAAAACTGTACTCTCTGCTGAGTAGCAACCCATAGCAGTTAAGTTTAAGCTTTAAGATTTACTCTAAACATTATCCCTGCTATATTCACAGTGTACAATGCTGGTGGATTTCTCAGAAGAGCTAAATGTCTGTGACATGCATCGCTTCAGAGTTTCCACCAGCATTGTTCTTACCTGGATACAAAAACAGATACATTGTTAATTTCTGGTCCCCTGAGCACTGTTGATCATGGCATGATGGCTCGGTGATTGTTCCATCTCTATGTCCATGAGAGGCAATGTCTTGGCATTGTGGTTGTAGCATAGCATTCCTATCATGGAGGGCGGTGTGGTAGCCTAGTGGTTAAAGCGTTGGCTCGTCACGCCATAGACCCGGGTTCGAATCCCCACATGGGTACAATGTGTGAAGCCCATTTCTGGTGTCCCCCAGCGGTGATGTTGCTGGAATATTGCTAAAAGCGGCATAAAACCAAACTCAGCCTATCATGGATAGAATGTGTAAAATATATTTCAGGCTCCTTGACCTTAATATGGATGGATTATTGCTAAACCTGACACAAACCCCTACTCCCTCACTCACTCCATGGACTAGTCTAGTGACCTGTTTCTGTATGTGTATATGTTAAGTTTACTGTATTTATGATGGTGAATTACAAGATTTTTGTGATCGCCCTTTCTATGTGCATGTGCTGTCAACAGCTGAGGAATAAACAACTGTAAATAACTTATTTTTGTTGGTTTTGTTGGCTGCACTTAAATGTCTCAAGTCAAGTAGCTGGAAGACTGGTGATCGTGTAGAGGATTTTCTTCATTTCAACCGTTTTCACAAGCGTTTCAATAGTCATATAATAAAGTTTCAGGACAAAAGGGGGTGGGGTGGTGCATCCATCCCCCCTCTGGGTCCTCCTATGTGAATGTTTATTGTAATACAGCCAGATGCTTGATAGATCAAATGATGAACTGATATTGTCATCTCTTTTTAACTCTTGCCGAGAATGCCTGTAGTATTCAGGTCGGTGAGGTAGCCTAGTGGTTAAAGCGTTCACTCATCACGCCGAAGGCCCGGGTTCGATTTCCCACCTGGGCACAATGTGTGAAGCCCATTTCTGGTGTCCCCTGCTGGAATATTGCTGACCTGTGAAGGTCCAGGTTAGAATTGATCTTCGGTAACCCATGCTTGTCGTACGATGCGACTAACGAGATCGGGTGGTCAGGCTTGCTGACTGGATTGACACATCGTATCCCAATTGCGTAGATCGATGTTCATACTGTTGATCCCTAGATTGTCTGGTCCAGACTCAATTATTTACAGACCGCTGCCATATAGCTGGAATATTGCTGAGTTCAGCGTAAAACTAAACTCACTCACTCACTGGAATATTGCTAAAATCGGCGTAAAACCCAACTCACTCACTCACCTGTAGTATTCTCCATTAGGCACTTGGGTTAGAATTTGTCTTCAGCAATCCATGCTTGTATAAGGCGTAAACAGGGATCAGGTGGTCACTCTCTCTGACTTGGTTGACACATGTCATAGTATCCCAATTGTTTAGATCCTTGCCCATGATGTCAATCACTGGACTGTCTGGTTCAGACTGTTATTTAAAGACTGCCGTCATACAGTTAGAAAATTGCTGAGTGCGGTGTTAAACACCAAACAAGTCACCATTAGGACACCTGCTCCCATGCTCGCAAGAGAAGTGGAGAGTGCTTGAGACATTTGTGATGTGTCAGATACAAGATCTGTAAATTTTAACATTATATATTTTGAGTGGATGGGTCACCAAATGTAAAATATTCCCAAGTGCCTTCAACCTCATCTTGTATAATTAGGAGATAAACCTACTGTGTGGGAAAATCAGAGGTATATAACGAAATTATAATAGCTCTAAATTTCATTTAAAACCGAACGCGTAGCGTGAGGTTTTAAATGAACAATTTAGAGCTATTATAATTTCGTTATATACCTGATTTTCCAACACAATAGGTTTATCTCCATTCTACCATGACAATTTTATGAACAATTTCAGGTGGAGCTCTTTCTTTGGTTACGAGTCAATACGTGAAGCGGCCTCGCATTCCAATCTCACGTGGTATCGCCCGAAACGGGGTGTTTGGTGGCAAACCGTCAATGACTAACAAACTCCAGATTCAGTATTAACAAATCACGTTTTGTTTTTTCAATGCATCAATCACCAATCATTAACTGATAAGTTGGAAAACATATATCAAATAAGTTTAAAAAAGCTTGGTTCACATTTGAAAATTCCACCGTAGACCCTTTCCCCACCAGAATAGTGGCAGCAACCTCATGGCCTTGACCTTTTCTCGAAGTCATTGTTTACATTTGGAAAGATGCGACAGGAGAGCCACTGACAGTTTGCGCAAGGTTAACCTGATTGTATGACTGAGATAGTCTTTGATATCTAATTACTGGTACTGGTACAAAATTTAAGGGTAGGGGGGGGCTTTTGCTGTAACGAAAAGTCCGTGTTGTACCGAATTTAGATACTGTTGAATTTTGCGCCCTGTCAACTTGACGATTTCACGCACCTCTACGTCTGCGTGCGACAGCTGTGGTGACTCTTACACACTCATGTGTGTACTTTGTGCTCAAATTCGATTCTACGGATATTATTTTCTACATTTTGGAAAGTGTTTTGTGACCTAGTGGCTTCAAAGTGTAGTGAATTCAAATTGAATCGGATTGGCTGGCATGTTCGCGAGTCTGTTGACAAAGAGCCAGATTTGTGGTGATATTTCCGAAAGGATGGATCAGGACACGAGGGTGTACCTCTGGCATAAACACGGTAAGGTAATTAATTATACTTTAATAGACTACTTTAGATCAAGCAGTGTAATGGATAAGAGGGATCATGACTAAGCTAAATAACTTTTCAACGATATTATACATTTAGAAAAAATATGTTGTTGGGCGAAACAGAACGGTTTGCAGATTCTGTAGATCTAATTGTGTTTTACTACCGCTAAATTTGAAACAGTACAAATTTAAAAATATCATTTTGTTTGAATTGATAACCCAACTGTTTATTTATGTGGACGGAAGGCATTAGAATCTAAAATTTCTTCGGCGTTCGATGTTAATGCATCCTCCGTTACCGGATCAAGATCAGTGGCGATATCGTTGACGAAAGCTGATAATAAATTTAACACGGAAATTTTGTAGCAGTCAATTGCTGGATCTATTCTGACATAACATAGAATCAACGTAAACATATTTATTTTTGCTGAATTTTTATTCGGAAAGCAGACGATGTTTTGATCTTGTTCGACTGAATATTTGTTTCCATGCTTTCGAAGTACTTTTGTATGTATAAACACCTATTGCTGTGATTTACGCAAGTAGTGAGTCGAGCCCGTCATCGCTAAATCCATCTTTAAAGACATGTGTAATTTCCGACAGCAAAATCGCCGTAATTTATCGATGCATCGGAAGGTTGTTCGGTGTCCGCCATGTTGGTGGGCAGACAAAAATAGTGCATTACCGTAAACCATGTATGATTGCGCAAGGGAAACAGAGACCTGTATAACGTGATTATATACCTCTGAATGACTTTAATTAACCAATCACAATCCAGTGTTTACTGAAGTCATGGTAGAATCAGTGATCAGTTCCCAAACTGGATTCCTGGGTGCCTAACCCATGGAGATCAGGGTTAGAATTGGTCTTCAGTAACCCATGCTTGTCGTAAATGGTAACTGAGGGGATCGGATGGTCAGGTTCGCTGACTTGGTAGACACATCATTGTATCCAAACTGCATAGATTGATGCTCATGCTGTTGATCACCGGATTGTCTGGTCCAGACTCAATTATTTAGAGACACCAGTGCAGTGTAAAACAACCAAGTCCAGCCTGCCTAACATTTAGCCACCGTATGAATGGAGTATTTAAAACCAGCTGCTCGGAGCATTGTCTTTGGTAACAAAGTTTCACAAATTACCTCATCAGGTTTTGTGATGTAATTTGTAAAGATTATTTACACAAGGAATGACATCTTAACTTCTACATGCAACAGGTCATTTCAATGTCATCTGTTTAGTTTCATTCAACTGATATACCATAAATGTGAGTCCCTAACCAGATATATTGAGGCCAGCGGAAGTGAAACTGACATCCATGATTTTACATGAACTTCTTTCACATATCTCGTCATGAATTTGTCAAAAGGGGCAGGTAACTCTAAATCAAGTGTAAGGAAAACAGAAACCAGTGTTCGAGAATAAACGATTGTTGCTTCAAGACTCCGAGAGTCATGAGAGGAATGTCAATGATGAGGCTTTGTAGAAGGCACATGTCATTACTTCTTGAGGCACAGAATCTACCCAGATCATGTAGAAGGGTTCACGGCAAAGGATCTCAAACTCCAATTGAAGCAGCTTCGCAACAGTCCGAGCCGTTTCTCAACCAGCCCCAAGCTGTAGCTGCGGTAGAGGTCACTCCCAGAGGGACAGGTGCTTCGAAGATCGATAGTACAGAGACACAAGAAGTTTCTGAAAGCACAGGTAAATTGTCAGCTCAGCAGTCATCCAAATTTCAACGAAAAATGTGTTGATGAGCAGTATGATGCAATCTTACTAAGAGATTTGTCATGCGCTAATGATTATGCTCATAACCGTGAAATTCTTTTAATTATTGAAATTTATTATGAATGAGAACATTTTCTACATTAATGTATTGAGGTTTTTTAGCATATATTGTTAGTCATGGCATTAATCATCAAATTAAAGTCAATGCGAGTGTTAACATCTGTGTCATGAATAATTTATACGTAGGTCCAAACGATTACGGTATACACAGGCCTTTATTGAATTTAATCAGCAGATATTCACTCTGGATGAGCAGTGTTTTGTTTTTAATTATGAGATTGACAAGGTTTGAAAACTGCCAGGACCATCACATTTCTTGTCAATCAAATACAATGATTATTACTATTCATGTAATGTCACAGAATATTTTGCTTCATTTGTGTAACCAGTGATACATTTCTTTGTCATGTAAAACACTGTGCTTGATATCTTACACGTCAATTTTACATTATGCTGCCAGTGAATAGCTGCAAAATTGCTGATGTTGTGTCAAGTAAATTTACTCAATCAATGTAAGTAAGCAGTTAATAAACTGAGGCTGTCTCTAATCTGTCAGGCCATGTTGAAATACATGACAATGGGAGCGTCATTTAGAGTACTTATGGTTGATAATTGCAGTGCTATTTCCATTACACAGTTTACTGCCTAAATCAGAATGTGATATGGCAGTATGTTTTCTACTGCAAGGGCAAACACCAGTGAATGCATTGATAAGTGAGTTAGTGTATTTATGAGACAGGTGGCAGACCTGTGGCATCGTGTGTTGAATACATTCAGTATGTTTTAATATAACCTGTCGTTTATCATCGATGGTGTTCAACAGGATTTCATTTGAGCATCTCTTTGTGTGGCTGCTCAACTTAACTCTGGGATAGGGGGTAAATTTAATTTAGGACTACGCGGGGTGATGATGATTTTAAGGGGGGTCACCCATTTTGTTTTTGGGAGGAAGGGGGTCATCAATTTTGTACACATGTACTAGAGGGTCAGCAATTTTGTACATAAAAATGTTAAAATATTATGCTTAAAAATTATCTTGATTTTGATTGACAAAATTGATTTCGTACATGACATGCAGGGAGGTCACTCACTTTGCACATAAATCTTAGGGGTTCATTGACACTGTACATGCCTCTCCATATATATCATCATCATCATCATCATCACACACCCCTAGCCTAAATTATGAACAGTCCCTAAGCTTCCTATTTATGAAATTTACACAATAGCCAGTGGTTTGTTTGCTTTAACTCAAAACTCAGTTGTCGAGAATGTAGCATTGTTCAGAGCCTGACATTCATCCCCAAATCTGTGTCATATGTATCATGATTTCCCGAGTGTATTGAAACGTTTGCCCATTTGTGTTAAAAAGTAATTACTTATTTTATGGTTTCGTGGAAATAAACGTTAATTTTACTGAAAACAGGATCCGGTGGTTTGGCCGAGTGGTTTAAGCATTCACTCGTCACACCAAAGAACCAGTTTCGATTTCTTTGTTTTATAGTTATGTATTTCCATACAATCACTGTTTTGGGGATACTTGCAACATTGTGAAACTAGGATTTAAACATCAGACTCAAATCAAGCATGTTCTGTGTCATGTTCTCAGAAGGCTCCAACATACTGCGTCCGGTGGCTTACAATGTATGGCACGTGGACCCCTCCACAGTCAAAGAGATCTACTTCTTCAACACAATGGAGCTTGTCAAGAAGCTGGAAGAGAAGGGTGTGTAATTTTCACTTAACGTAAACTTCCTCAAGAAAAAAACCCCATAGTCACAAGAGGAGGAAACATGACATACCATATTCTCTGTATGAAGCGCTTTGCTCTTACGAGTGCCCTGACTGACTTATACACAAGCCTGTATTTAATTTAATGTGGGGCGCGGTGGACGAGCTGGCTAAGGCACCAGGCTAATGATCCAACGAGGTTGAGGTGTTGGGATCGAGCCCACCTGTGACCGGGTGTAAAAAACCTTGGAGTCAACTTTGTGTGCATACTCTTTCAGTGTTGTCACAACCCCTAGTGTACAGTACATAACCCTGTGCACTTAAAAGAACCCACGAATCGGTTGGTGTATGACCAGATGGTGGCCACATGAATATGTGCAAACACCTAGTTGCGGGTACAGCAACGTGCAGTGAACTTGGACAAAGTACTGTGACTATGTGTCCCAGTCCACCCAGCTGTGAATGGGTACTCGTTAGGATGGGAAAGCCACAATAACTTGGTGCGCCTAGTGGCTGCAAGAGTTGTATACTCCCCAGGGAGTTGAGATTGATAACAATGTGCCGTTGAGACTGACATCCAATGATCGAGGGAAAAATACCAGCGCCTTGAGCAAGCACTAGATATGTGCGCTAAATAAATATTGCATAATAATAATAATAATCTTTATAAGCACACCATGTAAGACCAATAATTTACATGACAGTCCATATTTTCCGTGTATTTAAATCATTTCGTACACAATACAGCAGCACACGAGGAGTATAACTGTCAAGTGAAAATTGTTGAAAATGTTTTTGTTTGTCCACTAGTGCTCAATCCCTGATTATAAATTTCAATCCCCACATGGGTACAATGTGTGAAGCCCATTTCTGGTGTTCCCTGTAGTGATATTACTGGAATATTGCTAAAAGCAGCATGAACACAACTCACTCACATTTTAAACATGGTAAGTTCTAAAAGTTTCACCATTGGCAGAGATGTATTGCTAGCTGCAGTAGTAGCCAGTATTGCCTGTCAGCTGAAGGACAGAAACAAATACACCTTATGTTGATGTGGGGGAGTAGTCTAGTCGTTAAAGCGTTCACTTGTCACACCGAAGACCAGGGTTCGAATACCACATGAGTACAATGCGCGAAGCCCATTTCTGGTGTTCCCAGTTGTGATATTGCTGGAATATTGCAAAAAGCAGCATAAAATCATGTTCACTCACATTTTTGACACAGTAAGTTCTAAAACTTTCACCATTGGCAGAGATGTATCTGGACTTACTCAGAGGCCAATGGTAGGCATCAACGCTGAATGGAATGTTTTACCAAATTCCCAAACTGGATTTACAGGTTTCCAAGTTCAAGTTGTGACAGTTATAGCTTATGTTTCAACTTTGTAGGTATGCCTTGTATTTCACTGATAACAGGACTGACAGAGAGGAAGAAACTTTAATGATTAGTTTTTCATTATGACATCAAATGCAATGTTAACTTCAAAAACCTTTGTTTGCAGAGATGAGAAGTTTTTCCCACTGAGCACATCATACTTTCAGGGATCATTTCTAAAGTATGCTTTGCCATGACTTCTGGTATACTGACAGTCTACCAAACCACGAAGACGATATGGAATCCTGCATTAAACCAGTATAGAGTGAATGTGGATGTTGTGATTATCAGGTGTTGTTTCTGTTGTTTCTGTATAAGGATTTACTCGTGAACAGTCTGAAGCGGTGGCGAGTTGTCTGGTAGAGATTGTGAACACGACCATCCAGCACCAATCTAACCACATGATCAGCAAGTCGGAGCAGGAGATCCGGGTCCAGAAGCTCATGGCAGAGATCTCCTCGGTGAAGAAGGACATGGTCATGTTGCAGAAGAGTGAGTTCTCCACGCTACGCAACCAGACAGAGGTGAGTCACGTGGCAGAAGAGTGAGTTCTCCACGCTACGCAACCAGACAGAGGTGAGTCACGTGGCAGAAGAGTGAGTTCTCCACGCTACGCAACCAGACAGAGGTGAGTCACGTGGCAGAAGAGTGAGTTCTCCACGCTACGCAACCAGACAGAGGTGAGTCACGTGGCAGAAGAGTGAGTTCTCCACGCTACGCAACCAGACAGAGGTGAGTCACGTGGCAGAAGAGTGAGTTCTCCACGCTACGCAACCAGACAGAAGTGAGTCACGGGCAGAAGAGTGAGTTCTCCTGCTTAAACCAGACAGAGGTGAGTCACGTGGCAGAAGAGTGAGTTCTCCACGCCACGCAACCAGACAGAGGTGAGTCACGGGCAGAAGAGTGAGTTCTCCACGCCACGCCAACCAGACAGAGGTGGAGTCACATGGCAGAAGAGTGAGTTCTCCACGCTACGCAACCAGACAGAGGTGAGTCACATGGCAGAAGAGTGAGTTCTCCTTGCTACACAACCAGACACAGGTGAGTCACATGGCAGAAGAGTGAGTTCTCCACGCTACGCAACCAGACAGAGGTGAGTCACGTTGCAGAAGAGTGAGTTCTCCTCGCTATGCAACCAGAGTGAGGTGAGTCACATGGCAGAAGAGTGAGTTCTTCTCACTGAGCAACCAGACAGAGGTGAGTCACGTGGTAGAAGAGTGAGTTCTCCACGCTACGCAACCAGACAGGTGAGTCACGCGGCAGAAGAGTGAGTTCTCCACGCTACGCAACCAGACAGAGGTGAGTCACGTAGCAGAAGAGTGAGTTCTCCACGCCACGCGAACCAGACAGAGGTGAGTCACGTGAGAAGAGTGAGTTCTCCTCGCTACGCAACAACCAGACAGAGGTGAGTCACATGGCAGAAGAGTGAGTTCTCCACGCTACGCAACCAGACAGAGGTGAGTCACATGGCAGAAGAGTGAGTTCTCCACGCTACGCAACCAGACAGAGGTGAGTCACGTGGCAGAAGAGTGAGTTCTCCTCGCTACACAACCAGACAGAGGTGAGTCACATGGCAGAAGAGTGAGTTCTCCTCGCTACACAACCAGACAGAGGTGAATCATATGGCAGAAGAGTGAGTTCTCCTCGCTACGCAACCAGACAGAGGTGAATCATATGGCAGAAGAGTGAGTTCTTCTCACTACGCAACCAGACAGAGGTGAGTCACGTGGCAGAAAAGTGGGTTCTCTTCTATAGGTAATAAGAGAGTGAGTTTAGTTTAACACCGCTTTTGGCAATATTCCAGCAATATCACGACGGGGGACATGAGAAATAGGCTTCACACATTGTGTCCATGTGGGGAATCAAACCCGGGTCTTCAGTGTGACAAGGGAATGCTGTAACCACTAGGCTACCCCACCGCCCTCTATAGATAATGATAATCTGTATGAGGATGACTGGAAAGGACAAAGGCCCATATAAGCTTGAATCAACAGTAATGTGGTATGAACATGATATCCAGCATGGAGAAAGTGCCATAGAAATGGATTATTGGTATTTTGTTAAAGTTGATTGGCTGTCCTGGTAGGCTGCATGTTTAGCTGTCCATCTCACCTCTAGAGTAGGATCTCTATCTGCTGTGTTGACTAGTCATGTATCTATTGACAATTGTTTACCAGAAGGTGCTATGAACCACACCTTGCTTGTTATTCAGAAACAGTCATTTGAAATCCGTCAAATCAAAGACTCCTTGCGGGATGAGATTGCAAAGTTGAAAGGTCAGATGACCCTCGACATGAACTTGGAGCGGAGCCGATCAGTGGAGGCAGTAAGTATAGTGACCTTCTGTACAGGGCTTCAGTTGTCTTTACACATGAAACAGCCCCTGATCTGGGAGAACACTGTCCCAGTCACATGTGTAGAAGTTTTAGCTTTTAAACCTGTCCCCACAGTCATGTCTAAGTAGAATTAAATATTTTACCATGCAATATATCTGAAGTTGAGGAAGGGCTTGATGTGTAAAAGGCAGAGCAAGTGAAAAGGTGGGGATGAGATCAGTTGAGGCGGGGCTTGCTTTTTAAAGAAGGGCTGTGAGATGTGTGGGCCAAGGGCTTGTGTGTGAAAGAGCTGTGTGGGGGAGGGCCTTGTGTGTGAAAGAGGAGCTGTGTGGGGAAGGGGCGTGTGTGTGAAAGAGGAGCTGTGTAGGGGAGGGGCTTGTGTGTGAAAGAGCTGTGTAGGGGAGGGGCTCGTGTGTGAAAGAGGAACTGTGTGGGGGAGGGGCTTGTGTGTGAAAGAGGAACTGTGTAGGGGAGGGGCTTGTGTGTGAAAGAGGAGCTGTGTCAAGGAGGCGCTTGTGTGTTGACCTTTTTGAGGTTTCATGATCAGAAAACACATTGAGATTTCAATTTCCCAATCTGGTGAGCAATGATCTGTTAGGTCGGATATAAGGTTGTTCTTATATGAGTGAGTGTGGTTTTGTGCCACTTTTAGCAATATTCCAGCAATATCACGGCGGGGGACACCAGAAATGGGCTTCACACATTGTACCCATGTGGGGAATGTTCTTATATGAGCTTTAATATGCTGTCTTCAGACTACATGTAGCAACAGCAAGCACTGAGACCCAATTTCTATACTGGAGGTGTGTAAGGTGGCGCGCTTTTGTAATGCATCATGCTTGATGAAACACACTGGTCTGACAAGGTGATCATGTTGACATTCCAGCATGCAGAAAATCAAAAGAATCTGACCAAACTTCACCAGAAGATAGAGACACAGGTTGCACATCTTCTGACCAAGTACGAAATATACAGGAACGATGTGTTCAAGTTTGCTGGAGGTACGTACCCTGTACCATCACATACATGTCACTAGAGCTGTGACGATATATCGTAGTATCGATTATCGTGATACTTTATCTGACGATAAATATATCGATACGTATCGTATCGTTAAATTTCTGTATCATTACACCTCTACACATCACTGTTCCCAATATATACAGGTTACTCACAATACCTGGATCCATCCCTGAACAAAAAACATTCTTCGAGAATATTTTTTCTGAACAATTATATTCAGTTTGATATCAGGTATGTACTAAGTGTGATGTGTGTTACACAGGTACGGTGCTGACATGTGCAGGATTGTGTCTGGGAATAATACGACTCTGGAGCTGACGACAACATGCTATACGCGACATCAGTTCAACTACAGCAGCAGCAGCATCGTCACTCAGGATAAGACCTACTCATTATAAGTGTTTTGTGTTTGGAGTTTGTGTTTCACTTTCCCTTTGTAGAACGTCAGAAAGTGTTTTGTAATAGTTATCTGCCATTCACGTAATTTACGTCGAATGTGCATCAGTAGTGAAACACTGTTGATCAGAGAGAAATGTCCCTGTGAAGTTGTTGGATTTAGGAATTATGGGTCCAAAGTAAAGTGAGTGGGTCTGTTTTTACACCACTTTTAGCAATATTCCATCAATATCAAGGTGGGGGGCACCAGATATGGGCTTCACATAGTGTACCCATGTTGGGAATCAAACCCATCTCTGGTGTAATGAGCAAACACTTTCTCCACAAGGCTACTCCAACAACCTGTGAGTTCATTTGTTATATATTTAAGTTAAGTCTTGATCGTTCATTAGATGGGATCACAGGTTGGAATGTGTCATTTATCAATATCATGTTCCGATTAATCCAGAGAGGATTGATGGGTGATATTATGTCTCAGGATTATGTAACTTTTGGCTCACCCTCTATCTCCAATGATTATTCATAATAAAATATAGCTTGATCCTTTTACTGGCACAAAATGCACTTTCATATGGCCAGTGAATTCCTGTCAGATTTATTTGCACCTACAATATTGTATGTAATCAGAATGGTTCAGTTTACGATTGTTTACACATCAGTTTTATGTGGAAATCATGTTCAACAACAGAGCATTTACAGCTGTTTTATATATCAAAGGGTTCTGTTTAACAGGACCATCATATATTGGTGATGAGTATGTTAGGTCTGAATTTGCAATTAATGTGTACAAGCACCTCAATTGAAACTTCATGTGCTTTTATTTTTTAAGGGGCAAGTTAAGTTGAATAATTTATTTGTAATTTGGTTGTGAATATCTATTTTCCTGGATGAATCGAATCTATTTTCAAAAACTCAAAGAAAGTACTTAGTGTTCAAGTAAAACTAAAAAGTGCCAAAATCACATACAGGTTATCAGCTTTCAAACAAACCTAATCCTAAAACTACTAATGTTGAAGTGCATGAAAAATGATTCATTACCTGAATGTAATTAAGCATGATTAAGCATGCCATTATCACAGCGACCCCCAAAAGACAGTCACATCAACCAATGGTTGATATAGTGAGCAACATCATCAACTAGGGCATCCAGCTGATACGTTTCCAATCTCTTAGACAAAGCACCCGTGAAGGTCCGGTCTAGTATATTGATCTTCAGTAACCCATGCTTGTCATAAGAGGCGACTAACATGATTGGGTGGTCAGGCTCGCTGACTTGGTTGACACATGTCATGGGTTCCTAATTGCGCAGATCGATGCTCATGATGTTGATCACTGGATTGTCTGGTCCAGACTTCATTATTTATAGACCGCCGCCATATGGCTGGAATATTGCTGAGTGTGGCATAAAACTAAATTCACTCACTCTTAGACAAGCATAGGTTACTTTGGGTTGGTTGGTTGGTTGGTTGGTTGTTTAACACCACACTCAACAGTATTCCAGCTATATGGCAGCGATCTGTAAATAATCAAAAACATTACCACCATAATGGTTTTGGTAACGGTTTGGACCTCCAGTGAATGAGTGAACTGGCTGATTGATTCATGTTGCTGTCTAAATAAACTTAGGCTCAGTATTATTCGTTATGCTGCTATACTGAGACTAACAAACCCCAGTAGAAGGTCGCGTCAGCTAACCGTTAGAATTGACCACAGAACACAGCATACCAAATCGTGAAAGTTAACATTCACACATACCGTTTGAACTTTTACCCCGAAAACATTTTGTTCTCGAACGATTCAGAATGCTATTTTCCACACGATCACTTCTGAGCGATACACAAGGAGGACACCATTATTCACAACAGTGAGTAAACTGTCGCTGAAAATAGCGTTTTTGTCAATATTCCAGGATGTCATCTTGTGGAAATATAAGCTAATAGTAACCATGTCATCAGAAACCCCTAATCGTATATACTGCAGGTAAAATATCTGTGTTTTATGCAGATTTTCGTTTGTTGAGAGATCCGTGTCAGCGACCAGGAAGAGAAAATCCATTTTGTAAGTCCCGTGAAAATGGTAGCCGTTGTCTGATTGGTTAAATTCTTTCCATCCATCTCGCATTTGATTGGATGGTCATAGGTCGTTCAAAGGTTAACTGACATGACCTTCTACTAGGGTTTGCTAAGACTCAGAATAGCACTGTAACAAATAATACTGAGCCTAAGTTTACTTAGACTGATTCGTGTTGGTGTGGATCCTTGACAGCAGCACTGCCAAGTGCCCACTCAGTGGTTACCGTGGGTACATGCTGACAAGTTATTAACCATTCAGTGAGCACTTTTGCCCGTCAGGTCATCATGATAATCATCCATAATTATTATTTTTTATTATTTATTTTTTTAAGTTAAGCAAAAACTTTTCATCCCTAATTTTCATATCAGTGTCATCCAGTGGTAATTGTTGTATAATCTGAGTTTGTTTGTTTCTTGGAAAAGGTTGCAGGAGATAAAGCGGTGTGTGTATGGACATATACCCATTCTCACATTCACCCTTCAAGTTAAATTATGTCATAACCAGTTCCAGTGGTATAAGTGTACTCAATAATAGTTTTAAAGTATTATCGCTCTGATCTGAGATTTCTTCTTATTGGTGCTACTAACTCCTTTGGTGCCTAGTCATCATTTATTTTTTATCACAGCTTTTCTACATTTACAGCCACCAAGTATATTCAGGCTGTAGAAAAGCACCCTTTTTCATTTACATATTGTGTTGGTATAACTGCTGTTTGTACAGATAGTCCATCATGCTTTATAAGCAGTGTGTAATTTAAGAGCTGGGTAAATGTTTCGTATGCTATCAAAAGTACAGACACACAATACTGAACAAACTTTATGGATAACAACTTGTTATATTTCATGAGTGTGACGTTTCGATACAGATACAGGAATAAATGTGTCATTTATAATAGAAACTGTGATTGTGTAGTGCTACATAGGCGAATCATCCCCACCCATCAACACCCGAGTGAAAGAACATCAGACATCTACCAATTCCGACAGCAAATCAGCCATCTCTGACCACATGAAAGCAAACCCCAATCATCAAATAGTAGTGTGATATCACCATTCGTTGTAACAATCAAGCGGACTTCACTAAACGCAACGAAGCCACGCCAAAATCCCACCATCAACCGAGACCAAGGATACTTCCTTCCATTTGCTTATGATGCACTCCTCCACCAAGCCCAATCTATTGTATGAGCATCTGTGCAAATACATGAATGCTTGACAACCGTACATAAATCTGCAACGGAAAGTCGCCCTCTTGAAATAAAAAAAAGTTGGTATCTGTAAAGCTTGTTCAATATTGTAAGTCCCAAACGCTAAAATGCCACTCAAAGAAGTACAGACAAAAGCCGAGAACATTGAGAATCTGGGAGTGAGTGGCTGATGAATGCAATTGGCATGTGGTATTTATTTTACAGAATTGTATGTATTTTTCTTTTTGTTAAACATCAATTAAAATAGCTGGTTCTTATCAGGTGTTTGTTGTTTTGTTCAGGATGATGACAGCTGATGTCTTGTGTAGTGGTGTAACGATACGTCAGCACACAGTATACAATAGGGTGGCGGGGTAGCCTAGTGGTTACGGCGTTCGCTCATCACGCCGAGGACCCGGTTCGATTCCCCACATGGGCACAATGTGTGAAGCCCATTTCTGGTGTTCCCCTCCGTGATATTGCTGGAATATTGCTAAAAGCGGCGTATAACTAAACTCACTCACTCACTCATGATACAATACCTTGCTTCATAACTTCTGTATCACAATACATACAAATTATTATTTTAGGAGTTATACTACTGGAAGAAATTGTGAATAATTTTTTCAAGAACCAGTTTAGGCAGATTTTCTAGTGTTTCCAGGTTGGCAATAAACAGCAGAATCGGCACAGTGCCCCCAAGCTTATGTGTACCTACCCTACAATATCCCATCGCTTCTGTTTGAACCTTAAAGACAAATGATTGCGATTCGTCTGCAGAATGGGAGAGAATATGAACTTACGAAATATAAGTACTTGCATCGGGATCACGAATCATGTTGCACCAATAATATTATTAATGACCATATGGTATCATTGTATTGTCACACCTGTTGTCTTGTGAGTAGAAGTAGTGAGTGGGTGAGTTTAGTTTTACGCCGCATATTCCAGCTATATGGCGATGGTCTGTAAATAATCGAGTCTGGACCAGACAATCCAGTGATCAACAGCATGAGCATTGATCTACACAATTGGAATACGATGACATGTGTCGACCAAGTCAGCGCACCTGACCACCCGATTCCGTTAGTAGCCTCTTATGACAAGCATGGGTCACTGAAGACCAATTCTAGCCCGGATCTTCAAGGGTAGTAGATGAGGTGGGTTTTATGCTGCTTGTGAATATATTTAAGTTATACCATGGAATGTCAGCTGATATTTACCATGCACTTGCAAACCGAGACACCTGATCAGGGTACCTGGTGAATCTAAGGGACACAACTCTTCACACTGAGTTGTGTTTCAGAAGACGAGGCTATACTGCCCCTCATACAAATAATGAACATGAGAAGGCTTTACTCCTAGTTCTGTGCAGATAGAGTCCCCCACAGTGATGTTGCTAGAATATTGCTAAAAGCAGCGTAAAACTAAACTCACTCACTGTGCAGATAGATGTGTGGCAGATAGGCGTGATGCACACATTATCAACCATTGGTTTGTCTGATCCAAAAACTATTAATGTGCTGGCATTATGACTTACTCTACCATGTTAAGGGGTAGAGTAAGGAAAACCTATTCGCCGTTTGTCAGTGTATATAGACATCACAGAGGGGCATGTTCTATGGTTTCATGATAGAACTACTTTGGCATCAAGATAAAGTGGACACACATAAGTATTTTTTTTTTGGGGGTGGGTGGGTGGGGTGGGTTTTTGGGGTGTATACCATGAAACATGTAACTACTGAAATGTATGATTTCATCAAAAGACAAAATGATAAAAACGAAATTTTTAAAGCATTCCCTGTTTATACTTATGCAGCGGAGGTGGCCACCTTTAGTAAATGTAACAGCCCCACCCCCACCCCAAGATAACATGTATATCATTTTGGTTCAAGTTACATTAAAAATCAGAGGGGGACACCAAGTCGGTGGTCAAGACTACCAGTTGTCCGACTTCCGTTTCTGTGGTCCGTGTGGAAGCTGCGATGGCTAGTTGGTTAGACGGCTGACTTTGTGCGCTGGCAAATAAGTGCCCGACTTTAAGGGTGTGGGTTCGCATCCCGGATGGGACTCAACCCATTAAAAGTACTAGAATCTGTACTTTACGGAGAAAGTGTAATCCCAAATGCAACGCGTTCAGTTTAAAAAATGCTTTCCGTATTTTATATGTAATTCTTTAGTAGACTTCTTCCCTTCTTACCCCGGAGTTACTAGGATGATATCCTTCTTTTTCCAAATCCTTGAACCACCCACCCCTGTATATAGCTTACTTTATTGCGCGGTGCTAATATCGTCGCTCTCCAATAGCGCGCTCCCACATTGTCATGTATGACGTCACCAAGTATTTCATTGGTTGACAGCAGGGAATACCTCCATTGTTGATGCAACGGTGTAAACAATGTGATAAGGCTGTTGGTATCAATAAGTACCCACTGTCATGGCCGGAAACGACGACGATACTCCACCAACGTACAGTGAGGCCGTGCAGGTGCTTACACGTGAAATCCGGCACAAATATGGAATCGACGCATCTGACGTAGGGCGGGCGTTTCTGATGAGCAACTCAGATGTTGTCGCTATATTCCCACCTAACGAAGACGACGCCGGAAATCATGGGTAGGTACGACTATTTATTGGTAATGTAGGCCACTGCATTGTTCAGGTCGGACCATAATAAGTGAGATATAATGGTTCTTCAACACAGTTGTTCAGAAAATAGACTCCGAGTCATTAACAGTACAACTGCGAAAAAGCAACGGTTTCCGCTCTCAGTCGATAACATTCGTCACCACTCGGCTCTTTCCGATGCTGCACGTGTTTCGGGTCTCGATCCACATAGCGTTCGTAACTTTACGAGCTAGCGTAACTGTATAGTTTATCATAGGCTTACGGATGACGTAGTGCTACGATCGCTTTGTTTATCGGGACCCTAAACACTTGTCTATGGAATGTACTTAGCTAAGATACATAGCGTTCACTGACTAGCTAAGATACATAGCGTTCACTGACATACGCTATGTATCTTAGCTAGAATGTGCTGAGCTGTCGCATATTTCGTACTTATATATGCAACTGTTTGGTAAGATTTCCGATCGTACCCTCCACATGAATTGATACAATTATTTGCCATTTAAAACGTGTATCATATCTAACAGCGATGTGAAAGTGAAATGGCTATGAATAATAACCCAACCCTAAAATAGGCGGATCCAGGAATTGTGTGAATTATGTGTGTGTGTGTGTGTGTGTGTGTGTGTGTGTGTGTGTGTGTGTGTGTGTGTGTGTGTGTGTGTGTGTGTGTGTGTGTGTGTGTGTGTGTGTGTGTGTGTGTGTGTGTGTGTGTGTGTGTGTGTGTGTGTGTGTGTGTGTGTGTGTGTAGAGTGTGATAAGTAAAATGTGTGCTCCAAAACCACCACCCAACCCACCCACCCTGGATCCGCCAATGCCTAACCCTAACCCTGTCCACCCAAAAGCAAGTGGCAGGATAGATCGGAATTCTTTAAACGTGTTGTTTAATACCGCTCTCCGTCCGATATGACATCGGTCTGTGCACCATCAGTACACCAGGACCAGAGAATCCAGGACTTGACATCCTGAGAATCAATACATTGTAGACGACGTGCATGAACCTGTTCGGCGAGTTTCGCACCCCAAGTCGCCTCCAACACCAAGCATACATAAGTTATATATACCTACCCTCTAAGCTACTCACTGGTAACACAGGAACATTCCAACCCCAATGTCATAGGTGTCAAATGCATTGGGTAGTCTAGTTATTAAAGTGTTCTCTCGTCACAATAAAATGTTTTCGATCCCAGAGTACAGTGTGACAACTCGCGTCCCTCTATGCAGTGTTTTGATAGAATATTGCAAAATGCGCTATATTGATAGCACTTACTCATTCACCAACGTATTTTTGTCATGATATACATGGACTATTTATTTTACTGGGCGGCGGTGTCGTCTAGCAGTTAAAGCCTTCGCTGGTAACGAATGAAGAGTTTTGCGCCACAGCAATATTACAGCTACTCCTGGCGAGCGCTGGTAACGGGGAAGGTTCGATTCTCCACAATGTGTGAGCCCATTCTGGGGTCCAGCTCTGTCATGTTGCTGGAATATTGCGAAAAGACACGATCTGTCAGTCTGTCGGTCGGTATCTTTCTTTTTATGTTCGGTCTTTCGATTGATTTATTGATCTATTGATTGATTTATTTATTTAAAGGCGCTGCGTGAACCAGTCTCCATCTGCAGTGACATCACCCACGTCTCCGAAAACGGGCAGCGTACCGGGCGCCTCGGCAACACCAGCACATCCTGCCTCTGAGATCAACTCAACGAGTGCCCACCAAAGAAATATAGTCCCTGACTCAGGTCAGTCAGACATTCGACCCCAAGGACAATTTCGACATCTTGTTCAGGATCCTTTGGGCGTACTTGATCAAAAGTCACGTGTACACAGCTCATACCATGTTCATCCGGGTAACTCTAGAATAGACAATGGACGGACCAATCAGGTTTCTAATGTGTTACCCAATCAGCCAATCCGGGTGGTTGAATATCCTCTACCGGTCAGCTTTGAACATGACTATCAAGAAATTCCGCATAACTGCACACAGACCGATATTACCTGGGACGCTCCTGCTAACGCTGACTTGTTCGAGGATTTAATCTACAGTTTACAGATAATGGTTTTACGCGACTCGCAGGTAGTGATTAGCTGGGAGAATCTTGCAGAGTGCACGAATAACCAGATTCGGGTTTACAGGCTTGGAGAGATGGTTATGATAAACAGAAAACGTTACAGAAGACTGTTTGGCAACCCCCCGAAACCGTTTGGGGTTGATATAAAACTGAGAATCAGAGCTGAAGGAGTCCCAAAGGACTTGGAAGTGACGAGAAGGGTGGTTTGGAGTGAAATTAATTTACGATTGTGGCGAGAAACATCGTGATTCAGTAAAAGAGTGAAGGATCTACCAGTAATCAATGTATGTCTGTGATATTAAAATTGTCCAGTACGTAATTATCATGGTATTTCAATTTTGCAATATATATTTACACGGAATTATTCTTTTAATACAAAATGTTATTTGTCCATTGGGGCGGTAGGGTAGCCTAATGGTTAAAGCGTCCGTTAATCACGCTGACCCGGGTTTGATTTCTCACATGGATACAATGTGTGAAGCCCATTTGGGGTGTCCTCCACCGTAAAACGATACTCACTCACTCACTCACTCACTATTCGTCCATGATTGTCACGAAATTTCTGTTATACAATATAGACATTTACATTACAAGAGATGGGTAAACTGAAATGGCTGTCAGTGACACGTACTGCAGGTATAACAGAAACAACTGGAATCGCACACCTATGGTTGATGAGAACGTACTAGTTTGAAGACGTATAAATACGGATGACAGTCACAAAACATACCGTGTCTGACTAATAACGTGTATATACTCAGGTGAGAAACCTGACTATCTTGTACTTAGTTAAATCACTGTTTGCACTTTTGTTAAATTGTTTGATAACCAGTGGTATAAGTGTACTCAATAATAGTTTTAAAGTATTATCGCTCTGATCTGAGATTTCTTCGTATTGGTGCTACTAACTCCTTTGGTGCCTAGTCATCATTTATTTTTTATCACAGCTTTTCTACATTTACAGCCACCTAGTATATTCAGGCTGTAGAAAAGCACCCTTTTTCATGTACATATTGTGTTGGTATAACTGCTTTTTGTACAGATAGTCCATCATGCTTTATGGGTAAGCAGCGTGTTTATACATAACAACATGTTAATTTAAGAGCTGGGAATAAATGTTTCATAAGCTGCAAGTGCCAGTATCCCCACCCATCAACAACGCGAGACAATGAATATTGAAGCAAACTGTGATCATCAAATAGGATTAAATCACTTCGTTGTAACAATCAATAACTTTTTGTACAGATAGTCCATCATGAGGCACGACGTTTTTCATAAGTTTCGATACGAGATACAGGAATACTTGACAACGGTACAAGAATCTCTTTTGAAACGTCGCACTCACGAAATAATAGAAGTTGTCATCCATAAAAGTTGTACAATATTGTACGTCCCAAACTCTAAAATGCCACTCAAAGAAGTGCAGACAAAAGCCGAGAACTTTGACAATCTTGGGAGTCAGTCATTTATGAATACAATTGTCATATGGTATTTATTTTACAGAATTGTATATATTTTCGTTTGGTAAATATCTATTAAAATAGCTGGTTCTAATCAGGTGTTTATTGTGTTTTGCTCTGGATGACGACAGCTGATGTCTTGTGGAGTGGTGTAATGATACGTCAAAACAGTATTGTATCACAATACAAGGCTCATGATACAATACATCGTGCCTGACTAGTAACGTGTATTTACTTTGTTAAATCTCAAAACGATATCATATCTTAGCTGTAGCTGGCTGACTTGGCTGACACATGTCATCGTATCCCAATTGCTTCTAACGATGCTCATGCCGTTGATCGCTGGATTGTCTGGCCCAGACTCGATTACTTACAGACCGCCGCCATATACAATGTAGCTGGAATAACCGATCAACCACAAACCTGTTATACATCAACAACTGCAATTACCGCATGGAACGTTTTAATCGTTTTTCAACATGAGTGAATATGGTAAATTGAATAACACATTACAAACGTATCTGGGGTATTAGTTACAGACTACAGGGTCATATGTGTAGAAACAACCTTGGAGAAGTTTACCAGTCAGCCTACAAGTCAGGGTATAGCACGGAAACTGGTCTGTTGCGTGTCCAGAATGATCTACTTCAAGCCATTGACACTGATGGAGCTGCGATTCTCCTACTCTTGGATCTGTCTTAAGCGTTTGATACAACAAATCATGATATCCTCTTAAATATGCTGGAATCACGTATTGGCGTCAATGGAGATGCCTTAACCCCACTAGGTGCCACAGGGACACATATGTCCTTCCAGCTCAACCCTCACTTTGAAGTCCAATAAAAAGCAAGATATCCCACGCACACAAATACACTTCACAGTTTCGAATTCTGCAGGAAATTTCCTGTTTCTTGATACCATCCACTATTATTTTAGACAAAGTTCAAATGCTGAAAATGACCTTCCAAAATAGGCTTCATCGAAAATGTCGCCATTTTTGACACAGTACGAAATCGCGATTCACAGCGTTATTTGCTGTATGTTTTGAAATGTGACAACATTTAGCAAGGTCTATTTCTCAAACCGCCAAAGGTAGTTGCACTTATATTTATAACAACGGATAGGAAAATTAATATTCTACATTTCTGTGTAATTTTATAGCCGTACGTAGATCAAGGACCACGCGAGCGCAATTCTCGCACAACGTTCACTTTTCAAACCGTATGAAAATGTGCGCCTGAAACAAAACTCGGCATCCAGGGGGTTAAAGTGGTTTGCATCATACCTTGCAGATCGTCAACAATCCGTTATCATAAATGGATTGCGATCTAAAGACAGTGAAGTTGGGTATGGCGTACCTCAAGGTTCTGTACTGGGCCCAATACTTTTCATTGTATACACCATCCCTGTTGGAGACATTGCAAGGAAACATTGCCTCAGTATCCATCTGTACGCCGATGACACCCACCCTTATCTTGGATTCAAGCCATTGGTCCCAACTTCAGTTGAGGACGCTTTGGAAGGATGCAAAATTGTATTGTAGATATCAGGGGATGGATGTCAAAAAACGTTCTCAAACTCAATGATGACAAAACCGAGTTTCTTGTGTTCTCGTCCTCCCAGATGCAGTCAAGACTGAAAATACCCAACTTGGAAATTGGTGAAATCACAATTGACCCGAGTCCAAATGCTCGCAATCTGGGTGTGATTTTCGACTCAACCTTCAGTATGGATACGCATGTTGTAAAAATGCATACTATCATATCCGTAGCATTGGAAAAATCAGCAAATATGTAGACAGGAATACCGTCAAATGTCTGATCCATGCCTTTGTCACATCAAGAATTTAGACTATTGCAACAGTCTTTTGTACAGGGCACAAGAGCAACACTTGAACAAGCTACAGCGAGTACAAAACAGTTCAGCCAGACTCGTCACCAGGGCCAGGATACAGGAGCACATTACACCTGTGCTGAAGGAACTACACTGGCTGGTTTGTCCAGTATAGTCACTCAATGGAGAAGCCCCTGTATACCTTGAAGAACTGCTTGTAGCTCACAACCCGAACCGGACATTGAGATCTGCAGTCAGAACCTGCTAACAGTCCCGCCTTTCTCGGACAAAACGATTTGGAGAAAGCAGGCGCTGATCTGTGGAATGGGCTGCCCCTGGCTGTCAGACAAATCAAGGAACTCAGCAGCTTCCGTTTCACCCTGAAAACCGTCCTTTTCTCCAGAGCATATGGCTAAGCGCATTTAAACAGGGATAACCCTAGATATTATGCGCTATATAAATGTCCAATGTATTTATTATTATTACACATTCTATGACAAATCCATGAAACCGGGAATCTAATTTGTATGGGGCAGCTCAGAACCCACACAAAGAGCCTGTATAAGTAAACTTATAAGGCTCAATATTTTTCAGTATAGCAGTTTTAACGAATAATACTGAGCCTAAGTTTACTTAGACTGTATCTGCACAAAATGAGTGAGTGAGTATGGTTTTACGCCTTTTTTAGCAATATTATATTTCAGCAATATCACGGCGAGAGACACCAGAAATGGGCTTCAAACGTACACATGTGGGGAATCGAACCCGGGTCTTCGGCGTGACGAGCAAACACTTTACCCGCTAGGCTACCCCACCGCTCCTCGTAGGATGTGGAGTAAGAGCCTAAACCATTTCAAAACCTTAATCTGATAAAGGTGTACGTCTCATAACATCGCATACAGATTGCAATACATATACTCAATAGATGTATAATATAACAAAATACTAACGAGTCTTTATTTGTGGCAGAGTGTGAACTTACGTGCATACACAGAGATAATTCAAACAAAAATAAATATATATATATATGCACGGTAGATACAGTAAATGACATTAAAAATAAAAATAACAGTAGCAACAAAACATCACTATATATTGTTATTTGGGCAAAAACGGTACGATTAAGGTGACAGACTTTTAATGACTGGAGTTTCACTAGCCCTGCAACAAGGTTGCACTGAATGCTTAGCCAATGAATGTATAGCAATACTATCCTTAAATGGCAAATCTATATAAGCGGACAGCACTAAGGACGTCAGTCTGTTATTTATGTAAATGATAATTTCCAAATAATATATATATATATATATATACACATACATATACATACATATACATACATATATATATATATTATTATTATTATTATTATTATTATTATACAGATAGTTATATATATATTATTTGGAAATTATCATCTACACTGTTTATTATTGTCAGTCTGTTATTCATATTGTTTACAAATGATCATTTAAACTATTAATTATTGCCTGTCTGTTATTTATATATATTGTTTAGAAATTATCATTAAACCATTAATTATTACATTGTGTGAGAGTTTCACTTGTTGTCAAGGTAAAGTCTACCCTGACGTCACAAACCAGTAACTCTGAGCTCAGCAGCCGCGGCTGGTGTTGTGTCCCTAGTCCGTCTAACAGTCACTGAACCACGTTATTTTCCCTACTGCCTAGCCCTCCCTGCAGTGCTTAAGCCTAAATGAAGCAAGTCTAGATTCCCTCAGATTCAGGTTCAATGGGTTTATATGTTACTATCAAAATTATATATATTCAGGGACTAAGCGTTAGTCGATTGTGTCCCCTGTACATGGCCGGGCGCATCATCATTGTATATGCATAATGTCAGATACGTAGTAATACAAATTGTTTTATGTGGTCAGTCCACTTCGTGACTCGGGAATTGCAATTAATACACCAGATGTTTGACACGTTTAGATGATATTCAATTGCAATTTTAGATAAATTAGATATTCTACAGAAGGCCTGGGTCCCTACATATAATGAGTCTGCAACGAATAAAGACTCCAAGGGACTCAGCAGCCTTCTCTCTGTTTTAAGGTAAGATTATATTATTTTAATAGTTAAAGTTTTGAAGTTAACTCGTGCCATGTGCTACACTTATGTGTACATCGTTAATTTGATAGCCTCAACAATACGTTTATACAGTTTACAATACCCCATGGCAACATGGATGCGAATATTATAGATAGGTATATCATAGTTGGTTGGTTTGTTAACGCCGCACTCAGCAATATTTCAGCTATATGGTGTCGGTGTGTAAATGCTGTAAATATTCGAGTCTGGACCAGACCATCCAGTGATCAACAACATATGAGCATCGATCTTCGCAATTGGGATACGATGACCTATGTCAACCAAGTCAGCGACCCTGACCAACCGATCCTTTCTATTTCCTGTTATATCACCGAAACCATCCGTCTTCTATCTTATATCACAGAAACTATCCGTCTCCTATGTTATATCACAGAAACCATCCGTCTCCTATGTTATATCACAGAAACTACCCGTCTTCTATGTTATATCACATAAACTATCCGTATCCTATATTATATCACAGAAACAATCCGTCTTCTATCTTATATCACAGAAACTATCCATCTCCTATGTTATATCACAGAAACTATCTGCTCCTGTTGTATCACATAAACTATCCGTCTCTATGTTATATCACAGAAACTATCCGTATCCTGTGTATCCGTCTTCTATGTTATATCACAGAAACTATCCGTCTTCTATGTTATATCACAGAAACTATCCGTATCCTGTTATATCACAGAAACTATCCGTATCCTATATTATATCACAGAAACTATCCGTCTTCTATATTATATCACAGAAACTATCCGTCTTCTATGTTTTATCACAGAAACTATCCGTCTCCTATGTTATATCAGAAACTATCCGTATCCTATGTTATATCACAGAAAATATCCGTCTCCTATGTTATATCACAGAAACTATCCGTCTTCTATCTTATATCACAGAAACTATCCGTCTCCTATGTTATATCACAGAAACTATCCGTCTCCTATGTTATATCGCAGAAACTACCCGTCTCCTATGTTATATCACAGAAACTCTCCGTCTTCTATCTTATATCACAGAAACTATCCGTCTCCTATGTTATATCACAGAAACTATCTGCTCCTGTTATATCACATAAACTATCCGTCTCTATGTTATATCACAGAAACTATCCGTATCCTGTTATATCACATAAACTATCCGTATCCTATGTTATATCACAGAAACTATCCGTCTTCTATGTTATATCACCGAAACTATCCGTATCCTATGTGATATCACAGAAACTATCCGTATCCTATATTATATCACAGAAACTATCCGTCTTCTATGTTATATCACAGAAACTATCCGTCTCCTATGTTATATCACAGAAACTATCTGTCTTATATGTTATATCACAGAAACTATCCGTATCCTATATTATATCACAGAAACTATCCGTCTTCTATGTTTTATCACAGAAACTATCCGTCTCCTATGTTATATCAGAAACTATCCGTCTCCTATGTTATATCACGGAAACTATCCGTCTCCTATGTTATATCACAGAAACTATCCGTCTCCTATGTTATATCACAGAAACTATCCGTATCCTGTGTATCCGTCTCCTATGTTATATCACAGAAACTATCCGTCTTCTATCTTATATCACAGAAACTATCCGTCTCCTATGTTATATCACAGAAACTACCCGTCTCCTATGTTATATCACAGAAACTCTCCGTCTTCTATGTTATATCACAGAAACTCTCCGTCTTCTGTGTTATATCACAGAAACTATGCACGCCTGTCACGCCACACGCCTATTGTAGTGACTGTGCTGTAAGTGTTACGTCTGGATATATATACAAAATCATAAACTGTATTCATTGGACATTAAATATTTGCAGAAAAAACACACGTTTTTTCAACAGTGCGAGGCAACATAATCTTTTACACGTGAACTGTCATTTTAATTTTTTTAGAACCTGAAAATCAAATTAATTAGAACAGATGAGCTATTCAGCTGAATTTAAAACTGAAAACATACCTGTATGAGCAACTGGTTATCTCACGGTTCTTTCAGCGCATCGCCACAATCTGATATGAAGAGACGGAGCCCAGCTTACACGTCCCAGCTCAATTTAGATTTATCATCCAAAACTGTGTTCCACAGGAGATATCGCTTGTGTGGGATCAAAGGTAATCTCCTAGGAGATATCATTTTGACAGTAGATTTTGTACAATGCCCTGACAATGCTATGACGTCATGAACTTATTGACGTCACAACGCTATGACATCGCTGCACTGCAAGTCTAAAGGTAGTACAGTGTTTGGATGTACATTTTTAATTGAAACCTAATGAAAAGTGATTTTGGATGATAAATAGAATCTCACTCTCGTGTCTTCTAGGGGTACCTCGTTGCGCCCGACTCTGATATATTTATCTATGCAAAGCCTCGATATTTACCTCGTTGATAAACTCGTTTTAAAAAAGTCCTCAGAAGCAAGCCTCGTGTTGATATAGTTAATATTACCGACATTCGGTGACCCACTCGTGTATTGTTCGCTCGAATACCTCAGGTTACGGAAAGGGGCGAGTGGTGACGAATGTATATTACCGCTCGAAATAATAACCTCTCCCCATGTACGAGCGCTTCAATAGCCGGGTTCCCTGTGTTTGCTGCGCGGACGCTTCAATAGTACTGTGCAAAATGTAAACAAAGCAAAATCGCCAAATGTAGGTGACAGCAGATAGCGTGTGTTACTTATCGGCGCCGATGATCCATTCGGGGCAAAGTGTGACTGGGGCATTACATACAGGACGGACGCTGGAACTAGATGTCAAGCTGAAGAGGTGACTTGTGAATAAGGAGAACTAACGATTGTCAGTCGGGTATCACTATCAGCTGTTTTGCTTGTTGTCAGTGTGTGTTGATCGATACTGCTCGTACCCCTAACTGAAGTCGGTCATAAAACTGTCTTCCTTATCATTGTTATTGCTGTTCACTACAGATACATATTTCCGACAACTGTTTTTAATTAGTGTAGACAAGTTGCAGCATTTTATTCAGTGTATCTAAAGGCGTTTATAAATACGTCTTTGGTGTATCAGGTTGTACGTGTTATTACATTTACAGTACAGGAAATTATTGTGCTTGCTGTGGCACATGCCTGCACACACGCTAAATATGTATTATCGTTTCGGAAAGAGTCCTAAACCTAACCCTAAACCTAACCCTAAACCTAACCCTAAACCTAACCCCTAACCCTAAACCTAACTCTAAACCTAACCCTAAACCTAACTCTAAACCTAACCCTACACCTAACTTAAATTTCGGACTTTTAGTCATTTTTGTGAGTTCTCTAGTAATTGTTGTGTTAAGTTTTGTTAATAATTTTAGTATATATTAATTTATAAATATTTGTGATGGGGAACAGGAGGAACTGTTACCATAGTTTCTTTAAGTGATATTGAGTACCTGGTATGATGAAGAGGATCAAATTTTATGGATTGACAACTTCGTTATTGCATAGATGTGATAACACCCTAATGAAGCAAGTGTCCCATCTACTTGCAATACAGAAGTTCACAATCTGTAAAATGTGTTCCTCTTCAAGTAAAATAGAGCATTGAATGCAATGTTAAGGTCCCTTCCACCTAACAATCTATAAGATCACAACTATTGATATTGTATATACACTCAACTATCCGCGCTAATGACCATAACGTCAATACTATGCAGTTCTTATTAGGGGCTGGATATTTGCCCTGATTCTCATATTGCGATATATTGCAATAATTCAAGAGATACTGCAATACATATTGTGATATATTAACTGGAAGGTTTCTGTCCAAGTGTGTACATCATAAATTCATAATAGCTCTCTGTGTGTGACATCATCTTCTTAGTTGCTGTTACACCATATGTTCAGGCTTCCCAGTCCCCATTGTATATGGGTGTATGCCAGTGGTGTACAGATAAATGATATAGAGCCTTAATGTGGAATTTTCTTTCAAGTAACTGTATTGCAACAAAGTTTTTGCAACATAATGATAAAGGTAATAGTATAACATGATTTTCATGGTCAGTTAATACTATAACATGATTTTCATGCACTTCAATGCAGTATGTAATTATTGTTACTGTTTGTCAGTGATTCATTCAGATTCAACTCCAAATGAAACAAAAACATGATTTAGGTGAACTACTGCGTTCTAAAATCTCATGTGACCTCCAATAACTAAGATCCTTCACTAGAATGTCATTATACAGTGAGTCCTACAAAATTTATAAGACTTTGGCCTTTATCATAAATTGATAACATATGTCCCATTATGAATCAAAACAAAACTAACAAAATAATGTGAATTGTGAAATAATTCAAAGGCCTCTACTTATAAGTCCAAATAAAAGATTGGTCTTTTGGAGGGCATTTAGACCCAGGAATGCATATAAAAGCAAGATATGTCAACTTTTTATTGTGAATATTCAGACCTGATGAAGGAGCAAGCATACACTCTAAACGCTGAACCATATTATGAAACCATTCAATCGTGTTTGTTAGAACATTTGGCACTTTTGCAGCCACTTATAAAGACCTTCCACTTGTAAAATTTACATGAAACAGAAAAGAAACAAAAGAATTTGGGCACTTTTAGAGCTGATTTTGTTCTATATATGAATAGCTAACTCTGATGAATATAGAAATGTTATCGTACTGCTTTACACCTCACCTCACAGCCCTAGTTCTTATAAACATCATGACTATGAATATCCCTATATCCCGACTATGAATCCTACATATCTCATTTATGCTGATTATGTCTGACCCTGAACATCCGGTTAGAATTGATCTTCAGCAACTCATGCTTGCCGTAAGAGGCAACCAACAGGATCAGGAAGTCTGGTTCGCTGACTCGGTTGATGTCATGGAGTGTATCCCAACTGCATATCCTACATTGCTACAGACTGCCCCATATAGCTGGAATATTGCTGAGTGCGGCATTAAAGACCAAACAAACAAACTGATCCTAATGTCAGATTATCCATTTATACCATAACACTTGTTGAGTGAGTGAGTGAGTTTAGGTTTTGCCACACTCAGCAATATTCCAGTGAGTATGGATTTAGTTTCACGCACTCAGCAATATACCACTGTTATTCTATATGGCGGCGGTCTGTAAATAATAGAGACAATCCAGCAATCAACAGCCGCCAATATTCCAGAGTATATATGGCAATCTGTAAATGATCAGGAGTGATCAACAGCATGAGCATCGGTCTGCACAATTGGGAACCGATGACGTATGTGTCAACCAAGTCAGCGAACCTGACCACCGATCCCGTCGCCCTCTTACTACTACAAGCATGGGTTACTAAAGATCAATATTCTAACCTGGACCTTCACGAAGTATAACACTTGTTGTGAGGAGTTACTCTGTATTATCTACAACATGTTGCTAGGTGTATCCCACTGTACGTGTTCTTACAGTGCTGTGGATGATGATGCTTGCCGTGGCAGTTGGAGTTATGAGTGGTGTCTTCATCTGGCTCTTCCTCAAACCAAGCAATCCTCGCAATGGTGTTTATGCTGTGCCAGGTAACACATTTCTGTGTCAGTCATAACACATTATTCAATCAGTTGTGCAACAGTCTATTTATTGTGTTCTTAATCAAATTGTTATTGATCGAAGAAGTTAAACTTGGTTTTGTCCAAACCTGACTGTTTGAACCTTTGCGATTTTTGCAGAGTCTTTATGATATTTGGAACCTATTTCTGCCAATATTATTAGCAAAGTACAATGCAAATGTTTCTGCACTAAGTACATTTTAACATTGATACAATGTCACATATACAATCGTTTGTTTTAGTTTGTTATAGAAAGGTCTACAGACTTTGAAAAGTTTGGATCAAACCATTCTATGCAAAATATTTGTTTTTATCAAAATGGTCAATCAGTGTTTTCCGATACCAAATATTCCAGATCTTTATGTGTCAGCTCGGTTGGTATCCCTTGTATTGTGTTGAACATATTTACTTGGATCAGTGTATGAAATAAGCCAGAAAGCCAGCCAGAGATCAGGGCTGGTAACTTCAAAATGTTACAAGCCCAAAATGGATTTAACCATACCAGACACCAAGATATGGTGAATTTACTCAGATGTATGGGACATCTAAAAACATTTACCAGACCATCAGGCTCAGGCTTGCTGTAAAATTAGACCGTCCGTCAGAAATCTATCCCATCTCGGGCGGTCAAACAGTCCTTTGTCTTACACTAAGTGTATGTTGCATGTCCTGGGAACAGTGCCAGTTGATATCAGTTTTATACAACCTTTATACCATACATTGCCATAGTTTACAACTTGTATATGTTTCTTGTGTTGATTTTGCAACATTGTTATAAAGTGTAGAAGTTATAAAAACTCCATGTTTCATCATAGAAATAGTTCTATGGTTTCATTTAGGAAATGTCAATGACTCTGGGCTAAAATGTACAGATGAAATGACTCACTTCAATTTGCACACCCCAAGTTTTAGACAAACCAAAATAGTGCTGGCTCAGCCAGTCAAACACAAAAACAACAACAGTATGAATAAATATATTGATGTTTGTGATAGGAGTGAGTGTATGTTTTTACACTGCTTATAGCAATATAACCAGCAACATCACTGCAGGGGACACCAGAAATGGGCTTTACACATTGTACCCATGTGGGGAATCGAACACGGGTCTTCAGTGTGACAAGCAAACGCTTGAACCACCAGGCTAAACCATCGCCCCTGTGACAGGACAGGAGAGTCACGGTAGAGACATGTGATGAAGTGACATTACAGTTTCTTAATGATGAAGGAGCAAGGATTAACTCTGAAACGTCATATAAAGAATAAAAAGGAGTTTTTATCCATAAAACATGTCATGTATTTAAAAACTACCCATTGAGGTGTAAACAAGACTGTATAGCTCTGTGAAATGATCGGTCCGCATGGTGATGCTTGATATGTTTTGTTTTTTATTTTAATTCTTATGAATAGATTCATACTTTTCGCCGAAACAATGGATTTGTTTTACAGGTCGATGGTACTGGTTGAAAAAGGCTGTGTTCTATTTGATGTTCTCTGCCCGTAAACGTCAGAACAAGAAGAAAGGTCAAGGTCAGTCTGACAAATTTTCAAAGGGCTACGGGAAGGGCAACACTGACCTTGCCAGCATCGATGGCCCCCAGGTCCTGGGTGAAGATCCTTATGTGAGTTATCTTGAGCTGAATGATCACTTGAATGTATATTGTAAAAGCAAAAGTTTTGATATTTCTATTACACTTTCAAAAGGTGTTTGTGTAAAGGTGTTTTAGGTTTTGTCCAAAAATGTTAACAGTGTTCTTATTGTTTGCACTTAGTATTATGGCTCTTATTGCTTGGTTTAGCAACACCATTATCTTTTGTGTTTTAGTGAGTGAGTGAGTGTGATTTTATGCCTCTTTTAGCAATATTCCAGCAATATCATGGTGGGGGACCCCAGAAATGGGCTTCACACATTGTATACATTGTACCCATGTCGGGAATAGAACCCAGGTCTTCAGCGTGATGAGCGGACGCTTAACCATAAGGCTACAACACCGCCCCTTTTATGTTTTAAAGCACTCCAGTAGTTAATGAATACACCCATGAAGATCTTGGTTAGGATTGATCTTCAGCAGCCCATGCTTGTCGTTAGAAACGAGTAACAGGATCAGGTGGTCAGGCTCATTGGCTTGGATGCCACCTGTCATCATGTCCAGCTATATGGCAGCTGTCTGTAAATAATTGAGTCTGGACCAGACAGTCCAGTGATCAACATCATGAGCATCGATCAATGCAATGGGTATACAGTGATAAATAACAGGTAAGCCCACTTGATATAAATGGCATAAAACAAAGAAATTATACAGGTATATTCCTAGCTTACCTGACATTATCTCCAAAAATCCATGTATACAATCCCTTTATCCTGATGTTCCTTCCACAGGCAATAGATACAGCCTACTATGCTGGGTTTGGAGAGGATGGTACCAAGGCTGTGTTCCGTATTGCTCGTCGCCATGGACGCAGCGCCGAACTATGGTTGTTTCTGGATCTGCCAGGTATTGGCCAGCTGCAACACCCGGTCCACCCAGATACGGATGTTTATAACACAGATGGGCAGAACTTTCTGCTGGTGGACTGACCTTTGAACTTCTTCAGCCAATGAGGAGATGGAAGATCACATACAGTGGTTTGATGAGGTACAGGGGCCATCTCAAAAACATGAAGATAATTTATACCTTTTGGATTTTCAATGTATTTATAACTGGCAGCTACTGATATCTACTTGATTAGTGAGATTTGATTAACTTATAAAAAAAGTAATTTAGTGTTTTTGTATTTATTAATTTGTCATCCTATCACTATTAAAATGTGACGTGGAACTGTGATGTTCCCCTATGGAAAAACCCTATGTGTAAGACCATGTATATGATAAATTCAGTGATAAAACTGCTTTTGAAATTTGTCTTTAACTTTGAATTGCGATACTTAGATTATTAAAGTGAAAGATTTACAAACAATAAAATGTATTGATTTCACTTCCAGGGTAGGGCTGTGCAACGATGTGGAAACCAAACCTGACCATTTTGTAGAGACCAAGATTTCCTTCATGTAAGCAAGTTGTTGTTGTTTTGGTTTCTATCAATATCAAGAGGTTGGTCAGGCTCACTGATCTGGTCAATGCGTGTCAGGGGCAGATCCAGAAGGGGATGCAGAGGTGAAAAAAATTTCCCCTTGAGGAGAATTTCCCCCTAACCTTTGGACTTCATGATTTATGTGCACCCCCCATTCTCCAAACTCCTGGTTCTGGCCCTGCAGGACATCGTATCCCAATGGCGTGGACAGATGCTCAAGATGTCAGTCACTGGATTATCTGGTCCAGACTCAGCTATTTACAGAATGTTGTCACACAGCTGGATTACTTTAACAATAACCAAACAAATTTCTCAAAATTCATTTGAGAAGTGAAGTTGTGAGTTATCTCCCTTCGTTTTGTCAGTCTATGCCCAATCCATGCTTGAGTATCAAAAACCACTTCAAGCCAAAGTTTGAAGACAAACAAATTGGTGCTTGAAACTCTCCAATCACATTTGCTGTGACAGTCAGTTTTATCAGGCTAATTTTTTATTTGAGTTTACAGGTGTTGATGGGATTGAAATGGTGTGAAAGCAGAGAAAGTCTTATCTGATTGATTCATTTTATACAAACTTCAGCTGGGATGCTTTCACTGATCACTTCAACTTTGACATGGACATCAGTGCTTCGGCCATCGCTGATGGTGTTGCTAGGGAGCTGTGGACAAAGGAATTCTGGGCCAGACTTCAAAGGTGAGTGAGTGAGTGAGTGAGTGAGTGAGTGAGTGATTATGGTTTCGCGTTGCTTTAAGCAATATTACGGCGGAGAGACACCAGAAATGGTTCTCACACATTGTACCCGTGTGGGGAGTCAAACCCAGGTCTTCAGTGTGACGAGCAGACGCTTTAACCACAAGGCTAGATTGTAAACTCTGCCATGGATGTTTATAATGCATTTACTATGTTAGAAAGGCTGACATTAAAACTATCTGTTTTGGTGTGAGCTAGGTGACCTGGTAACATGAAGTGAGGTAGTTTTGGTCTGTATATCTATTTTCATCCCAGCCATGTAATAAAAAGTTGGGTTTTTTAGTTGTGAGCCAAGGAAAAATACAAAATTTACAAAATTTGTTTCCATTTTCAATGATTTGGTTGGAAAGAAAGGGTCAGATTTTCTGTTAGAAATAGAAAAATGGTATGTACCTGACTGTTGTGAAATCAGTGGAAATCTGTTGACATGAGTGGTGTCATATTTCAGCAAGCATCAGACCCACTATGAGCAGTGGGGGGAGATGAGGGGGAGGATCGCAGTGGAGGGGTACGACGAGAGACGACTCAGTCTCAAAACTATGCGAGATCATAGCTATGGTGAGTTGTTGATGGAGATAATGATGGCTCAGACCCCTGGGTGAGCTACTGTTTATGTCTTTGATCTGGATGTACCTGTTGGAGTCATACAAGTAGACATTATCTGTGAGTGTGTGAGTATGGTTTTACGCTGCTTTTAGCAATATCTCAGCAATATCACAGCGGGGGACACCTGAAATAGACTTCAATATAGTACCCACGTGGGGAATTGTACCCAGGTCTTCAGGCAAACGTTTTAACCACTAGGCTACCCCACCACCGTTATTGATGCTACGGCAGCCCTGGTGTCTGTTGTGAGCTAGTTACTGCAATCGTGCAAGGTCTGAGAATAATGCTTAAGAGATGAGGCATTTTGTACTTGCCAAATTATTCAAGACTTCCATTTCATTCAGTTTTTGTATATTCTCCAGTGTCTGGGAAACTGACTACAGATCCATTTCTAAACAGTTTGTTTGTGTTGCAGGTGTGCGTGACTGGAGAAGCTTCTACCGATATGTGATCCACTTTGTCTATGTTGAGGTGAGGCTCACAGTGGCTCAGTGGTCCAACCACAGCATATCAAGTCAATAATGATATGTGATATGTAATAATATGCTGAGAAAGGCTAGGAATTTCTTATGAAAAAATATTTCTGTTTCTTAGGTTTTGATAAAAAAATGGTTAAGAGGACATACTGGATGTTCTTTAGAGTAATATGAACTGTGACTTGTCAGCGCTTTGAGCATTGCCCTTGTGTGGTGAAAGTCAGTGCTATACACATACTCTTATTATTATTATTATTATGGTTGGTTCTTCCTTTCACAGAAATATATTGTATATCTTTAGTGAGTGAGTTAGTTTTACACCACTTTTAGCAAGAAAAAACAGAAATGGGCTTCACACCTTGTACCCATATGAGCAATTGAACCTGGACCTTTAGCATGATGAGTGAATGCTTTAACCACTGGGCTACCCCACCGCCCCTTGAGTGAGTGAGTGAGTTTGGTTTTACGCCGCTTTTAGCAATATTCCAGCAACATCACAGCGGGGGACACCAGAAATGGGCTTCACACTTTGTACCCATGAGGGGAATCGAACCCAGGTCTTCCGCGTGATGAGCGAACACTTTAACCCCTAGGCTACCCCACCGCCCCTGCCCCTTGTATATCTTGAAGTGCTAAATGGAAAGAAAAATGTTTTGCCTAAATATAATCATTTTTTTAAAGTCACATGTTATGGGCTCCAATATCATGGAAAACTTCTATCCCATGATCTCCAATCATAGTGAGTATGTTTTTATGCCGCTCTTAGCAATATTGCAGCAATATCATGGCAGGGAACACCAGAAATGGGCTTCACACATTGTACCCATGTGGGGAATCGAAACACGGCCTTACGTGTGACCCCAGACCAAAACAGATTAGTAAACTGAACATTCTGACACTTTATTCCAGTAGTCAAGCTGAATTTGAATGTTTTCATTTACTGGTAATTTTGGTCATTGCAGCTAACCCTGGTTAGAATTGATCTTCAGTAACCCATGCTTTTCGTAAGAGGCGACTAACGGGATCAGATGGTCAGGCTCGCTGACTTGGTTGACACATGTCATCGTATCCCCATAGCGTAGATCGATGCTCATACTGTTGATCACTGGATTGTCTGGTTCAGACTCGATTATTTACACACTGCTGCCATATGGATGAAATATTGCTGAGTGCTGCGTAAAACTAAACTCACTCACTTTCTGACTAGTGAGGACAGTGAAACAAACTGTATGTCACAAGTGGAGAATTACAAGTTTATGTTTGTGTTTCAGACTGGCTTGACAGCCCAGGTGGGGATTGTCAGCCATCCAGATACAATGTCCCAGTGAGTACCTGACCTTACTCCATGTTTAGAGACCGTGCATGTCAGGTTAAAATAACTATGCATCATATATCTCTGTAGAAAAGTTGTGGTACTTTCTTAGCTGGGCTTCATGTTGGTACAAAATAGGTCTCAAGTAAACCCATGCTTATCTTCCCTTGGTGATGCCAGTAACCCATGATTATCTCCCCTTGGTGATGTCAGTAACCTATGATTGTCTCCCCTTGGTGATGCCAGTAACCCATGATTGTCTCCCCTTGGGAACTCAAGGCAAGCTCAGGTCCTAATAACCAATGCTTCTCTCCCTTGTCAGGGTGTTTGTTATTCCCTTCTTAGATAAGTCAATGCGTACACACAAAAATGATTTTTGGGGGGAGTCAGTGAATGGGGTGGGGTGAGTTCAGTATTATAAATACCTTAGCTTATCAATCGACCTGTGAAGATCCAGGTTAGAATTGGTCAACCCATGCTTGTTGTAAGAGGTGACTACCCATAGGCGGATCTAGGGATTTTCAAGGGGGCCTGAACCCCCCGCATGGATCCGCCAATGCTAACAGGATGGGGTGGTCAGGCTCACTGACTAGGTTGATGCGTGTCATTGTATCCCAGATCAATGCTCATGATGTCAGTCACTTGATTGTCTGGCCCAGACGTTAAACAACAGCAAAAAAGTCATGTATTTGTATGGAGGTGAAATGTTTTCACTATCAATTTGAAACCATGTACATGCCACAGAAAAATATAAATCTTAATTTATACCATTCTGGATTGTATTTTAATTCTAGTGTTTGATCTAATTGTTCTTGTATAACCACTGTCAAGATAGTTATTCTGTTGTGTGTCTCCAGCTTGATGATCGGGTACGTGGCCTACCCCAACGGGGACCTTGTGTCTGTGAGTCATGTCAGCCTGAAACTGTGGGAGGTAGGAGAGGACGGTACCCCACCCAAACAGTACAGCTTCACCTTTACTGCTGGTAAGTCGCGTTAGTGTAGGGGCGGTGGGATAGCCTAGTGGTTAAAGCATTCTCTCGCCATGCCGAATACCCGGGTTCGATTCTCACATGGGTACAATGTGTGAAGCCCATTTCTATTGTTCCCCACCTTGATCTTGCTGGAATATTGCTAAAAGCAGCGTAAAGCCCAACTCACTCACTCACTCACTCTTGTTAGTGTGGGTGAGCTTCAGGTCACTTCTGTTAGTGTAGGTGAACACGAGGAGAATCTCGTTAGTGTAGGTGAGCTTTAGGTGACTTCTGTTAGTGTAGGTGAACACGAGGAGAATCTCGTTAGTGTAGGTGAGCTTTAGGTGACTTCTGTTAGTGTAGGTGAACACGAGGAGAATCTCGTTAGTGTAGGCAGGGAGACTCTATAAGGGGGAGTGGTCACTCCTCGGAAAGCTCCTAAGCTATGCCTCGGCTCGTCACGTGACCAGTGCAGCCAATATGGCGGTAGCGTAGTTTTTAAGATTGAGCCCGGTTTATTTTCAACAGCTGATTACATACGCTGAGTGTTGTGACAACTGAAAACCTACATGTAGAAGATAAGTTACCTATTCTGTCACTTCATTTTAAGTCAAATACTTGTTATTAGAGTCAGTATAAGTACAGTAGCTTTGTAGTAAAGTTTCAAGTGGGCATGTTGTAGCTCACTGGCTTCAATTCTCAGTACACAGCTAAGAAACACTAACTTATATCGCTAAAACTTTTTTCACATATTCTCAAGTTTAATTTTTTAGAAGGGAAATATACCTTTGTTAAAAGGTGTTTGCAAGTAATAGTGATATTTTTATAACTAAAAACAATTGGTTAGGGTGTATTTGAGGTGTGTGAAAATATGACATATCACCGATCTGCCATTGAAATACTACAGAGCTGTTGTTTGAGTGTTTCTAGTTAGTGTTCAAAAAACATCTTTCACATACACCTTCAATTTTATGAGGGAATATACCATCAGGTGAAAGGTGTTTGCAAGTAATAGTGATAGTTTTATAATTTAAAACAAATCGTTAGTGTGTATTTTAGGTGTGTGTAAAAAATATGACATATCACGATCTGCCATTGAAATACTACAGGGTTGTTTGAGTGTTTCTAGTTAGTGTTCAAAACATCTTTCACATACACCTCCTCAATTTTATGAGGGAATACACCATCAGGTGAAAGGTGTTTGCAAGTAATAGTGATAGTTTTATAATTTAAAACAAATTGTTAGTGTGTATTTGAGGTGTGTGAAAATATGACATATCACGATCTGCCATTGAAATACTACAGAGCTTTGTTTGAGTGTTTCTAGTTAGTGTTCAAAAACATCTTTCACATACACCTTCAATTTTTATGAGGGGAATATACCATCAGGTGAAAGGTGTTTGCAAGTAATAGTGATAGTTTTTTGTTTTTTTTGTTAGTGTGTATTTGAGGTGTGTGCAAAATATGACATATCACCCGATCTGTTCTGATAATGTCCCATTGGTGCTTGTGATGCTTGAGTGTTATAGTTCTAAAACTTCTTTCTTTCTGTTGATCTTAGTATTTGACAAAACTGGAAAAGTGTTTGCAAGGCTTTGTGATAGTTCTAAACTTTCTGTTCTTGAGGGTCTGTGACAGTGTCAGTTAACATTCTGTCAATGCCCATGTCATTCCACACATGCAATAAGATATCTGAATTAGTTACTAATGTAAAAAAAAATGTCTCAAAGTAGATTTTTTATAAAAAGGACAGCTGATGTTAACATGTGTTCTACCGATAGTTTTATGCTCTTTAACATGTTTGGGGAGGGGGATGGCCGTGGTGTATCATTTATTCTTTCATTCATTCACATATGTTCTTTTTCTTTTGTTCTTTTTCTTAATTTCTTTCATTCATTCACATAAAATTCTTGCTCTTAATTCATTCATTCATTCATTGTAAAATTCCGACCTATACAATACACTGGCTGAAGTAATGTTAAACGCAGCCGAAGTTGCGCTGGGACCGAACCAAGTCACTGTGTGCGTTGGAGCATGACGAGGCACACGCTAATTAGTACAAATGGTAAAGAAGGCAAGCGAGTGACCTATCCCTGTTGTAGAGTATCCCTGGTGTAGGTGAGCTTTAGGTGACTTCTGTTAGTGTAGGTGAACACGAGGAGAATCTCGTTAGTGTAGGTGAGCTTTAGGTGACCTCTGTTAGTGTAGGCGAACACGAGGAGAATCTCGTTAGTGTAGGTGAGCTTTAGGTGACTTCTGTTAGTGTAGGCGAACACGAGGAGAATCTCGTTAGTGTAGGTGAGCTTTAGGTGACTTCTGTTAGGAGGAAAATCTCATGAGTACAGGTGAGCTTCAGGTGACTTTTGAGTGTAAGTGAACACGAAGAGAATCTCGTTAGTCTGAGTGAGCTTCCGGTGCCAACTCCTCCCTGTTATATTCACTCATGCCAATTCACCCATGGGCAGTTTCCCCCTGACATGTCTCCAACCCCCCTCCTAGGTTATTTTTCTAATTGGTCAATTTTTCCCTTCACCAAGAACTGCAAAGAAACTGTAAATATTTCAATGATTTAATACTTCAGATGTTGATATGATAACAATTAACTGATACACATGAATCGCGTTAGCGTAATGAACTCAGGCAAGTCATGTTACTTTTCCTTACATTCTCAATATACCTGTGAAGGGCATATCAGCATGGATGAGGAGGCCATTAGGAATCAAGGTGATAAAAAGGAATGACCACATGATGAGATGGTCACAGTATTCTTTCCTGGCAAAAGTGTGGAGCCCTGCCCAGGGTATCAACCAGCAGTCTGGTTAAGTGTTGAGTGAGTGAGTGAGTTTAGTTTTACTCTGCTCTTAGCAATATTCCTGATCACTGGATTGTCCGGTCCAGACTCGATTATTTACAGACTGCCTCCATATAGCTGGAATATTGCTGAGTGCGGCGTAAAACTAAACTCACTCACTCACTAGAAATATTCCAGCAATATCATGGTGGTTGATACCAGAAATGGGCTTCACACGTTTTACCAATGTGTGGCATCTAACCCGGGTCTTCGATGTGATGAGCAAACGCTTAACCACTAGGCTACCCCACCACCCTGCAAGCAGGTTAAGAGTAGACACACAGACAGTGTTACAAAAGCCAAACACTGTACCCGAATATCCTAGAAGGTGCCATGATGATGTCACTCAATATGTCAGAAATCAAACAATGTTACCATTTAGTTTTTTATGGTTTAACTCATTTTCTTTAACTCACTTTATGCATTTTACACCAAACTATATCTTGACTGTTGATATAAGGAAACCTAGAATTTGTTAATATATCTTGGTTTCCATTGTTTCATGTTCTGCTACTGCCATTTTTTTAACAGAATATTAGATCATGAATATTAGAAATGAATATTAAATAATCGGGAGTTTAGAGATATTTATGTTTGCTTAGATTAGACGACTTACCTATTCAATCAACTATTGGTCAATGGCAGGGTATAGATAAATGTTTGTGTTTCTGTAAGAATTGTTATGATAGTGTAGTTGAAGATGTTACACACTTTATGTTTGTCTGCCCAATGTATAATCTGATAAAGAGATATGGATTTTCTGATAACCCTACTTTTTATTGTTATAAGTTACTAGTTTGCAGTAAAGATCATGAAATTATTCCAAATGTAGCAAAATATTTTAAATATTGCTTGTCTCTCCACATTTTATGATCATTGTCACTTTCATTATATCATTATATTTATGTTCAATGATGTACATGGGCCGATGGCCTAAAAAACGAATAAACCATCATATCCCATCAGTGTGCGAAATATTTTCCAAATTTTGCTAGCTGTCGGGCTAGCTATGCCTGAAAGTTATGCCCACAAAATAACTCACTCGCCCGAAATTTGAATGTAAAACTAAGTAAAAGATTACAAAAATAGATGAGAATAAGATATTGTCCGCATGACACTGGACACTACATCGTTAAGCTGCTAATATTATGAACATTTTTATCAGGCCATAATCTTGCATGATTTAAAAGTGTATTATAACTTAACGAGTCGGAGAGAGTGATATATTTACAAAATGACCCCCATGAAAAGTCACTAGCCAGTCGGGCTATTGACTGTGGAGATTTACTGGAACCGACTGGATTTTTATTAGCCTCAGTCTAGCAGGCCAGTGGCTGTTTTGCACACTGATGGGGTATGACATGAGAACTGCCATATGATAATGTCTAAATACACCAGTGAGCCCCATTGATACAGCTCCAGGTTTGATTTAAAGCAAATGTTTGTGTGTGAGGCCATTCGTTATCAACATATGCATGTATAGTGTTCTGCAGATGAATCTGTAGCTGTTGTGTTGCCACAGACAATCAGCTATACACCATCGAGGTGCGAACAGGCATCACGCCTGTCTGGTATCACCATGACGACCGTGGGGGAAAAGTGATGGAGGTCTTCTGTAACTACACAGTCAACGGCCGTGACGGCAGAGGGCTGGTGGAGTACTTTTACAGGTAGGTGTTGGGACTACACCATCAACAGCTTTGATAAATATTGACATCCAAAGTTTATACATTATCCACTCAAGTGGATCCAGAGCTTAGTGAAAATTATTAGTGCATTATTGAATTGTTCATGAACTAATCACTCAGTTGGTTATTTTGACAGGGATTGTTTGGAGGAAGAATTTGTAAAAATGTTTTTATACGTATACTTTCCTTTTGAAATATGTTGTTGTTGAACCTTTTTATTTATAATGTCACACGTCTGTACCAGCTGACTGTCTTAGAATGATGGCCACTTAACTCTGAAAGTCTTCTGCCCACACAGAAACACTGATGGCCCCAGCTACACCCAGCAGACGTCTCACAGGATGCTGACAGAGCCCTCTAGTGAGGAGACTGTGCATGAAGAGGGCAGCCTCATTCTGACTTTCACCCATCCTAGCTGTGCTAGTTCCCATCTTGTAGGAGGCAAGGGCTCCCAACTGGCTCTCCTCTCACAGGTCCAGGCCGAGGTGAGAGACTGAGTCAATGTTTTCGGAGTCTGGTCTGGGCCGGACCGGGGTAAATTGCACGAGCAACAACTCATGCTTCTTGAGTGAGTGAGTGAGTTTAGTTTTATGGCGCTCAGCAAAATTCCAGCTATATGGCGGCAGTCTGTAAATAATCGAGTCTGGACCAGACAATCCAGTGATTAAAAACATGAGCATCGATCTGCACATTTGGGAACCGATGACATGTGTCATCCAAATCAGCAAGTATGACCACCGATCCCGTTAGTCGCCTCTTACGACAAGCCTGGACACAAGATGATTAATTCTAACCCGGATCTTCAGGTGTCTCATGCTTCATGCAGTTACTTTATTTCACACCATTACCCAGGTCAAACATTGTGACCAATGACACTCTGAGGTAGGTCACACAGTATGGCCCTTGTTGTCAGTCTACATGACACACTTTAAACCAGACACAGCACACACTGAAAACACCTGAACCTCATTACCCAGCACCAAGGTCAACATGGGTGCTTCGGACCTTTCCTTCCCTGAGAACCCCATGCTTATGGTCAGAGGCTTGCTTCTCCTTGTATTGCATCTTAAGTCATTAACAAAGATATGACACTTTGAACCCAACAAGTCCATGGGTATCACTTCCTTCTGTTAAGGGCTGTGGTGGGGTAGCCCAGCGGTTAAAGCATTCGCTTGTCACACCGAAGGCACGGGTTCAATTCCCAACATGGGTACAATATGTGAAGCCTATTTCTGGTGTTCTGCTGTAATATTGCTGGAATATTGCTAAAAGCGGCGTAAAAACTCACTCACTCCTGTTAAGGCATACCTCAGTGGAGCTCCAGGTTAGCTCTACAGCATAACCTTGCTGACTGTGTGAGGTCATACCTGGATCAGGGATAAGCTCTGTGATTTAATTCATTCTTTCCATATTTCCTGAAATAAATGACTTGTTGTCAAAAGTATTCCCGCCCTTCTCTGTTTATCTAATGGTCAGTCACTAAATGTAATGCTATCTCCTGCTCCTTGCCCTGTTTCTCGTCATGATATGGCCGAAATATTGCCGATGTGACGTTAAACAATAACTCACTCACTCATTCCTTGCCCTGTTTCAGTTGAGCGTCTCGGTGCCGAGCGGTGTTTGTGTCACGCTAGCAGCCTTCAACAGACAGCTCCAGGTTAGTCCATGCATACCTGTTGTAGGCACTTGGAATAATAATATTTATATTGTGCATTTATCCATGCACATTGCATGCTCAAAGCGCTGACATATTACCCCTGGTCAACGAGTACAGAACACTCCCTTTGGAGAATACAACCGGTCGCCTGTCAGGCCCTCAAGGTTCAAATTCAGACTACCATCGTATCATACAAGGTACCCAATTTTACTGCTGGGTGGACAGAGGCAAGTTTGAACAAACTCACTTGCCTAAGGTGAGACCACATGTATCACATGTGCTTCGTTGTGGGGCAGGACTGAAGTCCTAGATACTCTCAGGAGTCAAGCTGCCAAACACGGTCACCCATCCGAGGACTGTCATATGTATGTCATATGTCATCCGAGGACTGGAATGTATTTAGAAAGTTTAAAAAGTGCATTTTTCAATTTTATTTGTTTAAGAGTGCCTGCCAGTATGATTTATAGTTATGTGCAGAACTTAAAATGTTGTGATGCTCTCCCAGAATATGTCAAGGTCATCTATCGACAGTCTTTAGTGATTTGTTGCTGCCGATAGTAGATGGTAATCCTGGTCAATGATTAAGTGGACAGTTGACTCAGTACTTCATTAAATTTAATGTCTTTGTGTGTGATACATTTCGGCTTCATAATCCAAACAGTGAAATAAATGTGTTTCCAGTCATCATGATGTATGTGTAATTTCCATTTTCTATTTCCCAGTTTAACGATTGTCTGGATGTATCCATTGAAAACATCAAAGGCTGTATTGTGTAAGTATTCATCAAAGACATAAATAAATCATGTAAATTCAGCCAATGTATGCTCTCAAAATAGCAGTATTCTGTTGTGCATTAGTGGAAAAAATATAGTCTTGTTCGTTGTGAAGCATAAATTTTAAATTTCTGGACCATCTGTTTTTTTATTCAAAGTTTGCTTTTCACTTGCATAACATTATCATGTTTTAACCACTTCTATGAATTATGTTCATATTGTGCAGGAATTAGAATATTTCCCAGAGATCCAGAATTAACTGGATTTTGTATTGTCCAAGGACCATTTGGTGTTACATGCCCTTATTGTATACCGGTACACAAATATCATACAGTACCCCAGACCTACCAACTTCTATTTTGTAAGAAAGAAAATATCCTCATCTTTGGTCATGTGAAACTTAAGCCTCTGTCAGGTTTATTTCATGTAAAGCAAAGCTGTTTCTTTTGTGCTACGTACCCTGTCAGGTAATCACTGTGAGACTTCATTAAGGCAAGTCCAAATAACTTTATATATCCTCAAAGACTGCGTCACTATTCAACATGTATGCCCTCTGGTTTGATTCACTGCAGACTCTTATTTTGAGAAATTTCTTCATCAATGAGATAGATCTCTAATGAAATTAATTACCGTATATTGCAGACATTGCAACCATGACAAACTGTCCAGTGCCTGTTCGGACACAGTGGAGCTTTTTGCAACCACACCCATCTGTGAGAGCGTGAGGGCAGCCATCTTGGATAGCCTAGGCTCTCTCTTCACAGAGAGTTATGAATCAAAGAGATTTGCTGTCAGATCCTCAGCTGCAGGTAATCATTGTGCTACACTGAAGCAAAATTGTATGAGAGGTCTTTATTTACACTTCCTACTTTGCGGTGAACTGAAGCAGAAATGTGTGAGAGGTTCTTCGAGTGTCTACATCATTACCTTGGTTAACCTGTCTGTGAGGCACTTGAAGGTTAAGTCATATATATGACCATCTTATCCCACCAGGTACCCATTCACTGCTCGGTGAACAGGGGCGAGACCACATGTGTTGTGTGTGCTTCGTTGTGGGGCAGGATTGAAGTCCTAGAAACTGTCAGGAGTCAAGCTGCCAAACACTGTCACCCATTCAACGAATCTCTGCACTTAACTTCAATTGATTTGTGACCTGGCTCTATGCACAAGGACCACACACCACCACGGATAGCCAGAATACCTTCAACCACATTTCGCTGTGATACATGTACACATGTTCAGCATGTAACTATTAGTCTGTCTGTTGTAGGGGAGGATGGCAATGAAGCATCAAGTGCTGGGCAGATGGAGACATTCCTGGGTGTCACAGGGACCAGTGAGGTGGGTGATGGGGGCCAGTGGGGTGGGTGATGGGGGTCACTGGTTTGTGTTGGGGTCAGTAAGGTGGGTGATAGGGGCCAGTGGGGTGGGTGATGGGGTCAGTGGGGTGGATGATGGGGGGGGCAGTGGGGTGGGTGATGGGGGCCAGTGGGGTGGGTGATGGGGGTCAGTGTTTGTGTTGGGGGTCAGTTGGAGGAGTGTTGGGGGTCAGTAAGGTGGGTGATGGGGGTGGATGATGGGGCCAGTGGGGTGGGTGATGGGGGCCAGTGGGGTGGGTGATGGGGTCAGTGGGGTGGGTGATGGGGGCCAGTGGGGTGGGTGATGGGGGTCAGTGGGGGTGGGTGATGGGGGCCAGTGGGGTGGGTGATGGGGCCAGTGGGGTGGGTGATGGGGGTCAGTGTTTGTGTTGGGGGTCAGTTGGAGGAGTGTTGGGGGTCAGTAAGGTGGGTGATGGGGTGGATGATGGGGCCAGTGGGGTGGGTGATGGGGGCCAGTGGGGTGGGTGATGGGGGTCAGTGGGGTGTGGGTGATGGGGCCAGTGGGGTGGGTGATGGGGGTCAGTGTTTGTGTTGGGGTCAGTGGGGTGGGTGATGGGGGTCAGTGGGGTGGGTGATGGGGGTCAGGTGTGGGTGATGGGGGTCAGTGTTCTGTGTTGGGGTCAATGGAAGGGTGATGGGGGTCAGTAGGAGGAGTGTTGGGGGTCATTGGAGATGAGTGATTGGGGGCATTGATTTGTGTTAAGGGGTCAGTGGGAGGAATGAGAGAGGGCAGTAAGGTGTGTGATGGGGGTCAGGTGTGGTGATGGGGGCATTGTTTTGTGTTGGGGTCAGTGGATAGGTGATCAGCGGGGTCAGTGGGGTGGGTGTTGAGAGTTGATGATGAGGGTAATTTGTTTGTGTTGGGGGTCAGTGATAGGGGTCATTGGTTTGTGTTGGGGGTCAGTGGGAGGGATGAGAGGGGTCAGTAAGGTGGGTGATGGGGGTCATCAATAGACTCACTAAGATGAATGTTGTGATGTGAGTTTTAACTGTTGTCTTCCATAGATTCTTGATGCTGTACGGAAATGCTGGGCCTCTGCCTATACATTCCAAGCTGTGGAATACCGCAGGTGAGTGTTAACTAAAAGAAAACCAGTTTGCTTTTCACTGTGTGTTTGTATGCTCTTTTTATCCCCCCGGCATGTTATGCAGGGGGATATAGTCGTCGCCTCGTCCGTCTGTCCTACGTCCGTCTGTCCTACGTCCGTCCGTAATCATTTTGTTTCCGGAGCATAACTCAAAGACCGTTCTATATTTTTCAACAAAAATTGGTAGATATGTCAAACATAACCTAAGGTGGTGCCTTTTGCTATTTACAGATTATTGTCATTTTTATTTCTCTCGGTTTCCATGGAAACATTTTGGACTTAGTCTTAAATAGGGGAGGGCTTCGTTTCCGGAGCATAACTCAAAAACCGTTCAATATATTTCAACAAGACTTGGTAGATATATCAAACAGAACCTTAAGTGGTGCCTTTTGCTATTTGCAGATTTTGGGCATTTTTTTTTTTCCGGTTTCCATGGAAACGATTCGGACTTAGTCCCAAAAGTGAGGGACGGGCTTCGTTTCCGAAGCATAACTCAAGAACCGTTCAATATTTTTCAACAAGACTTGGTAGATATATCAAACAGAACCTTAAGTGGTGCCTTTTGCTATTCACAGATTTTTGGCATTTTTATTTTTTCCGGTTTCCATGGAAACGATTCGGACTTAGTCTAAAAAGACATCAAGCTGGACTTTAAGTAACTGTCAGATGATTTGTTCTTTCAAATATGTGGGGGCCGGGGGGATATGTCATCTTCTGATGACTCTTGTTTTATATAGATAGGCATCAAATTTCTTTCATCTTTCACTGCACATCTGTATCCTGAAACACTCTGGAACTCAGTAGTTTCACACAACACAATTTGAAAATAACACCAAAATTGCTGAAAAATGCTGGTAGTCATTTTGTGCCTCTCATATGGAGACTGCAGAGTGTCAGTGGATATCATGAAATGAGTAAAAGTATTCACAAACTGACATATAGTTCTTTCCACTGCTGCCTGTGTAATGTAAGCTCTTTCAGAACCTTTACTTGACTTTTTAAATGTCCAGACAACATGGCCAGCCAATCAGGACAGCTGTGGGTGTGGTCATACAAGAAATGGTCCAATCAGAAGTCTCAGGTAATTTCAGGCAGTAAATAGTTAAGTATCAGCCTTGTAATTTCTGTGGTAAGCCCTCAGTTCATAAGAGTCATATGTATTGTATTAATCAATGGTACCTTACATTGGTAGATGTTTGTGGTTAGGTCCACTGTTTGCTCTCACTCCTTATGTTCCACTGTGAACACTGTTTGCTTTTATTGTGTTCACACTCTTAATCTCCCTTATGTTCCAATGTGAACTCTGTTTACTTTTATTGTGTTCACACTCTTAATCTCCCTTATGTTCCAATTTGAACTCTGTTTACTTTTATTGTGTTCACACTCTTAATCTCCCTTATGTTCCAATGTGAACTCTGTTTACTTTTATTGTGTTCACACTCTTAATCCTCTTATGTTCCAATGTGAACTCTGTTTACTTTTATTGTGTTCACACTCTTAATCTCCCTTATGTTCCAATGTGAACTCTGTTTACTTTTATTGTGTTCACACTCTTAATCTCCCTTATGTTTCAATGTGAACTCTGTTTACTTTTATTGTGTTCACACTCTTAATCTCCCTTATGTTCCAATGTGAACTCTGTTTACTTTTATTGTGTTCACACTCTTAATCTCCCTTATGTTCCAATGTGAACTCTGTTTACTTTTATTGTGTTCACACTCTTAATCTCCCTTATGTTCCAATGTGAACACTGTTTACTCTTTTTGCGCTGAGATGTTCACACTGTTAATCTCCCTTTTGTTCAGAGGTTCACACTGTTTACTCTTCTTGTGTTCAGGTGTTAACGATGTTTACTCTTCTTTTGTTCAGGTGTATTGTTCACAGCAGATCCCATCACAGGTAGCACCAGCAAGTTGACACTCAATGCCAACTTTGGCCTTGGAGAGGTAAGGGAGATAACCATTGTATGTTTTAGATATTATCTGCATAAAACTGTGAACACTAATCATTTCAGCTGCTCACCATAAAGTGCTGAGTGACATTACTTAACTGTACCTGGGTTCATTGGGTGTCGGTTCAAATCCCACATTTAGAATTATTATGATCCCTGGTTTTTCAGCACCGCCCTTTGGTTGTCAAGTTTTACTAATATAAATGTATGAATTACGTAAGTTTAGGGTGTATCTTCACGAAAAATGGAAACCCAAGTCATCACTCACTAGAACTGCTTGATATGACAAAGCTGCTGGTAAAACCATACTCACTCTCTCAGTACACACTCACACAAACACAAACCCTCAACCTCCACACCCTGACAAAGAACCCCCCCACCCAATTCCTAAACCCTTAGGCCCAAACCTCAAGCCTTCAAACATTCAACCTTGTCCACCCCCTCACACAAAACCAAGAATCCTTTATCCTAAACCCTGAGGCCTAAATTTCAACCCTCAAAACATTCAACCTTGTTAAAACACGCGCCCACCCACGCACGCACGCACGCACGCACCAAGAACCCCCACATCAAAATGCTAGACCATCTCCCAATCCCAGCTTTGTGTACCTCAGCCAGAGAGTGATAGTAATCACTGACTCTTCTTCTCCCAGTCTGTGGTGTCGGGGAAGGCTGATCCGGACACCTTCACGGTCAGACGGAGATGGGGGGACCAACTGGACATCACAGACAGACATCTCGGCAAAAAGAACATTATCATGGTTATGACAGGTTTGTTTGTTGTCACCAACATTAGGATATTGGTCATATTGTCTTGTTGGGGTACAGATGGGGTCACAGACTCTGGACTTCCCATCCAATACAGTTACTTAAGGTTCAAAGTGAGTGAGTTTAGTTTTATGCCGCTTTTAGCAATATTCCAGCAATATCATGGCGGGGAACACCAGAAATGGGCTTCACACATTGTGCCCATGTGGGGAATCGAACCCGGGTCTTTGGCGTGACGAGCAAACGCTTTAACCACAGGCTACCCCACTGCCCCCTTAAGCTTTAGAGTGCTGGAGTCTTATTCTCACCCCATCTCCACAGGACTGGTGATAACCTGAATTATACCATGTTTGACTGCTACGTTCTGAGTGAGTGAGTGAGTTTAGTTTTATGCCGCACTCAGCAATATTCCAGCTATATGGCGGCGGTCGCTACGTTCTGAACCTCAGGTAGGAGGTGCATAAAAATGAAATCATTAGTTGGTGTGATTGCATGATGTTGTATAGGTCTATACACTAAAGTCAGTTTTACAAAGGGGGCGGTGGGGTAGCCTAGTGGTTAAAGCGTTGGCTCGTCACGCCGAAAACCCGGGTTCGAATCCCCACATAGGTACAATGTGTGAAGCCCATTTCTGGTGTCCCCCGCCGTGATGTTTCTGGAATATTGCTAAAAGCGGCGTAAAACCAAACTCAGTCAGTCAGTCAGTTTTACAAATAGTTTCCCTGTGACAGGTCATTAAAATAAGCATGGGTTTGTGAGCTTTGGAAAATGGACAAAGTTGTAGGAAGTGCAGTGATGAAGTACTTGTGACACCTTGGTCGCACAAGTGTATATTGGCAACACTTCCATGGCTGATAGCTATGAAGCTAGACTTTGTCCAACTTCCACTTTTGTGGAAGCTGGGGTGGCTGAGTGGGTTAGGTGGCTGACTTTGTGTGCTGGCTTTAGGCGCCTGACTCGGAGAGTGTGGGTGCATATCCTGGGTCAGACTCAACCTAACAAATAGTACTAGAATCTGTACTTTACTCAGAAAATATAATCCCAAATATAACATATGTTATGGCAAATGTGTTCATGGTTTGTACTTACCGTAGATATTCAGGGTTTGGGCTCAACCTATGTCTATACATGTTCAGACAGCAGTGGTGTTGAGGAGAAGAATGTTGCTGCCGATGCTGCAGTGGCAAGTCTCTCAGATGACGATGTCCTGCGACTTTGTCACACTGGAGTACAGGTGAGTGAGTGAGTGATGGATAAGTACAGGTGAGGGATGGATGGGCACGGAATAAGTAAACAGTAAGTTTGAAAGTTAGATATTTTCACATTGATTGTCTGACAAGATTGTCACTGACAAGAGAACATTACACATCGCATTATGTATGCAAGTACGTGTCTACTGTCAGGGTGGCCCTGTTGTCTAAAGTGCTGCTGTTTAATATACAGAGTTATGTCCCTTAGGTATGACAGGAACATATGATCATGGGTGAGAATCATGGTCGTCATGATGCCGTCCCTCCAGGCCTTCATCCCATGTCAATTCAGACAAGTAAAATACTGTCCAATCTGGTGTTATGCCACTATCACTTACATCAACATGATTGTTAATTTTTGTAAATGTCTATCATTTATCATGCGGATTTCCTATTTCACAGTTGGAGAAATATTTTGGAAATAGCCGAGATGTTGAATGGGCAATGGCTGAGAACAAGATCTTCCTTCTTCAGGTTGATTGAATTATTGACTTATTATTTTTAGACAATTCAAACCCCTACATCTGTTAGTTCTCCAGGTAAATTGAATGATTAAATTAATATGTTTAGACAGTACAAACCCTTACATCTGTTACTTCTTCAGGTAAACTAAAATTATTCACTTATTTTTTTAGACAGTACAGATCCGTTAAATCTGTTGTGATCAGGTAAATGGAATTATTTAATTGTTATTTTTAGACAGTACAAACCCTTACATCTGTTACTTCTTCAGGTAAATGGAATTATTCACTTATTATTTGTAGACAGTGCAAACCCTTAAATCTGTTACTTCTTTGGGTAAATGGAATTATTCACTTGTTATTTGTAGACAGTACAAACCTTTACATCTGTTACTTCTTCAGACAAATGGAATTATTCACTTATTATTTGTAGACAGTACAAACCTTTACATCTGTTACTTCTTCAGGTAAATGGAATTATTCACTTATTATTTGTAGACAGTACAAACCCTTAAATCTGTTACTTCTTCAGACAAACTGAATTATTCACTTATTATTTGTAGACAGTACAAACCCTTAAATCTGTTACTTCTTCAGGTAAATGGAATTATTCACTTATTATTTGTAGACAGTACAAACCCTTACATCTGTTACTTCTTCAGGTAAATGGAATTATTCACTTATTATTTGTAGACAGTACAAACCTTTACATTTGTTACTTCTTCAGACAAAATGGAATTATTCACTTATTATTTGTAGACAGTACAACTGTTACTTCTCCAGACAAATGGAAATATTCACTTATTATTTGTAGACAGTACAAGCCCTTAAATCTGTTGTGATCAGACACTGTCAAAGGGAATGACTACATGTTGTCTGTAAGGGAACTGGACTTGAAATAACAATTTGGGATGAACTTGTCAGGATATAGGTTGACTGCAATGGATGCTTTATAGATAGAAGAAGAAGAGAGGGTTGTAGTGGGTGTAGCTGGTCATTGTCTACAGCTTTATCTCATGTTACTGGCCAGAATCACATTGAGATTACCTGCCCCTTCATGTTGACACTCTATGATATACTCACTCACTCGCTTGCTCCTCTCACTCACAAACAAAAGAACAAATGAACAAATGCTCTCACAAATAAACGAACGAATGAACGCACTCACTCATGGTTCTGTGATGCTGTAAAGACGACAGTAAAACTGAGTTTTATTTTTGAATCCAAATCCTTGGAATAGAATTTGTGCATATCAAATACTTACCTGATTGGTGAATTTTTTCAAGTCCCGACCAATCACAACAGCTGACCAGGAGACAGAGGAGGAGCTACTGCATGAGTTTGACAGCCCTCTGGCAGCTGACTACGAGCTGCTCACCACAGGGAACATAGGGTGAGTCTCATAGGCAGGTCACAGTGAGGGGTTAAAACTCCCACTGGAACTAGCTTACTAACGGTATAATTTACTGGGTATTCTACCTGTGAAGATCCGGGTCAGACTCACTGAATTGGTTGACGCATGTCATTGTATCCCAGTTGCATAGATCAATACTCATGCTGTTGATCACTGGATTGTCTGGTCCAGATTCAATAATTTCCAGACCGCTGCCATATAGCTGGAATATTGCTGAGTGTGGCATAAAACTAAACTCACTCACTGTACTGGGTATTCTGGTTGTAAAGCTGGTCCTCGGATCGGTCCACAAAGTGATCATCAGACTTTTGCAATGTCGTACTAGATCTAATGACACAACAATGGCAGTCAGTACAGCAATGAAATGAAAGCAGAATCATTTGATTCACATGCTGATGAGCTGCATTTGCAGTTTAGACGATGTACCTGTTTGTCCACTATTTGCTGGTTATTCAACTTAGCCAAAAGGTGAATGAGTGCCGACTACTACGTCTGAGCAAGGTGTCTCATTTGGCTGGCACTATAAAACAGGTATTGGTCCAAACTAGGACAAGCAGACGCATATGTCCCTACATTGCGATGGGATGGTGGGGTTGCCTTGTGATTAAACCCCCCTCGCTTGTCACGCTATGGACCCGGGTTCGATTCCCCACATGGGTACAATGTGTGAAACCTATTTCTGGTATCCCCTGCTGTGATATTGCCAGAATATCGCTAAAAGCAGCGTAAAACCATACCCATTCACCCACCCACCCTGTTTTTCAAAGCGTTGTTCAACATCATTTCACATCTCATCATGTGCTTCTGTCTTGAAAGGTCTATAACATTAGTATTGAAGGAATTAATATAGCGTGAGTGAAACGTCTCAAACAACTGGATCATGTACTAAAACGGGCGTTGTTTCCTGCGTCTAGGGAGATGATGCCCCACGCTATGACCCCCCTCACCTGGAGCCTCTTCTTCCAGGCCATCGACTACAGCCTACAGGTATGCCCATCTACATATAAGGACTTGTGTCGGAGGGTGGCCACAGGGGCCCATGTTGCCGTGATGACACTCACTCATGCTGTCAACCATCGGAGTGGCGGGCCTGTGATTGTGTAAGGGGCGGTGGGGTAGCCTAATTGTTAAAGGTCACATGCAACCAAAAAATCAAACATAATTAAAACACAATTATCACTTCTTCATGACATATAATATGCACTGCTGATTATGAAAAAACAAATAAACCAAATTATAAGCGTATAATCGCAAATCAAAAGTGCAAAATTTTGTACTTGGGTTTACCTCCCTCGAAACGAAGCAGCCGGGATACCGAACCCAGTCAGAGCGGGTGGGTGTGCACTCAAGTGTAACGGCTGGTTCATTAGCAGATGCCGCCTGCGCTGCTCATTGTGTGTGTATATATAGACAGTTGGGATTTGTAAATACATGATCATTTTTTGTGTATAACATTTTGCAATCAACAGACATCATAACATGTCATGTGTTCAAGTATCACACCTGCCTGTCTGTGTAATTACATAATGTGACAGAGACCTAACTCGGGCCATAAATCAATGCGCTTTGTTTATGGTGTATAGCCCGATTGGTGTTAAGTTCAAATTGCATGTGGTCAGTGATCGCGAGTTGTGTATTGAATATTGTCATTAGCAGACAGGCAGGCAGACACACAGGTGTCAATAAAACAAGACATTGAATTTTGTCTGTGACAGCGACATATCTATATCTCAGTTAGAAATTGTGTCAACTCTAAATAATGACATTGCTTTTAAGGCATCGAACTGAGAAAGTGACTCGGTAAGAAGAACGGTGGTGAAATAGACAAATGAAATTATATAAACAGTTTATTTACTGTCATAACATATAAAAAGCTCACTTCGTGAGATATCAACATTATGAAAATAGCTCACACCAAAGCCTTCACCAAGTATTCACCAGAGAGCCCGCTTCCAAGTTGCGCTGAACCTATTTTGCTGTGCATCGCAGCTATGAGCGCAGCCCAGCTGTTGAAACTCGTATTCCCAGAAAAGTCTGGGGAAAAATTAGTGAAACGCTTGAACCTCGATTTTGCTCGCTTTTTTCATCGCGTTATTTTTCAACTTTATAAGTTGAATTTGCATTTTTGACGCTTTGTTTCGGTAAGTCCATACCGAAAGGTATCAGAATCTGCAAAGTTGTGTTTTACGTTGCATGTGACCTTTAAAGCATCCACTTGTTATGCTGAAGACCAGGGTTCCATTCCCCACATGGGTACGATGTGTGAAGTCCATTTCTGGTGTCCCCTGCCATGATATTGCTGGAATATTGCTAAAACCGGCGTAAAACCAAACTCTCTCACTCACTGACCCACTGTAATTGTGTACAGACTTCCTGCAGCATAGGACAGCCTTCTGTCACTGTTGTGAGTGTGGGGCTATATGTGGATTGCATGGCTACAATGGCTGCTGTCTAAGGATAGTATGTAGGATGATGACCAGATTGAAAGGCCAACCCTCAGTTGTTTATTGAGAATTGTATGATCTCCACCGATATAGTGTTCTATTAAAGGATGTAGAATCTCCATAGCTGTATCCTTTTATTGACGGTGTACTCAACTACTGAGAATGTAGGGTCTTCACTGTGCACTCCTCTATTGAGAATATAAACTCACCACCGATATAGTCCACTATTTAGTTTTTACTCCACAATTGAGTGGAGTTAGATCTCCACGGTTGTAGACCCCTTTTTGGTGTGTAGAATCTGCACAATGTATGAATCAGTGCTTGTGTACTCTAGTGTTGGGAATTGGTAAAAATCTCAAAATTGATGATTGGTCCATTACAACCGATCAATCATCTAAAATAATTGGTTAGCATCATTTATCAAATGTTCCTGTTATCTATGTTAATGCACGCAAAAAATAATAAAGAAAAAACATGGAGTAATTTGGGTTTTTCCAAATTGCACAAAATCCATTTGCAAATTTCGAATATTTAAAGGAAGATTAGTATGTTAGGAACACAGATTTCCTGGATTCTTTAAGATAAATGCAATCATGACTTGTAAGGACCTTGTGGTGCTTATGAAATGTAAACTTAATGACACAGACAAAACCAACCTTGTGAAAAATGTTGTTGATGCAAACAAGTGTTCCAAGATTGGTTGCGTTCGATTATGAGAAACCATGTTCGATTGCTTGGTCGTTTAGTCACTGCGACCAATCTTCGATTATTTCAATTAATAGGACCACCACTAGTGTACTCCACTCTTCAGAGTGTAAGATCTTCTGCTATTCTTCCTCCAGGGTTTCATGAAGGGCTGCGGGGCACGGCAGAGGATTGCCACCGTCAACAAGTCTGTATATTCCTGCTGCAACCACCTGTTTATAGCCATGCATGTGAGTCAATAGTCAATTAATCATGTGTGTTTGGGAATGTTGGAGGCTCAAGCCCCTTGCCACCTCCTTTGCCTTGTGTATAATGCTCCTCACCTCACCTCACCTCACCTCACCTCACCTCACCTCACCTCACCTCGACTCGACTCGACTCGACTCGACTCGACTCACCTCACCTCACCTCCACTCTCTTCACCTCTCCTCTCCTCACCTCACCTCACCTCACCTCTCCTCACCTTACCTCACCTCACCTCACCTCACCTCACCTCACCTCACCTCACCTCACCCTCACCTCACCTCACCTCACCTCACCTCACCTCACCTCACCTCATATGCTAGATACTCATGCTGTTAATCATGGGTTATTGTATTCAAAATTCCTTGGCAAGATTCTATTTTCATGGAGGTATGTTCTGTTGTAGCATGTGGACGCCCTGATTCTGGCAGCAGCAGGGACCAAGAAGGAGATAGCAGAGTTATCTCTCCTTGGGATGACTCTCCCACAGCTCAAGATCGAGGAAGTAAAGGACTATGTTGGCAGGAGCACATCAAGCTTTGGGAAAATTATGAACTTCTTCAATCTCCTTAAAGTATGTTATGTCTTTCTGTAAGCTGCATGTTTTAAATTTAACAAATACACCTTGATATAATGGATATTATTCATTCATGAACCATTACATTTGTAATTTTTCATAGTTCTTTTTGGTTTCTTTAACATTGAGATTCTCAGCAGAGTGGATCTGTGTTACCCAAAGCTTGTCATAAGAGATGACTGACAGATTTTGGTTTTACGCCGCTTTTAGCAATATTCCAGCAATATCACGGCGGGGGACACCAGAAATCGGCCTCACTCATTGTACCCATGTGGGGATTCGAACCCGGGTCTTCGGCATGATGATCCAACGCTTTAACCACTAGACTACCCCACTGCCCCCATAAGAGATGAATGACAAGGATAAAGGCCCATTTCACAAAGCAATCCTAGCTTTACATTGGTCATAAGTCTGTGTTATAGGAGTTACGATAGGCGCTGTGATAGTTATATCACTACCATCACTTTGTGAAGGGCCCATTTGCTAACACTGTATGACAGTGCGCGATACAGCTCATTGTGTGTTATAGTATGCAATAGTGTACATCACTGACGCTGTTCATCTGGTCCTTATGTAAACCTAATCATCCACTGTGAAATAACTGTGATATTACTGGCTACAAAGCATTTGCTAAAACAGCTCTTAAATTGTGGCAGACATCATCGGACGGCAACAAGTACACGAGGATCTGGGAGAAGCGTCTGAAGACGTACAGTGTGGGCGTGGGATGTGACCAAGCCGAGGCGCTGTATGCCGACATTCACAGCCAGTTGAAGGTCTACTGGGAGGTCAGTACACCTTGAGAACTTGAGGTCCCACGCCACAAAGCTTAATTGTACAGCTCCTAATTCTAATCCCATATTTAAATGTAGTCATTACATTTGTAGTGCTCCACTGTCCAGAACGGGTACAAGGGGAGTGCATTCCCTTTTTAATCTTGACTAACTAGAAACATATTTACGATGATACATTAATTAGCACACACACACTTTCAAAATTGCTCTCAGAACCGAAATACCAATCTTGTTTATTCATTCATGTTTCTAATTAGGCTCAGTTTTCATGAATGTCCTATGACAATCAAATCTTGTCGTAGGTATGGTTGTACACGCTGATCAACAGTTCCCGCTCAGGAAGTTGGGCCACTATCCTCATGTCTGTGCTCACTCAGGGGAAGGGAGGTATGTGTTTGTTGTGGTGACGTAATTTCTAGAGACCCCAATAGAATCTAGTAACTTCATGAGTGAAGAGTCCCCAATAGAATCTAGAATAGTAACTTCAAGAGTGAAGAGTCCCCAATATTATCTAGAATAGTGACTTCATCAGTGAAGAGACCCCAATAGAATCTATAATAGTAACTTCAAGAGTGAAGAGTCCCGAATAGAATCTAGAATAGATACTTCATCAGTGAAGAGTCCCCAATAGAATCTAGAATAGTAACTTCATCAGTGAAGAGACCCCAATAGAATCTAGAATAGTAACTTAAAGAGTGAAGAGACCCAATAGAATCTAGAATAGTAACTTCAAGTGTGAAGAGTCCCCAATAGAATCTAGAATAGTAACTTCAAGAGTGAAGAGACCGAATAGAATCTAGAATAGTAACTTTAAGTGTGAAGAGACCCAATAGAATCTAGAATAGTAACTTCAAGAGTGAAGCATCCCCAATAGAATCTAGAATAGTAATTTCAAGTGTGAAGAGACCCAATTATAATCTAGAATAGTAACTTCATCAGTGAAGAGACCCCAATAGCAACATCAAAAGTCCCCAACATTATCTAGAGGCCCCAATAATAACTGCTAGAGTCCCTGATAGCAACTTTTAAAGTCCCCAATAGTATCTTGAGACCTCTAAACTTCTCAGAATTGCAATACTAATTTCTAACGATCCCAGCAGTAACTTCTAGGCAACTCAATAGTAACTTCTGGAGATCCCAGTAGTATCTTGCAATTACATTAGATGAAGAACAGTTTAGGTTTTGTTTAAAATGAAAACAATGTTAGTTAATGGGAAATCATTACTTAAATGCACCTTTACAATTATTTACAAAACTGAACTCTATACCCATTTACCCTTGTAACTACATAAAACACTTGGTGTCCTTGATTCAGCTGAAACACTGGAGGGGCCACAGTGGTTAAAGCATTCACTCGTCACGTTGAAACGTGGGTTCGATTCCCCACATGAGACAATGTGTGAAGCCCATTTCTATTGTCCCTTATTGCTTAAATATTGCTAACTGCAGCATAAAACCAAGCCAGGTGGTTAAAGTGTTGCTCGTCACACTGAAGACCTGGGGCTCCTTTCACAAAGCAACCTTTACTAAGGTTAACCTTAACTCCCATTCTTTAACATTGCACTAAGGTTACCTTAGTGACTTACGATCACCTTAGTGCTTTGTGAAAGGAGGCCCTGGCTTTGATTCCTAATATCAGTACAATGTATGAAGTCCATTTCTCATGTCCCCCTTTGTAATATTTGCTGAAATATTGCTGTAAGGTCTAAAACCATTCCAAGTTTCTTCCTGTCATCTCCTAAGTGTGTCTTGTGTGTTCAGAGTGGCTGATGGAGCACTATGGAGACATTGCCATGCTGTTGTCTCAGTGTACGGACGTGTACAGTGCCGATGTACCGTCAGGCATGCAGGTGAGGCTGTACCTGATGAATGTGTTCCGATAGATGGATGTTAACTTCTTCAAAGCCAGATATGCTCAATGTGTACGAACCACTTCAATCTTGCTCTCTGTAGTATTTGATATAATTTACCTGTATATAAATGGAATGTGTGCAATGATTTCTCAGTGATGTTCCTGTTGTAAGTGATGTCGCTTCTGTAAGCAATGTTTCTTACATGAGTAATGTGTCTGGTGTAAGTGATGTTCTGGTGTAAGTGATGTCGCTTCTGTAAGCAATGTTTCTTACATGTGTAATGTGTCTGGTGTAAGTGATGGTTCTGATGTAAGTGATGTTCTGGTGTAAGTGATGTCGCTTCTGTAAGCAATGTTTCTTACATGAGTAATGTGTCTGGTGTAAGTGATGGTTCTGATGTAAGTGATGTTCTGGTGTAAGTGATGTCGCTCCTGTAAGCAATGTTTCTTACATGAGTAATGTGTCTGGTGTAAGTGATGGTTCTGATGTAAGTGATGTTCTGGTGTAAGTGATATCGCTCCTGTAAGCAATGTTTCTTACATGAGTAATGTGTCTGGTGTAAGTGATGGTTCTGATGTTAGTGATGTTCTGGTGTAAGTGACTTTTCGGGTACAAGTGATGTTTGTGATGTAAGTGATGTTCCTGCTGTAAGTGATGTCTCTGATACAAGTGATGTTTCTGTACAGAATCTGGCCAAGGAAATCGCAGCGTCAGGCCTGGTCAAGGAGTTCCTGACACTGTCAGATCAGGTGAGCTTCCTTGTTTCACTGTTTGCAAAGACAATTATAAACATTCAGTGTATAAGCAGCAGTGTAAGATTCAGATCCATATAGAATGGTAGATCCTTATTATGATTCCTCACCAACCCCCATACCCATTTACTCACTCAAGCCAAGCCCTGAAGAAGTCATCTATGTGGGTACAGAATAACTGATGGGCTTTGTTGTTTTAAATTGTACAAAAATCAGTGGAAATATGGTGAAAATTTTTATTGTTATAGTTTTGGTTTAAATAGAATGTTATTCCTTTGTGTTTGTAAGTATACCTGGTCTGATACCTGTAATCCACTCGGTCAACCAGTAGTTCTGGCAGGTGTGAAAGTGACAGGTTATGATTCAAGTAGGTTGTTACAGATGTACAATAACATATGTTAGATGTGTCAGTATCTGTGAAGGTATTGATGTGTTGGGCAGGACTGTGTGAAGATGGTGAATTCGGGGAGACATCCAGAAATACAGAGGAAGTTCTCTGACTTCCTTGACCATCACGGACACAGATGTATCCGAGAGGTGAGACAGTCACAAACAGATCTTGCAATGCTATCTTGATATCCAAGATATCCACAACAAAGCAGGTGTGATACACATGGCCTCACTATAGGTCAGTGAGTTTGTTCAAAATTGCTTCTGTTCACCCAGCAGTAAATGGGTACCTGGTGGGATTAAACATGTGACTGTTAACCTTCTAGCGTCTCACATACAGCTTTTGTGAGCTTTGAGCATGTTTATGTTTGTAAATAGCGCCATAGATATGCAGTGTTATAAATATGTTTTATTTTCTGTCAGTTCATCAAAATGTGTTACTTATAAACATAGTTTATTGTTTATTTCTTTGATCTAGATGTACCTGTTGGAGTCATCTCATTGGACATCATCTGTGAGAAAGTGGAGGAAAGTGACATACACATATAGTGAAACTATACGACAAGAAGCATTTATGACACTTGTTCTACATCTAGTTTATATTGTCTGTGCTAATGTTTTCAGGCTGAGATGCGAGAGAAATCATGGCAGTCAGAGACTGAAAAACTCATCAAAGTCATCAAGGTCAGTAAGGGTAGACAACTCTGCAATATCAGTTCTCAGATTTCCAAGGAAAGAATTTGGAAAATAATCTGAATACAAAATGTCTTTGAAGTTTGAGACCTATTCAGTTTTGAAGATAATAATTGATACTGATAATAATGTAATGACAAAAATATACTGTTTAATCTTTTCAAACAACCATTTTGTGAATTGAGTATCAAAACTTTACTTAGCAATGTCCTTCTTTTCAGACGATTCTCCAAACCAAGTCCTATGACTCCAAACCTAAACCATCCGAGTCTGTGTCCCAGATCATTGCCAAACTGAAAACTCCTCTAACATTCTTCCAAAAGTAAGTAGTTACTGTCAAGTCCCACTTGTCGACCCCACCACACACACACCTCCCCCAATATCTTATGAATAAATGACAATAGTAAATGGAAAATCTAGTTTGTATTTAGATAATCAAGATGTAAGCAGCTGAAGAAACATATTTTAGTACACTAAATAAAATGAACGAAGGCACATGACCTCCTTTAAAAATAAAATCAAGATCTTTTATAGAATAACAGGTAGATTTATGGTAAGGATCTTATATGATATTCTTAAGTAGTTAATTGTATATATTCATGTGGATGTTTGTTAAGAAGTCATCCAGGAATGTTCCTGACTGACCATGGTGTTTTTGCAGACTGATATTGAGAGGCCTGTTGCCGAAGGCGAGATCCGCCGTTGGGGCGCGAGAGTGGGGCAAGGTAACCGAGATGATACATGGAAATGTACTGACACACTAACACAGATGTACTGACACACTCACACAAATGTACTGACACACTCACACAGATGTACTGACACACTCATAGATGTACTGACACACTCACACAGATGTACTGACACACTCACAGATGTACTGACACACTCACACAAATGTACTGACACACTCACACAGATGTACTGACACACTCACACAGATTTTCTTACATTCATCCAAACATAAATCGCTACTTACATTATCCAGGACTGGAGTTTGTGTGCTGGAATGGACTGGAAATTACTGGAATTATTTTGAGGCAATGGCCATATAACTGGAATACTGCAGATTTTGGTGTTAAAGCAACATACATGCCCTAACATGATATTGCTGATGGCTAGCATCTTAGGTGAAGGAGAGTTTCAGTAAATGAGATGTAACCCAGCTTGCTTATCAATCAGTCAGTGTTGTGGTGTACGATGTTGCAGTCTACATCAGTGGTGATGTCTGAGAAGTTCAAGCAGGCATACTGGAGACTTGCGTCCCTCATGGTGTCAGAGGTGAGTGATCACAGCGCCTGTTCATGGACTCTCACACCAATAGAATATGCTGTTAATGAATGATTTGGTTGTTAAATCCTCAGAATTGGGTTTTGTATTTCGGTCATCAGATAAGGATATATTCATTCCTTTGAGAAACACAATTGTGGAAGATAAAAAGAATATTTGTGAATTTCTGGCTCTAGCAAATTCCCAGCATGATTGTTTCTGTTTCTACCTTCTTCACATTCAGATAATAACTATTGTTCTGATCTGAATAACATGATTAAACATCAATTCCATAATGTTGATGAAAAGTAAGTATTGACTAATATCAGATAAACAATTAGGTACTTACCATGAGTTTATTTCCCAAACAATAATTTGGCAGAAATTAAAGCAAGATTTACCGTCAAACAAGAAATATGAGTATAGTCTGCTAATGTTTGTTCCATCTTCCGCTCAGGGTCGTATTCCGGATGAAGATCTCCTGTTCTTCCTCACCCACCAGGAGATCGGGACTCTCATCTCCACCCACTCCGCCCGCCTCATCATCAAGTATGTATCCGATACACTTTAGCAGGTTAAGTGGTCAAAGGGTTAGTTCTTGTAAGGGTACTACAGATCTGTACCCCAAATACTGATTTGTTCACTCATCAAAATCTGAACACACAAGTACCCTCACCTGACAATATACTTAGCAGGGGGGTTGGGGTAGCCTAAAGGTTAAAGCGTTGGCTCATCACGCCGAAGACCCGGGTTCGAATCCCCACATGGGTACAATGTGTTAAGCCCATTTCTGGTGTCCCCCGCCGTGATGTTGCTGGAATATTGCTAAAAGGGGCGTAAAACCAAACTCAGTCAGTCAGGCAATATAGGCATGAGTGAGACAAAACCAGTTTCGGTTTCAACTTGTCCAACCATGCTTGTTTTTATTGTTAGTCTAGACTTTAGTACAGTACAGATTCTAGTACTTTGTGGGGTTGAGTCCCATCCAGGATTTGAACCCTCAGCCCCAGAGTCAGGCATCTAATCGCCAACACACAAAGTCAGCCGCCTAACCCACTCAGCCACCAGGACTTAAAACATTTCTAAATGTCATTGTGTAATCATAACATTGCCTTAGTTTTGTTAGCTTTATTTCTTTGCTTGGTTGCTGCTTTACACCACACCCAGCAGCAACACATGAAGATCCGGGTTAGAATTGGTCTTCAGTAACCCATGCTTGTCGTAAGAGGCGACTAACAGGATCGCTGACATGGTTGACACATGTCATCGTATCCTAATTGATTGATGCTCATGCTGCTGAACACTGGATTGTCTGGACCAGACTCGATTATTTACAGACCACCGCCATATAGCTGGAATATTGCTGAGTGCGGTGTTAAACAACAACCAACCACACCTTGCAATATAAATATATATAATTCAGCTTTATGACAGAGATCTGTAAAGAATTTAGTCAGGATTAGTTTAGATTTATTTAATCCAGTGATTGGCAAAGTTCAATCTGTGCAGATGGGATATAATGACATGCATCAACCAAGTCTGTGTGCCTCAAAGCAGGTCTTACATGAGAAAAGTCAAACCTCAAAGCAGGTCTTACATTGGAAAAGTCAAACCTCAAAGCAGGTCTTACATAAGAAAAGTCAAACCTCAAAGCAGGTCTTACATTGGAAAAGTCAAACCTCAAAGCAGGTCTTACGTGGGAAAAGTCAAACCTCAAAGCAGGTCTTACATGAGAAAAGTCAAACCTCAAAGCAGGTCTTACAGTGGAAAAGTCAAACCTCAAAGCAGGTCTTACATGGGAAAAGTCAAACCTCAAAGCAGGTCTTACATGAGAAAAGTCAAACCTCAAAGCAGGTCTTACATGGGAAAAGTCAAACCTCAAAGCAGGTCTTACATGGGAAAAGTCAAACCTCAAAGCAGGTCTTACATTGGAAAAGTCAAACCTCAAAGCAGGTCTTACATGAGAAAAGTCAAACCTCAAAGCAGATTTTACTTGAAAGTTAAACCTCCCGATGTATGTTAGAAGTCACTCTCTGTGAGCTCCCTGAGAGAAGAAAACCTTTTGGGACGACATCACCGCAGATTTGTAAGAGGTTTGTGGCAAGATATCTACAACAGTCAGTCAAAACTGTGGGGATATTAGGTTTATAACAGTAGTACCAGTAGATTATAACTTTACTGATTGTATGTGTATAACAGTAGGTGTATAACAGTATGTGTATAACAGTAGGTGTATAACTGTAGGTGTATAACAGTATGTGTATAACAGTAGGTGTATAACAGTAGGTGTATAACTGTATGTGTATAACAGTAGGTGTATAACAGTAGGTGTATAACAGTAGGTGTATAACAGTAGGTGTATAACTGTATGTGTATAACAGTAGGTGTATAACAGTAGGTGTATAACAGTATGTGTATAACAGTAGGTGTATAACAGTATGTGTATAACAGTATGTGTATAACAGTAGGTGTATAACAGTATGTGTATAACAGTAGGTGTATAACAGTAGGTGTATAACTGTAGGTGTATAACAGTAGGTGTATAACAGTATGTGTATAACAGTATGTGTATAACAGTAGGTGTATAACAGTATGTGTATAACAGTAGGTGTATAACTGTATGTGTATAACAGTATGTGTATAACAGTAGGTGTATAACAGTAGGTGTATAACAGTAGGTGTATAACTGTAGGTGTATAACTGTATGTGTATAACAGTATGTGTATAACTGTATGTGTATAACTGTATGTGTATAACAGTATGTGTATAACTGTATGTGTATAACAGTAGGTGTATAACAGTAGGTGTATAACTGTATGTGTATAACAGTAGGTGTATAACTGTATGTGTATAACAGTAGGTGTATAACAGTAGGTGTATAACTGTATGTGTACAACAGTAGGTGTGTAACAGTAGGTGTGTAACAGTATGTGTATAACAGTAGGTGTATAACAGTAGGTGTATAACTGTATGTGTATAACAGTAGGTGTATAACAGTAGGTGTATAACAGTAGGTGTATAACAGTATGTGTATAACCAGTTGTGCTGTCTCTGCAGGGCTGTCAGGAGGAGACGTGTACATTCCAGGCAGATGACTCTCAGGTTCCCCAAACTCAACATCGGCCACCCTGTACCTGTGAGTTGTTCAATCCCAGAAGCTCCTTACAAAATAGTCTTTGGAGATAATACACCAACCGATTGTGATAAGTCAAGTCAAACATCTCTATGTGCATGTTAGCACCCTCCTCAAGGATCACTTGCTGAGGGGATGCTAACCAGCGTATACCATGTGGGATATGAGCACAATTCACTTTACACGAGGATGCAGAACCATTACTGACTGACTGAGTTTAGTTTTACGCTGCTTTTAGCAATATTCCAGCAATATCACGGCGGGGGACACCAGAAATGGGCTTAACAAACACATTGTGCCCATGTGGGGAATCGAACCCAGGTCTTCAGCGTGATGAGCCAACGCTTTAACCACTAGGCTACCCCACCGCCCCTGCAGAACCATTAACCAAGTCTTACTCCAGTCTCATCTGAATGTCCAACCTCAGCATGTCAATGAGGGGGCGGTGGGGTAGCCCAGTGGTTAAAGCGTTCGCTTGTCACGTCCAAAACCCGGTTTCGATTCCCCACATCGGTACAATGTGCGAAGGCCATTTCTGGTGTTCCCCGCCATGATTTTGCTGGAATATTGCTAAAAGCGGCGTAAAACTAAACTCACTCACTCACTCATAGAGTGTCATTTAGAAGTGTAACAAGTTGCTGATATGATGGACATAAACACTGTTCTGGTATAATGGTTCATAACACACTACAGACAAGCTGTGGATTGTAATATTTCTTTGTGTCAACAGTCAGTCAATTCCACAACATCAGATTATTTTCTTTTCTTGTGGAAGGAGTGTAACAAATACAGTTTTTAAAATGTCTACCTTCAACAGGTATCTGTGTTGATGACAAGACTTTCTATGTTTCTGTAGAGCATGTCATGATATCAATGTCTGTACCTAGTGTTAGGAATTGGTTAAAATCTCATGATTGATGATTGGTTCATTACAACTGATCAATCATCAAAAATAATTGGTTAGTGTCATTTATCAAATTTTCCTGCACAAAAGCTTTTTGGATGTTTTTGCAAATTTGCACAAAATGCATTTGCAAATTCCACATCTTTACCAGTATGTTACGAACATAAATTTCCTGGAGTCTTTAAGATAAATTCAAAGATGACTTGGAACAAGCTTGTAGTACTCATGAAAGTCAATTTAATGACACAGACAAAACCAACCTTGTGAAAAAAATTCTTTGTGTTTGATTATTAGAAAACACGATCTAATGCTTGGTCGTTTAGTCACTGCGACCAATACTCGATTATTTCAATTAATAGGACCACCACTATCTGTACCACCTGCTGAAAAGTAGTAATATGTCTCACTGTAAGCATACATTGTTTTCTGTCTGTAACCAGATCGATGACAGCAAGAGAGAGGCCTCTGTGACCAGTGCTACTGATGTACTCAAAGGTGATGAGGATATTACATACAAGCTTGGGATAAACACAATCTGGAGTTTTTCCTATACCATATTTGAATGTTCTTGCATTCCATCTTTGAATGTTCTTGCATTCCATCTTTGAATGTTCTTGTATTCCATGATTGCACAAAGAATTGTAAGATATTTTCTCCACTATGTATGTGTTTTTAACCTACCACTAGCCAATCAGATCACAGCTTGCCCATTTGGCCCTGCTCGCTACATTTTGCAGGAGTTTGGCTAATTTAAAGTGTGTGATGGACCATCTGTCCATGGACTTCTTGTGCACTGTGTATTTATGAATGTAGGATCTGTTAGTGTCTACAGTGCCAGTCAATAAATTGCAGGCTTACTCACTACATTAAAAGAAAAGAATAATTTCTAGTTGACTGGCAGTGAATCAGTCAGACTTAAAGTGTGGGTGATTTGTTATGAGCTTCCTTTCAATCTGTTATCAATGGGTGATAGAGTGTCCTGTAAAATCGCTGGTGGTTAGGGTTGGTGAGGTTCATAGTAAGTGAGTGAGTTTAGTTTTGCGCCGCACTCAGCAATATTCCAGCTATTTGGCAGCTGTCTGTAACCAGACAATCCAGTGATCAACAGCATGAGCATCGATCTGTGCAATTGGGATACGAAGACATGTGTCAACCAAGTCAGCAAGCCTGATCACCCGATCCCGTTAGTCGCCTCCTACGACAAGCATGGGTTACTGAACATCAATATTCTAACCCAGACCTTCACTGGTAGGTGAGGTTCATAGGGATCAAATGTGTGGATAGTCCAGGGAATGGTGAGGACTATATGATTGTTGAGATTGCTGGGAGTGGTAAAGCTGCTGAGGTTGGTTCCTTGGAGTGGTGACCCTGTAGTCAATGTCGAGGTCCTGTGGGTGGATACATTGCTCAAATGGGGAGGTTGCAGGGGTGGGGAAGTTCCTAGGAATGGGGAGGCATCTGGAGATATCTATGAGGGTTTCTGTGGAGCAGTAACCATGGTAACACTGACTTCTGTATCCAGGTATGCCAGTCAGCCAGGGTGAGGTGCAGGGTCCGGCAAGAATCATCACCAGGCTTGAAGATGCTGGCAGTATACAGGTGAGAACATGATTGTGTGCAGATCAGAACATGAATGTGTTGTATACAGGTGAGAGTTAACCTATGACCTGTATACAGGTGAGAATATGCTTGTGTGCAGATCAGAACATGATTGTGTTGTATACAGGTGAGACTTTACCTAAGACCTGTATACAGGTGAGGACATGCTTGTGTGCAGATCAGAACATGGTTGTGTTGTATACAAGTGAGACTTTACCTAAGACCTGTATACAGGTGAGAATATGCTTGTGTGCAGATCAGAACATGATTGTGTTGTATACAGGTGAGACTTTACCTAAGACCTGTATACAGGTGAGGACATGCTTGTGTGCAGATCAGAACATGGTTGTGTTGTATACAGGGGAGAGTTTACCTATGACCTTTATACAGGTGAGAACATGCTTGTGTGCAGATCAGAACATGATTGTGTTGTATGCAGGTGAGAGTTTACCTATGACCTGTATACAGGTGAGAACATGCTTGTGTGCAGATCAGAACATGATTGTGTTGTATACAAGTGAGACTTTACCTAAGACCTGTATACAGGTGAGGACATGCTTGTGTGCAGATCAGAACATGATTGTGTTGTATACAGGTGAGACTTTACCTAAGACCTGTATACAGGTGAGAACATGCTTGTGTGCAGATCAGAACATGATTGTGTTGTAGACTGGTGAGAAGTTACCTAAGACCTGTATACAGGTGAGAATATGCTTGTGTGCAGATCAGAACATGATTGTGTTGTATACAGGTGAGAGATTACCTAAGACCTGAATACAGGTGAGAACATGCCTGTGTGCAGATCAGAACATGAATGTGTTGTATGCAGGTGAGAGTTTACCTATGAACTGTATACAGGTGAGAACATGCCTGTGTGCAGATCAGCACATGATTGTGTTGTATACAGGTGAGAGTTTACATAAGACCTGTATACAGGTGAGAACATGCCTGTGTGCAGATCAGAACATGATTGTGTTGTATGCAGATGAGAGTTTACCTATGAACTGTATACAGGTGAGAACATGCTTGTGTGCAGATCAGCACATGATTGTGTTGTATACAGGTGAGAGTTTACCTAAGACCTGTATACAGGTGAGAACATGCCTGTGTGCAGATCAGAACATGATTGTGTTGTATACAGGTGAGAAGTTACCTAAGACCTGTATACAGGTGAGAACATGCTTGTGTGCAGATCAGAACATGATTGTGTTGTATACAGGTGAGAAGTTACCTAAGACCTGTATACAGGTGAGAACATGCCTGTGTGCAGATCAGAACATGATTGTGTTGTATACAGGTGAGAAGTTACCTAAGACTTGTATACAGGTGAGAACATGCTTGTGTGCAGATCAGAACATGGTTGTGTTGTATACAGGTGAGAAGTTACCTAAGACCTGAATACAGGTGAGAACATGCCTGTGTGCAGATCAGAACATGGTTGTGTTGTATACAGGTGAGAGTTTACCTATGAACTGTATACAGGTGAGAACATGCTTGTGTGCAGATCAGAACATGAATGTGTTGTATACAGGTGAGAAGTTACCTAAGACCTGTATACAGGTGAAAACATGCTTGTGTGCAGATCAGAACATGGTTGTGTTGTATACAGGTGAGAGTTTACCTAAGACCCGTATACAGGTGAGAACATGCTTGTGTGCAGATCAGAACATGAATGTGTTGTATACAGGTGAGAGTTTACCTAAGACCCGTATACAGGTGAGAACATGCTTGTGTGCAGATCAGAACATGATTGTGTTGTATGCAGGTGAGAGTTTACCTAAGACCCGTATACAGGTGAAAACATGCTTGTGTGCAGATCAGAACATGATTGTGTTGTATACAGGTGAGAGTTTACCTAAGACCCGTATACAGGTGAGAACATGCTTGTGTGCAGATCAGAACATGAATGTGTTGTATACAGGTGAGAGTTTACCTAAGACCCGTATACAGGTGCTGTTGATCACTGTATTGTCTGGTCCAGACTTAATTATTACATTACAACGCCACCATATACCTGGAATATTGCTGAGTGTGGTGTGAAACTCACATGTATCTTGTATGATCCCATGTGTATATGCCTCACAACAGTATAGATGTTGGTTTCTATGGTAACAAGAGTGTGTTCCAGGCTGGTGACATACTGGTTGTGATGTGCACGGATGTTGGTTGGTCTCCATATTTCCCCCTAATAGCTGGACTCGTCACAGAAATGGGCGGGCTGCTCTCTCACGGTAAGCACATTTGGTACCTTGTATCAAACAGTAAACACATTTGGTCCCTTGTATCAAACAGTAAACACATTTGGTCCCTTGTAATCACATGGTAAACACATTTGGTCCCTTGTATCACATAGTAAACACATTTGGTTCCTATTACACTTGGTCAAACACATTTGGTATTACACATTTGGTCAACAAATTTGGTTCCTTGTATCACATAGTAAACACATTTGGTCCCTTGTATCACGGGGTAAACACATTTGGTTCCTTGTATCACATAGTAAACACATTTGGTCCCTTGTATCACATGGTCCCATGTATCACATGGTAAACACTTTTGGTCCCTTGTATCACATGGTAAACAGATTTGGTCCCTTGTATCACACAGTCAACACATTTGGTTCCTTATATAACATGGTAAACACATTTGGTCCCTTGTATCACACAGTCAACACATTTGGTCCCTTGTATCTGGTTCAAGCCATGACTCTCCACAAGAGGAGGAGACATAAAAACTTTAGAAAGAGAATATTTAAATCTGTTCAAGTATATGAGATTATAACCTGACCTGCTGTTGTTTTGTTAAAGGAGCGGTGGTAGCACGAGAATACGGAATCCCCTGTGTTGTGAATGTGACTGACGCAACTATAAAGATAAGATCAGGTGAGCTATATCCTCAATACATCATGTAACAATGTCCTTAACTAGGTGTCATTTCTGATTCTGATGAAGAGTCAATCTGCAACATCTGTGACTTGTAGTCAAATGGTGTGTTAATACTCACAAAACAATTACTATGACTCCTTTAGATAAGATTGTTCACTTTGTTAGATAAGATTGTTCACTTCTTTCACGGCACATGAACTTTTAGTCCAAGATGTCACAATTCTTCTATAAGAGTTGTAAACACTATTATTGCACCTGAACTTTAATAAATCTACAATGTTGTTACATATTGTTTAATAACGCCGCGCTACCAGAACTTTTTATCGGCACTCGGTCACATGACCAAAACAAAATGTCGGCTGTCATTCACAACACATCTCGAAGTCAACTGTTCTTTGCTCGGTTTAATCGTAATAGCATTTATATAAAAAGAATATTATGTTGGTTGAAGTCATTTGGTCCCTTTTTCATACAACCTTGTTTATTTAAAATAAATCAAATTAAATAGACTAATGTTGACAATCATAAATGAACTGTATTCATATGTGTGACCCCTGTTATGACAACATAAGGCACTCGTTTTGTAAGTTGAATTCTGAGATGTTATTTTGCTATTGTTGGGTGAGTAATAAATAAAATACTAAACGATGTCCCGTGTAATACCATATTTATGAATCTTACAAAATTGAGAAACAGATCATGGTAGTTAGATTAAGAAGTTAGTGTTGACATTTAAACAGACATGATGACTGTTGAACAGAATTGTTTAGAAAGCTGCCCTCTCGTCATCTGATATTACATTTTGAAAGGGTTGGTCAAAAAGTGGGCGTCATCTAAACTGAATGAGGGTTCGTCAGATCTTGATGACCAGAAGCATCAAAGTAGAGGTGATTGATCCGGAGTGTATTTCTTCCACTGCTTGATTACAGGTGAGTTGTTGGCCCTGGACGGACTCCGGGGGACTGTGAAGAGGCTGAAGCCATCTTACCTGTTGACATCTCCACTGGAAACACCATTGTAAACAAAAAAAATGAAGTGCTAATTTGGAGTTCAGCATAACCACTCACTTTTTTAGAGTGACATTGAAATATTTCTTTCTGGAATGAACAAAAAATAATACAAACCACATGATCCAAATCTGTGCCATAGTGAACAAAGACTTATAACTCCATCGCCTCTGAATATGTGTGTTGCTATTTGTACCAACAAGTCAAGTGAAATCAGTAAGCAGGTGCATCAGTTTACACAAACTGCGATGTGTCTCAGTGTGCTGTACACCCTGCTTCAGTGTTAGGTAGTGGTAATAACTTATATATCTTCTTAGCCGATACATTCAGTAAGTTTGACGAAATCCTTTCAACATTTTCCGACTAACCTTTCAACATTTTTCGACTAACCTTTCAACATTTTCCGACTAACCTTTCAACGATATCGGCCTTGGTTCCTGTCATCGGCAGGCCTTGGCAATCCAACCACCGTTTCAGCTGAACAACTGAATGACAGTCAGTGTCGAGATAAATAAATGTCGCTCCAGGGACGTCATCAGGCATGAGTGATATGTTAAAAAAAGTACAGGTAGAAGCCATGGCGATAATAATATGAAGACAGCTGTCAAACTAAGGTGGCGAAAAACTGCATTGTTTGTCCCTCGACATATTATTGTGCATCACGAGATGCATGTGTGCACACAAACTGTCACATAAGCAATGAAATGGCTTATGGTAGTTTGCACAAAGTCTTGTGCCATGTATGGCTGATTTTACATCTGTAAGTTGTACACGGACTGGTTTCATTTGCTAAGATTAGAGTCACAGCAGCAGTATTGCAGCTGTTAACATCTATTCTGAAGTAAGCCTGAGAAACAGAACTGAAGTGCTTGCTACAAAATACTGATCAGAGTGTTCAGTAATTACCTCAAGAATCACATGCTCAAAATGTGACCAATTTATGTTTTCTTCATGTATATGTAAATATCAAAATTTACCTTTTATTGACTTGGTATGTGTATGTTAATTTTCTTTTATGATACCTTAGTCATCCACATTTTTATACTGTATTTTTGTCTGACAAAGTTATGGTGAAAATTCCAGATGTAAAACAAATGTTGTTTTTTTATCAATATTTCATGTGAGGATAATTAGGCTGTTCAACTCTTTCATACACTGTAGTCTTTCATTTTAGTCTGAATATGTTTGGAACTTAACTTCTTATTACAAAATATTGATCACACTTTTTAATAATTACCTCAAGAATCACATGCTCAAAAAGTGTGACCAATTTGTGTTTTCTTCATATATATGTAAATATCAAAATTAACCTATTATTGACTTGGTATGTGTATGTTAGTCTTCCTCAATGATACCTTAGTCATCCACATTTTTATACTGTATTTTTGCCTGACAAAGTTATGATGAAAATTCCAGATGTAAAACAAATGTTTATATTTTTTTTATCAGCTAATCAATATTTCATGTGAGGATATATAATTAGGCTGTTCAACTCTTTCATACACTGTAGTCTTTCATTTTAGTCTGAATATGTGGGGAACTGAAGTGCTTGTTACAAAATATTGATCAAACATTTTAATAATTACCTCAAGAATCACATGCTCAAAAAGTGTGACCAATGTATGTTTTCTTCATATAATGTATATGTAAATATCAAAATTTACCATTTTTATTGACTTGGTATGTGTATGTTGGTCTTTTTTTATGATACCTTAGTCATCCACATTTTTATACTGTATTTTTGTCTGACAAAGTTATGATGAAAATTCCAGATGTAAAACAAATGTTTTTTGTTTTTTTATCAGCTAATCAATATTTCATGTCAGGATAATTAGGCTGTTCAACTCTTTCATACACTGTAGTCTTTCATTTCAGTCTGAATATGTGGGGAACTGAAGTGCTTGTTACAAAATATTGATCAAACATTTTAATAATTACCTCAAGAATCACATACTCAAAAAGTGTGACCAATGTATGTTTTCTTCATATTATGTAAATATCAAAATTTACCTTTTATTGACTTGGTATGTGTATGTTAGTCTTCTTTTATGATACCTTAGTCATCCACATTTTTATACTGTATTTTTGTCTGACAAAGTTATGGTGAAAATTCAAGATGAAAAATAAATGGTTATTACATGTTTTTTAGCTAATCAATATTTCATGTGAGATAATTAGGCTGTTCAACTATTTCAGACATTGTAGTCTTCTAGTTTGGTCTGATTATGTACAGATTGTTGTAATATAGCACAGATATAATGTAGCGTTAAGCCAAATATACTCAATAAAACAGAATTGCTTGTATGTTAGATGTAGGGTAGGTGAAATATATCAAAAGAATTCAAAGTACTCTGTGTGTGTGGTTTGCTGGACCTCTGGCCAACTGTGTTATCTTTATTTTTATACTCTTTTAATCTTGGTGCTTTCAATGTGCTGAAGTGCTGAAGTACCTGTAGGTCTTTTGACTTGATATAATAATAAAATGTGAAAGTGTTTGGTTTTATGTGCAAATACATTCAGAGATTTAACATATGTTATATTTGGGATTACACTTTCTCAAAAGCGGACCGAACTAACAAAAGCGGACCGAACTAAAACTACTAAACATATAATACTCAATGAAACACTTATCATAATCAAAACATCAGACCAAGTATGTGATTTTTTTGCAGAATTTTTGTACTAAAAATAAATAAGTTGTTTAACAAACTATCATTAAAATTTTGACAAAGTTCACTATTTGTTACGAGGGAGGATTGCAAAGAGAGGAACAGCCAGGTGTACGTGGAGCACATGCACAAGTGCCGACAAAGTTATTGAATCATTTACCTGTGCTGTGCTGTCATCATCCTTTCTCGCACACCTGGCTGTTCCTCTCTTTGCACCCTTCCCTCGTAACAAATAGTGAACTGTGTCAAATTATTAATGATAGTTTGTTAAACAACATTTTTATCTTTAGGACATAAATTCTGCAAAAAAATCACAGAGTTGGTCTGATGTTTTGATTATGATCAGTGTTTCACCGAGTATTATATGTTTAGTAGTTTTGGAGTTAGATTGCAATTCATCAGTCCGATATTGAGCCAAACGGACTATAGTAAAGTACAGATTCTAAGTACTTTTGTTGGGTTGATTCCCATCCGGGATTCAAACACACACCCTCAGAGTCAGGCACCTAATCGCCAGCACACAAAGTCAGATTCCTGTTCAGAGATTGGTGACAGAGAATTAAGGGAGACCTACACAGACCATGTTCCACACAGCTATAGTCTCATTAGTTTTCAGGGCGATACAGCTTTTTGAGAAAGAATGGGGAGCACACTTCATTTTCAGGAGCGTTTCAATGGTTATTAATAAACTTTCAGGACAAAAGAGGGTTGCGCACCCCTGCATACCCTTCTGGATCCACCTATGGTTTTAGCTATTTATCAGTGGTATACTCTGCTACTGCTCCTTGTGGCTTAACACTCCTGAGTGTATATCATTGTGGGGGATTGGAGTATTTCATGGTTCTTGTAAAAGACCTAAGGTCTCAGTGTATTGTCTTCTGCATGGCACGCTGAAGTGAATCTGCTTGATAACAAATCAACCATGTTTTAAACTCATATATTTTATTGCAACTTCATATTCATGTATGAAAATCTCTTTCAATATTGAATTCCAATATAGAAATGTAGCTGATTTAGAAATGTTCCTGGAGACCAGGTGTCATAGACAAGTAGTTACTAGGACACCTGAGCTTCATGAAGAGTGAGTGTGAGTTTAGTTTTAGGTTGCTTTTAGCTATATTCCAGCAATATCACAGGGAGGATTGACACCAGAAATTGGCTTCTCACTTTATACCCATGTGGGGAATCAAACCCGGGCCTTCAGTGTGATGAAGAACACTTTAACCACATGGCTACCCCACCGCCCACTTCATGAAGAACTGGTACATTTCATGCATTTGCACACATACATACTTTGACGATCGTACACGTTACTTTGCACTGATAATAGATAATATATTCATTCGTGACCAACTCGTGTTATTCCGGGACAAGTCGAATAGCAGTTAGGGAAAGGGGCGAGTGGTGACGAATGATAATGTACTGTGTAGGACATACCGTAAAGTGAGTGAGTGAGTTTGGTTTTACACTGATTGTAGCAATATTCCAGCAATATCACAGCGGGGACACCAGAAATGGGCTTCACACATTGTACCCATGTGGGGAATCGAACCCGGGACATCAGTGTGACGAGCGAACGTTTTAACCACTAGGCTACCCCACCGCCCCACATACCATAAAGCACATCGGTTGGTTTGTTGTTGAACACAGCACTCAGCAATATTCCAGCTTATGATGGCAGTCTGTGAATAGTCGTCTGGGCTTATATTGGCACACAATGAAAACAGTGATTGTGTTATGACTGAGAGAGTGAGTTTAATTTTACGCCACACTCAGCAATATTCCAGCTATATTGCGGCGGTCTGTAAATAATCAAGTCTGGACCAGACAATCCATTGATCAACAGCATGAGCATCGATCTACGTAATTGGGATACAGTGACATCCAAGTCAGAGAGCCAGACCACCGATCCTGTTAGTCGCCTCTTATGACAAGCATGGGTTGTTGAAGATCTTCACGGGTGACTTTGTTATGAAGTCTCAGACGACATCTCGTCATCATTGTGTTGACTGTTTGAGTCAACTTGCAAGAAGGCCACACAAGCTGCAAACAGATTATTTGACACAACCTAAATGTAGAGCTTTCATGAAATAGTGTATGAAGTGAGGTTAATGGGGGTTTAACGCCACGCTCGGGATTATTGCACTTACATAGCGATGTGTATGCAGCTATCTGTGTGCGTGTGCGCGCTTGGAACAGCGGACTAATTCCTGTTTTGCAGCTCTTACCTTTTGAGACACTATTTCTCTGCATGCGCATGTTCGTGTGCTATCTGTGTGCGTTTGCATGCGCGCTTGGAACAGTGGCCTAATGCCTGTTTTACCATTGAGACACTATTTGGACTATGTCTGGACCAATGCCTATGTTATAGTTTCAGCCTGTTGAGATAGCGTGCTGCAGTTTAACATTCCTGTTTTTAGCCAGTCAGTCATTGCTCTTTCCCAGTCATGCCAAACGCCAGACAGGGTATCAACAAGTACCATTATTTAATATGACAGGGTAAGGCCATCCTATGACCCACACTACACAGAGACGCTCGGTCCTTTGGACCATGGAGGCGATCCTATCTCCCACAATATACAGAGAGGCTCCGTCCACTACACCACGGATGCGGTCAAATAGTTCTGTCCAACTTTTTCACTTAATCAGTAGCGGAGTACAACTCTAATCAGTTCAAAACTCTATCTCGTCTGAGTCTGATGAAGGAATGTCGAGAGGAGGGCAGTACTTGATAGGGCAGCTGGACGGACAATCGAACGGACATTCTTGAATATCCAGCGGAATTCGACAATAAAACTCGTCTCTAATATGATGATTATATTTCAGAAACTCTTTAAGTCCGTCAGGTATGGGGAGCTTGTCTGATTTTGAACTAGGTGATCTTCCTAATATTTTGAACATTTTCCCCCCTGCATATAGTTTTTAAACTCCTTGGCTTGCGACTCTCGTTTGTTAACCAGGCACAGACTTCGGGCATCTGAAATATTGCAACAGGCCATTGTCTCGACCAGATCCACCTTTCGCTGAAAAAGGAAGGCCTTATATCAACTAATAGCTTCACTAGGGAAAATAGTTTCTCGTTCAGTGCCATGTAGAAGTAAGATGGCTTCCCGCGCAGTGTGTCGATGCTGCAGCCAGAGTGAACGAGAGTAATTGCACAAGCTTCACTATGGAGTTTTATTGCCTGTTCTAAGGGTGTTTCCTTCCATTTGTACCTCTTGTCAATCTTGTAGCCATGTTGAATTAGTATTTTCACCATTGCTGCATTGTGGTGTTCAATGGCGATTGCCATTGGTGTAACGCCATGTGTGCTCTTGGCATGGATCTTGATCTGGTTTTCCAGAAGCACTTCGCAGATGTCGTAGCGCCTGTATGCGACGGCGTAGTGAAGGGCGTTCAGGTTGTTGTCTGTCCTTGCCTGGATGTTGCACAGGGCGTTGATAAGGCCTTCACAAATTGTCTTGTTGTTCAGTTGAACGGCCCTGAAAAGGTTTCAAAGAGTGGTTTCAGTCACTGAAATATTGCCCCTTGCCACTGAATCGAAACTGACTGAATATTTTCTGAGCAGGCGATATTATCTGCGCTATAAAAGTCAGCCATTAAGAACGTTTAGGACGGTTCCCTAACCAATAGTACGTTAAGGAGCTACATATACGAGTAATCATCAGTTTGCGAAAAGTAAACGCTAATACGACGTTAGGTGAATAATATTCACGAGCAAAGAGTTACAAATCTAACTTTAAAAACACCTTTTACTATTTTTTCTGAAATTTAAAATCCATCCCTACCAAACGGTATATGTTTTGTGAAAATATTCAAACATTTAGGTTTGATCTCCCTGTATACTATTTTTACACTGTGTTAGCTGTCTTCGTGTGACAAATTCATTTTGTTCCAGTGAGCCATAAAAACCCATCTGTTTCTCAGTTTTCTCATTCAGAAAAGACAATGTTTACAGAATGCCATGGAATGGATTATATAATTGTTATGCGCCTCCTTTTAGAGACATGAATATACGACTGAACATTTGCCAAGGACTAAAATAGTCAGCCAAGGGTGTGGTGCTAAGCAATAAGAAACCCTGCCCCCATTAAGACCTCTGAGACCCGGTATATTAATGGTTGGGACCATATTCGATTCTATGTTGAAAGGCCTATAGAAATCCTCATAGGTGTTGTCGTACTTGATCAGCGGCGTTTCCGCTCCGACGCCAAAGCCGAGTCTACGCATGTTGACGTCTGCCCCATGATGGATGAGAAGCTGAACCACTGCCCCCGCGTTGCTGATGATGGCTCGAAACAGAGGGGCACTGCCTGAAGAAAAGCAGGCAGGAATGTCACATGCCCGTTAAAGTATTACCATCTCCTTGTCCAACTCGTTCACCCCACACCCACCTGTCTCCTTGTCCAACTCGTTCACCCCACACCAACCTGTCTCCCTTTCCACCCCACACCCACCTGTCCAACTCTGTTCACCTCACACCCACCTGTCTCCTTGTCCAACTCTGTCCACCCCACACCCACCTGTCTCCTTGTCCAAATCGTTCACCTTCACATCCACCTGTCTCCTTTTGTCCAACTCTGTTCACCCCACACCCACCTGTCTCCTTGTCCAACTCGTTCACCCCAAACCCACCTGTCTCCTTGTCCAAATCATTCACCCAACTCCCACCTGTCTCCTTGTCCAACTCGTTCACCTCACACCCACCTGTCTCCTTGTCCAACTCGTTCACCCCACACCCACCTGTCTCCTTGTCCAAATCATTCACCCAACTCCCTACTGTCTCCTTGTCCAACTCGTTCACCTCACACCCACCTGTCTCCTTGTCCAACTCGTTCACCTCACACCCACCTGTCTCCTTGTCCAACTCGTTCACCCCACACCCACCTGTCTCCCCTTTGTCCAACTCTGTTCACCTCACACCCACCTCTCCCTTGTCCAACTCGTCTCCTTGTCCAACTCGTTCACCCCACACCAACCTGTCTCCTTGTCCAACTCGTTCACCCCACACCAACCTGTCTCCTTGTCCAACTCGTTCACCCCAAACCCACCTGTCTCCTTGTCCAAATCATTCACCCAACTCCCACCTGTCTCCTTGTCCAACTCGTTCACCCCACACCCACCTGTCTCCTTGTCCAAATCATTCACCCAACTCCCACCTGTCTCCTTGTCCAACTCGTTCACCCCACACCCACCTGTCTCCTTGTCCAACTCTGTCCACCCTCACACCCACCTGTCTCCTTTGTCCAACTTCTGTTCACCTCACACCCACCTGTCTCCTTGTCCAACTCTGTTCACCCCACACCCACCTGTCTCCTTGTCCAACTCTGTTCACCCCTCACACCCACCTGTCTCCTTGTCCAACTCGTTCACCCCACACCAACCTGTCTCCCTTGTCCAACTCTGTTCACCTCCACACCAACCAGTCTCCCCTTGTCCAACTCGTTCACCCCCAAACCCACCTGTCTCCTTGTCCAAATCATTCACCCAACTCCCCACCCGTCTCCTTGTCCAACTTCGTTCACCCTACACCCACCTGTCTCCTTGTCCAAATTATTCACCCAACTCCCACCTGTCTCCTTTGTCCAACTTCGTTCACCCCACACCCACCTGTCTCCTTGTCCAACTCTGTCCACCCTCACACCCACCTGTCTCCCTTATCCAACCTCGTTCACCCTCACACCCACCTGTCTCCTTGTCCAACTCGTCCACCTCACACCCACCTGTCTCCCTTTGCGTCCAACTCTGTTCACCTCTCACACCCACCTGTCTCCTTGTCCAACTCTGTTCACCTCACACCCACCTGTCTCCTTATCCAACTCGTTCACCCCACACCTACCTGTCCTTGTCCAAGCCGTTCACCTCACACCCACCTGTCTCCTTGTCCAACTCTGTTCACTCCCACACCCACCTGTCTCCTTGTCCAACTCGTTCACCTCACACCCACCTGTCTCCCTTATCCAACCTGTTCACCCCACACCCACCTGTCTCCCTCTTATCCAAGTCGTTCACCTCACACCCACCTGTCTCCTTATCCAACCTGTCCACCTCACACCCACCTGTCTCCCTTGTCCAACTCTGTTCACCTCACACCAACCTGTCTCCTTGTCCAACTTCCGTTCACCCCACACCCACCTGTCTCCTTGTCCATCTCTGTTCACTCTCACACCCACCTGTCTCCTTATCCAACTCTGTCCACCTCACACCCACCTGTCTCCTTGTCCAACTCCTGTTCACCTCACACCCACCTGTCTCCTTGTCCAACCTCCGTTCACCCCACACCTACACCTGTCTCCTTGTCCAACTCTGTTCACCTCTCACACCCACCTGTCTCCTTTGTCCAACTCTGTTCACCTCACACCCACACCTGTCTCCCTTATCCAACCTCGTTCCACCCTCACACCCACCTGTCTCCTTGTCCAACTCGTTCACCCCACACCCACCTGTCTCCTTGTCCAACTCGTTCACCTCACACCCACCTGTCTCCTTGTCCAACTCGTTCACCTCACACCCACCTGTCTCCTTGTCCAACTCGTCCACCTCACACCCACCTGTCTCCTTGTCCAACTCTGTCCACCTCACACCCACCTGTCTCCTTGTCCAACCTGTCCACCCTCACACCCACCTGTCTCCTTGTCCAACCTGTTCACCTCTACACCCACCTGTCTCCCCTTGTCCAACCTGTTCACCTCACACCCACCTGTCTCCTCTTTGTCCAACTCTGTTCACCCTCACACCCACCTGTCTCCCTTGTCCAACCTGTCCACCTCACACCCACCTGTCTCCCTTGTCCAACTCTGTTCACCCCACACCCACCTGTCTCTTGTCCAACTCCTGTCCACCTCACACCCACCTGTCTCCCTTTTGTCCAACCTGTTCACCTCACACCCACCTGTCTGTCTCCTTATCCAACTCGTTCACCCCACACCCACCTGTCTCCTTGTCCAAGTCGTTCACCTCACACCCACCTGTTCTCCTTGTCCAACCCTTCACACCCCACACCCACCTGTCTCCCTGTCCAACTCTCGTCCACCTCACACCCACCTGTCTCCTTGTCCAACTCCTGTTCACCTCACACCCACCCACCTGTCTCCTTCCAACCAACTGTTCACCCCACACCCACCTGTCTCCTTATCCAACTCGTTCACCCCTCACACCCACCTGTCTCCTTATCCAACCCCTCGTTCCACCTCACACCCACCTGTCTCCTTGTCCAACCTGTTCACCTCACACCCACCTGTCTCCTTGTCCAACCTGTTCACCTCACACCCACCTGTCTCCCTGTCCAACTCTGTTCACCCCACACCCACCTGTCTCCCCTTGTCCAACTCGTTCACCCCACACCCACCTGTCTCCTTGTCCAACCTGTCCACCCCACACCCACCTGTCTCCCCTTGTCCAACCTTCACCCCACACCCACCTGTTCCTCGTCCACCCCACACCCACCTGTCTCCCTTGTCCAACTCGTTCACCTCACACCCACCTGTCTCCCCTTGTCCAACCCGTTCACCTCACACCCACCTGTCTCCCTTGTCCAACTCTGTTCACCCCACACCCACCTGTCTCCTTATCCAACTCTTCACCTCACCTCCACCCACCTGTCTCCTTGTCCAACTCTGTTCAACCTCACACCCACCTGCTTGTCTCCTTGTCCAACCTCTCGTTCACCCCACACCCACCTCCTCCCTTGTCCAACTCTGTTCACCCTTGTCCACCTGCACCACACACTGTCCCCTTGTCCAACTCTGTTCACCCCACACCCACCTGTCTCCTTATCCAAGTCGTTCACCTCACACCCACCTCGTCTCCCTTGTCCAACTTCTGTTCACCCCCACACCCACCTGTCTCCTTATCCAAGTCGTTCACCTCACACCCACCTGTCTCCTTGTCCAACTCGTTCACCCCACACCCACCTGTCTCCTTATCCAACTCGTTCACCTCACACCCACCTGTCTCCCTCCTGTCCAACCTTCGTCACCCCACACCCACCTGTCTCCCTTGTCCAAATCATTCACCCAACTCCCACCTGTCTCCTTTGTCCAACTCTGTTCACCCCACACCCACCTGTCTCCTTGTCCAACTCGTTCACCTCACACCCACCTGTCTCCGTCCCTTGTCCAACTCCTGTCCCTCACACCCACCTGTCTCCTTGTCCAACTCTCGTTCACCTCACACCCACCCGTCTCCTTGTCCACCTGTCTCGTTGTCCAAGTCGTTCACACCCTGTCTCCCTTGTCCAACTCTCGTTCACCTCACACCCACCTGTCTCCTTGTCCAACTCGTCCACCTCACACCCACCTGTCTCCTTGTCCAACTCGTTCACCTCACACCCACCTGTCTCCTTGTCCAACTCGTTCACCCCACACCCACCTGTCTCCTTATCCAAGTCGTTCACCTCTCACCCACCTGTCTCCTTGTCCAACTCATTCACCCAACTCCCACCTGTCTCCTTGTCCAACTCGTTCACCTCACACCCACCTGTCTCCTTGTCCAACTCGTTCACCCCACACCCACCTGTCTCCTTGTCCAACTCTCGTCACCCCCACACCCACCTGTCTCCTTGTCCAACTCGTCCACCCCACACCCACCTTCTCCTTGTCCAACCCGTTCACCTCACACCCACCTTTCTCCTTGTCCAACTCGTTCACCCCACACCCACCTGTCTCCTTGTCCAACTCGTTCACCCCACACCCACCTGTCTCCTTATCCAACTCGTGCACCCCACACCCACCTGTCTCCCTTGTCCAACTCTGTTCACCCCACACCCACCTGTCTCCTTGTCCAACTCGTTCACCTCACATCCGGGTTTCCTGAGAAGAACGTCTGCCAGCTTCTCGCTCCCGTGTTTCGCCGCCCACCTACACGGAAAGAAGAATTAGATACGCACTCGTAAAATATGTTCCTAAAAATGTTCGTAAATTATATTCGTAAATTATATTAGTAAATAATATTCAAGAATATTTGCTCATTTTTATAAATCTACTGATATTGGTCCACATAATACCAGATTATATACTTCAGATTATTGTCCGGATAAACCGGTTATCGCGTTAACGAACCACGTAAAGAGATGGCAGTCGTGTAATAAAGTACTTAGCGAATTCGTCCGTTCCCGATGTATTCATCTGTAAATGGGGTTCATTGACTAACTGGACTTCATTGAAATAATTAGAAAGAACATTTTAATTGCTGATATCATTCCCGAAATTTTGGCAAAATTAAAAATACAAGAACCAAATATTTTTGGTTCAGTTTTTACGAAAAGAACAATTTGCTTGCTGGATATGCTGTACGTCCTTGAAAACCGTCAATCGTAAGAAATAACAAATGGTCAGTCCCTAACTCACCAAATCGCCCTCCTCCCTCTAACAGTTTCGGCGTTCACGTCAGCTGGCTTTTTCAGTTTCAGCAGCAGCCAAGCTGTCTCCTCGTCATCCATCTCACTGGCCACCAACAACGCCGTGGGTTGCAGCGGATCGTCCACGTCCCTCACATCCGGGTTCTGTATGGTCTTGTTCTTCAGCATCAACCTCACCTTCTTGTGGTCCCGCGTTCTCACCGCCTTGAAAAAGTCACGCACCACGGGATCTTGTCTCGGCTTCCGCTGCAGCATTGTCAGATCCTTCATTGAACCACTCGAGACAAGCGATCAGTTCATCAGTGTCATCTTCAGGTGCTCGTTCTTAGTGTTCAGGTGCTCCTTCCGGGTGTTCATGACCTCCATACATGTGTCAGATCCTTCACAAATGTGTGTTCGGATCCTTCTAGTATAAATGTTCGGATCCTTCTAGTATGAATATCCAGGTCCTTCTAGTATGAATATTCAGGTCCTTCTAATATTCAGGTATTTCTAGTATGAATGTTTAGGTCCTTCTAGTATGAATGTTCGGATCCTTCTAGTATGAATATTCAGGTCCTTCTAGTGTGAATGTTCGGATCCTTCTAGTATGAATATTCAGGTCCTTCTTATATTCCGGTATTTCTAGTATGAATATTCAGGTCCTTCTAGTATGAATGTTCGGATCCTTCTAGTATGAAAATTCAGGTCCTTCTTATATTCAGGTATTTCTAGTATGAATATTCAGGTCCTTCTAATATGAATATTCAGGTCCTTCTAGTATGAATATTCAGGTCCTTCTAGTATGAATTTTCAGGTCCTTTTCGTATGTGGTCACGTCGTCGAAGTATGTGATCACGTCCCTAACTTATGTGTCCTCAAGCCCACCAAGCCCATTCATGTATACCGGTGACCCACCTTCAACCTAGTCCTTTACCTGATCGTGACCATCCATCAGAATCTCAGCATGTTCCTGAGATAAAAATGGTGAATACAGATCAGTTAAAACAAATGACAGGAGCAGTGGAGAAACTACTTGTATGAGCAGGAAAGGTTCAGGAGAGCTCAGATAGTTTTATCTAAGATAATAGTATGTTATTATAGGATATTTTAGGACACGTTTTTATACAGCGCTCGTATCCACGCAACTAGTACATGCTCAATGCGCTGGAGTGTTCCTTGATCAACGGATGTCTTTTTTCTGGTATTCTTTTTAACCAACTGAACTCCTTGGGGAGTATTCAACTAATGCAGCATGTTAAGCGCAGCGAGTTTATCACACAGCCTCATCCTCACAAGCTCACAAAGTCAGCTATCTGACTCACTCAGCTCCTTCCACAAAAATGAAAGTCGAACTACTGGAAGTCTAGATCTAGATTATGTGGAAGCTGCGGTGGCTGAGTGGGTTAGATGGCTGACTTTGTGAGCTGGCGACTAGGTGAATGACTCTGAGAGTTTGTGTTCGAATCCTGGTTGTGACTCAAAAGCAAAAGAATCGGTACTCTACTAAGAAAGTGTAATCCCCAATATAACATGTGTTGCATGTGACCACTTCCTAAATGACATTAGATATTGATAGTTTCATCCAGGTTTGTACACGGGCCTTGCTAGTCGCTAGACTAACATCTTATAGGATAACATCAACCATTCCTAAAGTATATTCATAAAGTGTAATTTAAAGAAGCCCAGATAGTTTTTTTTTTTTCAGAAACTGTGGCAACCTAGACTTGCCACATATTCTAGACCTGCATGGGCTGTATTGGGTGTATGACAAATGCTATGGAAATGGAAACAGAAGCTGTATATGTATAGTACAAGAAAATTTACACTTATCGCCTTATGATCACACAATGCCCGAGTCCACCCAGGGCACGTTTTTTCTACGTGTGTGATACGTTTCTGGTGTATTGAACCAGCTTGTGAAACATACATTTATACACATGAAGTCACTCGAGCAATCCTTGAAGAGGCGAGTTTAGAAGACATAATGAAGCACGATAATAACCTGTATAATAACCTATATCTCCGTGACGGAGCGCAATGAGATACTGTTGCATGTACTACACAGTGTTAGAACATCTACAATATATCGGCGTTGAAGCTGAACAATATCATTATGGCAACCATGCGTGCAAAACATTAATCAGCATTGGTGTATATACCAATATAGATACCAACATAGGTATAAATACCGGCCAGATATATACACAGATATATACTGATGAATGTAATCTTTAATGCATCTTTAACAATGTATGTCTTTTTAAAGAAATAGTCCATTGACGGGTTGATAAACACCAATTTGTCCTATTTGTAAAGACTTCTATCTGTACTGGCTTGGCTAACTGGCTAGTGATATCGTTGTCTTTATTTGTTTCTCTGTTGATGTTGTTGTTTTTTGTTTGTTTGTTTGTGTTTATCGAATTTCAATAAATAAATGCATTGTGAAATAAATAGTTTGAAATGCTAAAACATATTGAAATATAGTAATATATTACATGCTTTTTAATTTGACATGCCTTAAGACAGTTTGTTGTTAAAAAGAACTGTATTTGACCAAAAAGCGTCATCGTAATCTTAATAACCCGGAAAACCCCAGTGCAAACTTAAGTTAACAACTGTTATATCCTTATCAATTAGATAACCTTTGAATAACCATTTTGGGTTGGGGTTTTCAGTTTCAGTCACAGTCAAACATGTGTAGCTATTTTGCCCGAGAGTTAATGTCGCTTTTTCCTTCTTGACATAACTGTACAGTCTTGATCTATTGTGACACATATGATGATGGGGCTTGTATTAACAATATACTCGTGGCCGACATTCGACTGTGGGCACATACAAGTTTTGAAAACAGACCCTTTGACAGTGTTAATTAGTTCTTACCTTGTGTAGTCTGTCATGAAAACGTATGTATCCTCGACCGATTAAGCAATGTCACTGCACTAATCCTGTACAGAATGTGGGAACATGGCAGATCCAACTCAAATACATGCACAGTAAAAAGAACGCGTTTTGCATCTTTACCGGACGGTAACGTTGCCCCTTTGAACAGCGGTTGGGTATACCCGTAGTGAACATTGCATGTGTATTAGAAATCTATGAAAGGATTACAGCTTGAGAGTTACCTGCATACAACAGACTTAATAGTGTTGTAAGGAGGCGATTATCTAGGCAATCATAATCAGCTATGTATTTCATTGTGAATACTACAGCATGCGTTAAAGCATATAACACCACACCTGTTATCATATGTAAACAGAAACGGACTTTATCGGTGACCAGAAAGATTAGAATGACACAGCCTAGTGAACATTACCTGTGCCTGTCGTCTCTAAGACAGAATTTGAAAGAACATGGTGTACATACATCCACCTTGTCGCACTCCAATATACCAGTATAACCTCCAACCTGCTGTGGGCGAGCATACCCGCCCGTGTTTAGAAGGCCGTTAAGCTACGACATTTTAATAAACGCTGTTGTAAAGCCGTTAGGGTCACGACACAGAGGTGAGCCACATACAGTTGGAGCTTACAGTCATTGGAACAATGATTGAGTTTCCAAGCGTGTAATATACAGGGACAGGTTGGGTGTTAAAATAAACACGCGTCCTACCTATAGCCTAGCGACAATACCCTCTGCAGTCTTGTTTCCTCGGGTGGTTTCGTAGCTTCAGGATTTCGTCGTGGAATATACTGCTATAACCAATGTCAACTCATGTTATAAATTCCCGACTGTCATCCATGTTTGCTAGGAAACTTGAACTGCTCGCTCCTACCTTTCACAGCGTCCTTAGCGATACCTAAACATTTCAACCGCTTTAACTGGAGACTTCACAGCAAGCCATAAACTGTACACGTAGTGACAGCGGGGTACTTAGTTAAAAATCTATACATTCCACTTGTCCTGACGCACAACTTTCACCACGAAGTGATTGATTTATCAATGTCGTTTTCGAATAACGACACGTAGTAACTGTTTTTAAGTATTAAATAGTTACATGTACTTCGACCGTTTATGTATAACTACCCACAAACAGTAGCTATATCCAGGCAGACTATATAACGCCCTATTGTAGATTATCCCTGCTATATCAAAATATACTCAACCAAAAAAGTTAAAGACCACCCAATTTTCAATATTAAAGTATATAATAGTTAAAACTACTACTACTAATATATAATTCTTAAATATTCAATATTGGGGTGGCCTTTAACGTTTTGTTGTTGAGTATATGTTAGTAAACTATGACATGTGTTGACACATATCACATATCTCTCACAGACTAGATGCAGACTTATGTAAAGGACTTGGTACAAAGTTTTAGAGACTGGGTATACATTTATGCAACGGTAATGACAAACGCATGTCATACAGAATCAGGACACTGTCATGTCAGACCGGGGGATACACGTATGTTAAACTGAATGGGGACAAGCTTGTGTTAGAAGACTGTGTGCTCACCTGAGTCAAACATACTGCGGATAGACTGGGGACTCGCTTATGTCAGACAGACTGGTGACATACGTTAGCAAGACAGAGAATACATTTATGTCACTCAGATTATGGGCACACGTATATCACACAGACTGGGGCACATGCACATCAGAAAAACTGGGGGCACACTAATATCATGCAAACTAATGATGGAAAGTGTCAGCATAAACCATGGGTAGGATGTGCGAACGTAAACCAGTGGTAGAATGTGTGAGTACAGACGAGTGGTAGAATGTGTGAGTACAGACCAGTGGTAGAATGTGTGAGTACAGACCAGTGGTAGAATGTGTGAGTATAGACCAGTGGTAGGATGTGTGAGTGCAGACCAGTGGTAGGATGTGTGAGTATAGACCAGTGGTGGAATGTGTGAGTATAGACCAGTGGTAGGATGTGTGAGTACAGACCAGTGGTAGGATGTGTGAGTACAGACCAGTGATAGAATGTGTGAGTATAGACCAGTGGTAGAATGTGTGAGTACAGACCAGTGGTAGAATGTGTGAGTATAGACCAGTGGTAGAAAGTGTGAGTACAGACCAGTGGTAGGATGTGTGAGTATAGACTAGTGGTAGAATGTGTGGGTATAGACCAGTGGTAGGATGTGTGGGTATAGACCAGTGGTAGGATGTGTGGGTATAGACCAGTGGTAGCATGTGTGAGTATAGACCAGGGGTAGAATGTGTGAGAATAGACCAATGGTAGAAAGTGTGAGTACAGACCAGTGGTAGGATGTGTGAGTATAGACCAGTGGTAGAATGTGTGAGTATAGACCAGTGGTAGAATGTGTGAGTACAGACCAGTGGTAGGATGTGTGAGTATAGACCAATGGTAGAAAGTGTGAGTACAGACCAGTGGTAGGATGTGTGAGTATAGACCAGTGGTAGAATGTGTGAGTATAGACCAGGGGTAGAATGTGTGAGAATAGACAAGTGGTAGAATGTGTGGGTATAGACCAGTGGTAGGATGTGTGAGTATAGACTAGTGGTAGGATGTGTGAGTATAAACCAGTGGTAGAATGTGTGGGTATAGACCAGTGGTAGGGTGTGTGAGTATAGACCAGTGATAGAATGTGTGGGTATAGACCAGTGGTAGGATGTGTAAGTATAGACTTGTGGTAGAATGTGTGGCTATAGACCAGTGGTAGAATGTGTGGGTATAGACCAGTGGTAGGATGTGTGAGTATAGACCAGTGGTAGAATGTGTGGGTATAGACCAGTGGTAGGATGTGTGAGTATAGACCAGTGGTAGAATGTGTGGGTATAGACCAGTGGTAGAATGTGTGGTATAGACCAGTGGTAGGATGTGTGGGTATAGACCAGTGGTAGAATGTGTGGGTATTGACCAGTGGTAGGATGTGTGAGTATAGACCAGTGGTAGGATGTGTGAGTATAGACCATTGGTAGGATGTGTGAGTATAGACTAGTGGTAGGATGTGTGAGTATAAGCCAGTGGGAGAATGTGTGAGTATAAACCAGTGGTAGAATGTGTGGGTATAGACCAGTGGTAGGATGTGTGAGTATAGACCAGTGGTAGGATGTGTGGGTATAGACCAGTGGTAGGATGTGTGAGTATAGACCAGTGGTAGGATGTGTGAGTATAGACCAGTGGTAGGATGTGTGGGTATAGACCAGTGGTAGGATGTGTGAGTATAGACCAGTGGTAGGATGTGTGGGTATAGACCAGTGGTAGGATGTGTGAGTATAGACCAGTGGTAGGATGTGTGGGTATAGACCAGTGGCAGAATGTGTGAGTATAGACCAGTGGTAGAGTGTGTGAGCATCGATCCATGACTGCGTATCACCATCTTGGTGACGGTTTCTCCCACATGTCAGTAGGTATCTTTGTAAATTATAACAAAAAGCAGTTTCTTCCGTAACGTGATGTAATCATGACATGTTATCACAGAACCAGTGACATTTAATCATAATTACAAGAATACGTAATTAATGATCCAACAATCAAACAGTTTATAAAGCTGTTCCTTGTTCCCAGTGTCGTATTTACATTTCATGACGGATCTTTCCAACTGGCCTTTCCTTTGTAAATCTAACAGAAATGTTCCTGGAGGATCGGGTTGGTTTCCTTCTAGCGTCCTGTTCTCTCGTGGAGTCTTTCACAATGGATCTAACACCAGATGTGACCTTCAACTTGGTTCCATTCTTATCTGTGGCCTTGGCTTCACCAAGTTGTCACCGGAAGCAGAGGAGTATGTCTTAACATGTGAGATATTGGTTAGAACCTTGTCCTTAGACTTTCCTGTATAAGGTCTTCGAGTCTTCCTTGGCTGAACTGGAGGACTGACGCTGGAGAAACTGGTCTGCTTATTGCCAGAAGTGTGACAGGTCGGAGGGCCAGTGTGGCGCTGGAGAGCTGCAAGCTCTTCCTCCAGCTTCTTCCTCTGCTCCACCTCTGCCTGCTTCTCCTTCTCCCAGTCGTCTGTCAGCTTCTCTTGCGTCTGCCTCAGTTCCCGGACCTCAGCCTGCTCCATTGTGCAACTGAGACGATAGTTGAAATACTCCAGCCTATAGTCCTGTCTCTCCGACTCAGCCTTCAGCATTAACACGATCTCCTCCCGGAGTTGTCGGGCCTGTCGCTCGTTCTCCTCTCTCAGCTTCATAAAATGAAATATTGTTGAGTGCAACGTTAAGCATAATTAATATCAGGCGCATAGCAAGCCATTTTTTCGTGTATGTCCGATAAGTTGCAAGGCTATTTATTTAGATAGTATTCAGGGCTTGCCAAACCTGTTTAGCAACAATCATGTAAGCCCGGGCTTTTTTTTATAATGGTAGCGACGCCCCTGAATGTGCAGCAAGTTCAAACTAAAAATCTGTTCAAAACACATCGTCCTAACTGGGGGTGAGACGGGTAATCCGGATCACAGGGACGGGTGGGTAATCAGTTGGCCACGGGTACCCGTCTCAATACCCGGACCCGTTATGATCATGTGACTAATAGATTAAACAATGTAATATGCTATTCTTTCATGATTAACAGGTTGTATTGTCTTTGAAGATTTAGACATAATTTACAGTCACTTCTTTTGAATATAATACATGGTTAAGATATTGAAAAACTAGAAATTTTAGCCTCCGAGCTAAAAAATATATTGCCATTTCTTGCAAATTTGATGTCAGGAATTAACATAACGGGTATCCGGGTAGGGTAGGGAAATAGGGGGGTGGGGCACCCGGGTAGAAAATTTGGACCCGTCCAAGCTCTAGACCTAACACAGCAATACTCTATACAGAAAGCGATGCACGTCCACAGCTAGGTTTAGTTTTGTATTTTGGCAGCACAACAACGTTGAGATGTGCCCGGACTGCACGCCACTGGCAGCGAAGTGACTGGCAGACGGTCGTCTTCTGATGAAATCCGGTTTTGTCAGTACAGAGCTGATGGAAGACAGCATGTTTATGAGATTAAACGACAGTGTGCTGCCTTCAAAAAGCCATGCCACATGGTAGAGGATGTGCTATGCAATGGCAAAGAATGTGTGGGCGGGAGATAACTCAGTTCCTACCTAGAGGATAACATTGAATGCATCACGAAACAAAGCATTGATGGCGTCATCGGCAAACATCATAACACATGTGTAAATATTTCATCGATCCAATAATTTATCAAGGAAACCAAGTGTTAACAAAGAATGATATGTTAAACATTATATATTATGTCAGTTGCATTTTATGGTTACCGTTTTTAACCGACATGGCATTTAATTACTTGTACAAAAGAGATATATGTATAGTGATCTATATATCACAGCATTTGTTTATACTAATCATCTGTTCTCTATTATTTATTAGGCATGTCATCTGATGTGAAACATATTGTTGTCGATAAAACGGGCAGAAAAAAATATATTTTCAGGTTTTACTCATAGAAAGAAATATATTGTTCGTGGGATATCTCCTGAAACAAAATATGCTATGACAAAACTATTGATCTGGATGAAACTGGAAGACAATAACTTGTTTTCAGTTTTTAACCAAAGAAATAAATTTCTGCTGGGTACGCGGGATGTCCTGAAAAATATGTCACAGCAAGAGCATTATTTGAAACAAAGACGAAAAATATTCATCCGCATTCTAATGATGTACGCTGTTACTGGACACCCTCAGTGTCAAATTGGGCAAGTTAAATATGAAAAGACGGAGCCCAACTCATGTAAAGCTGAGCAATCCTCACCCTCCTGCCCAGTGTTCCATGCGGAGTCATCACAGTGACGGAGTGTATAAGCCAACCTCAACAAAATCAGTGACGTCATAGACAGACACAGTGGAAATGACGTCATAGAATGGTTCCATGACAACGTTGATGGTTCTCAGCCAGTCGCAGACAAAACTTGTTGGTGTTCAGACGTACCCCTGTTCTTCCAGTTTATTTGCTCAGATCAACACTTCATCTCTGTATTGGGTAAGCAGAACCAGTTTAATGTCTGCAAAGTGATGGGAAATCTGCCATTTTTCACATTTCACATCCAAATATGGTTCGGCTCTGAGAACATGCGTCCATAATTCATCCATGTATATTTCTGATTGATTTTATGCATAGCTGCAACATGTATATTGAATAATTTTCAAAATGTCTGATTCCTTTGACGCATAGCTACAAGAAGCATATTAGATGTATAAACCATTGCGTATTCTCTTGATGATCTCAGTCATTGTGTCCGTAAATTAATTAGTTCTGCGTGGAGAAATTACATATGCATTATTAATGCATATATTCAAATTTTTAAATTCACATTATATTCACCATTGTCCTGCAGATGAGGATGAATCCACAAGAACGGCTTAAGAGTAGGAAACTACTCTGCCCCATCCTCGAGACGAACGAGCGTCAGTCTAACCCTCTCAGTATAAGAACCCCAGAACTGCATCACGATTTACTTGGTAGGAACGTCTTCTCTTTTTTTTTATGCAAACTAAACAAAATTCTAACAAATAAGTTCAGCTGTATGGTTGAAATAATTACAGTTTTGAAGTAATAAGTTTCAAACGAGGACCAGTGATGCCTCGAGCTGACAAACATCCAACTTTTCCTATAAAACATGCATCTTTAGGAAAGTGTCAGCCTACCTCAAACGTGGAATAGGTTTAATTGTGTTTGTAATATATACTCATGTGTTTGTAATATATACTCATGCCAATAATGGTTGTCACCCCCTTCAATTTTGTTAATTGGAAAGGGGTGTGGGGGTGGGGGTGTGAGGTGTGTGTGGGTGTGTGGGTTGGTGGGGAGGGAGGGGGGTGACAACCATTATTGGCATGAGTATATATTACAAACACAATTAAACCTATTCCACTATTTCCAGGTCAATACATGGACCTAAAAGCTCAAGTCGGAGATTTGGAAGAAACGTAAGCGCTGTTTCGACTCATGCCTTCTTGTGATGTCATCAGTCACAGAAGTTTATATCATTGAAATATATTCTAGACATGATAAATAGGCTCAGTTTAGTATGATAGCGAAGTTCTTTCGATGTGACCCCATAAGTTGAACATTTCACCCGTATAATCTTATTCTCTCAAAACTGCAACTATAGAACATGGCAAAATGATATCTGAAAACGTTATATACGTTCATCATTGCCCATTTTGGTGTACCCGGCTCTAATGCAGCTGCAATGTTTCTCATGTAGGGGGGGAAAATCTATCCAGTGATGATGTTAGAAAAGTGCATCTCATTGTAATTTTATAGGCATAGATTTTGTGAGCTATAAAAATATGAGACATCTAACATGTCGGACTATGTTTTTCAGTCTTCTCGATTACCTGTTCAATGAGAACCAGACTGACTAACTGAGTTTTGGTTTTACGCCGCTTTTAGCAATATTCCAGCAACATCACGGCGAGGGACACCAGAAATGGGCTTCACACATTGTACCCATGTGGGGATTCGAACCCGGGTCTTCGGCGTGACGAGCCAACGCTTTAACCACTAGGCTACCCCACCGCTCCAATGAGAACCAGAAGCTGAGAGAGGAGAACGAGCGACAGGCCCGACAACTCCGGGAGGAGAACGTGTTAAGGCTGAAGGCTGAGTCGGAGAGACAGGACTATAGGCTGGAGTATTTCAACTATCGTCTCAGTTGCACAATGGAGCAGGCCGAGGTCCGGGAACTGAGGCAGACGCTGGAGAAGCTGACAGGCGACTGGGAGAAGGAGAAGCAGGCAGAGATGGAGCAGAGGAAGAAGCTGGAGGAAGAACTGGCAACACTCCAGCGCCAGTCTCTCACACCTGTCACACTTCTGGCAATAAGTAGACCAGTTCCCCCCAGCGTCAGTCCTCCAGTTCAGCCAAGGAAGACTCGAAGACCTTATACAGGAAAGTCTAAGGACAAGGTTCTAACCAGTATCTCACACAAAAGACAGACTCCTCTGCTTCCGGTGACAAGTCGACGAGGTCCAAAGCCACAGACAAGAATGAAACCATGTTGAAGGTCACATCTAGTGTTAGACCCATTGTGAAAGACTCCACGAGAGAACAGGACACAAGAAACCCACCCGACCCTACAGGAACATTTCTGTTAGATTTACAATGGAAAGGCCAGTTGCAAGAATCCGTCATGACACGTAATGACAACCCTCGCGACAAGGAAAAAAACGTTATAAACTGTTGATCCTTGAATTATAGATTATTGCATTTGTATAAAAGAGTGATTACGGTTAACGCTGCTATCTTCTGTTATTCTTTACAAGGTGTAACGGCGCGCACTGGCCTGTGGAAATCAGGCTCCAAGCAGTCACTGGCTGGTATGGATATCATCATCACATACATAGAGGGGCTTGCATGGTAAACCAGAGACCATGTAAACTTAGCATACCATTGTCGCTACCTTGAAGGACTGGTCTGAAATATTCGGATCATAAAATCAATGAAAGTTATAATATAACGTGAAGGTTCAGCTGTGTTTAGAGACTTAAATCTTATCCAAACAAAATTCCTGTTGTCGGCAAATCGATGTCGTCCCGGCCATTTCACGTACACAGAAGTTGTGTGGGTGCGATCTGTGGGCGAACAAATAGAAGATATTTATGTTTTGTCGTTGAATAACACGTTAATCTCAACAAGTGACCTGACAAAAGTTATATTTTCATAGAAGAGATAAACTTACTATATGTATGTTTTCACTGACCGTGTGACTTAATCTGAAAATCACAGTGTCAGTCTCGCTTACCGATTGCATATAGGTCCCACAAAAAGAGTTTTTTCGCCAGAGTGTATCGATTTTCTTGTATCTTCAGATAAATCTTGTGTATCATCTCAGAAAATAGATTCAAACTTAAATCGCCCTTTTCATGTTGCAGAAATCTCAGCATACTGAATCAGTAATTAGGTGTGGGGTTTTCCCCCTTGTTCTCTTGGCTTCAAACTTCATAAGTAGAATTTTAAACGAGGATACTAATTTACTATCACTGTCGGCTATTTATTTAATATTTATAAAATTATGTTATCAATTATTCTCATTACTCTTCCGACCATACAAAAGTTTAATTAAATATCCTCTGAATTCTAAACTTGAGTTTAATTTCTATCACAGATAGGTATTGTTTTTAAAAAAGAAACCTGTTAACCAAATGATAACACTAAAGACTTGAGTTAGTGTAGGATGCTTTGCCCATCACGTCAGGATTATCATGGGATGACGTGATACACCTGGCTCGGGAATGGTCAGTGACATCGGGCAAGACCATATCTATATTGATCTTGTAGAGTCAGCCATCATACTTGCAGAGTGGCCAGTTCTGACTACAGGGAAATACAAATCGTTTTCTATGGAAGCGTATTAGTGTCAAAATCTAAATACATGTATCTACGTATAGATGAAAGTATCTACTTCGTTGATTGAAGTACGATCTATGAAGATGTAAATATATATCTCATTGTCACCAAAGCAGATGGTAAAAGAAAAGTTGTCTTATGACTGATCGTAACATTTTAAAGGTAAAACGGGGACGGTGGGGTAGGCTAATGGTTACAGCGTCATACTGAAGACCCGGGTTCGATTCTCAACATGTGTGTGGGCGGTGGGGTAGCCTGGTGGTTAAAGCGTTCGATCGTCACGCCGATGACCCGGGTTCGATTCCCCACATGGGTACAATGTGTGAAGCCCATTTCTGGTGTGCCCCGCCGTGATATTGCTGGAATATTGCTTAAAGCGGCGTAAAACCATACTCACTCAACATGGGTACAATGTGTGAAGCCCGTTTTTCTGTAAAATATGTTCATTTCAGAGACTAGATGTTAGTCTAGTGTTACCCCTGCCGTGATATTGCTGGAATTATTGCTGAAGGTGACGCAAAATTCAACTCACTCACTCACTTATTTGTCTTAGCGCTGACAGTGATCGTAACTCATCCCATACTTTAACCAGAGACCATATCTATTATATGGTCTCTGCTTTAACACTGACCTATGATAGTGACGGCGCTTTCTGCAAAGGGAGACTGGGTGCACTGGAAGAAGCGCTCGTTAAATCCTCAGTATCGATCTCTCGTCTGTGGGCCTCCACTGGTCATAACTTGTGTGGTTAGAGAAAATCGTTCTCCTTTGTCACATACACGGTACATAAGCTGTGTCACTGGTCTCCAGCCACATTGGAGAAGTTTATTTTTTTTGGAAATATTCACATTATATTTGTACTTCATCTACTGCAGTATGGATCTATATATTGGATCGCAACACATATTCGTGTAGTATTTCGTGCGTATGTTCAATGTGTCGCTACGCGTGGCATATACGCTTGGATATGGGAACACATCTGTTATCGTTTGACATGTCCGCCCCATCAAGAGTGTTAGCCCATGCAGGAACTGGCTGTATCGACGTGAGGAAAGATAGAGCGCCACGCGACAATCTCCTCGTGTGAGGCAGGGCAACCAGCTGAAGTCTCAGATTACTTCTCGCAGGGGAACACTCGCTTGTTAAAATACCAAAGTGATCAGATCCATACGAATATTACAATTAAAAGAAGCAATATTAAGTATATTCCACCCGACAATCAAATGTTCATGATTTGGCGGGAATCTGACCCCTCTTAATTTTGGACATTGAAATCACATAGTTTGGAGAAAAACAAATACGACAAAATTAGTACAGTTGTTTACTTGCTACATTAATCGAAAAATGTAACACTAAATTTGTTTAAGTTTGTCGTCCAGACATGAATTCTCGGCTGACACGATCAGACGAAATCGCAACCGTCGTGCTTCTGCCACTCCATATTTCCGAATGAGGCTACAAGGTCACAGTGACCTCGCTAGTTATAAATAGATTGAATTTCCTCTCACGGCCAGGCAAGCCTCGGTGGCCAAGTGGTAAGGCGTCGGTCTCGTAAACCGAAGATCCAGGGTTCGATCCCCTGTCGGGGCTATTTTTGTGAGAGGGTTTTTATTTTCACCTATAATCCACAGTTTATGGAGAATTTTCATTAACCAGGAAATTGATGTTCCTCATAATGTTTCCTGAGCTAAATAACACTATGCAAACGTCAAGAAACACCTACACCTGAGTTTGATTCACCAGTTTAGAAAGATCCCATTGATAATTTACCACAGAATATGTCTAAAATATATCAGATGTGATTTAATACTTGAACAATTTCAACACAATTAATTCATTTAAATAATTATCATAAACATTTCAGCTGAAATGGTCAATTAACAAACAATTCTGTCTCTGTAGTGTTGACAAGATCATGGAGATTATCAGCAATGTTGATTTTTCGATTAGGGTGCATTACCTCCACATCTTCAAACAACTATTTAAATAATTTAATTATCACTGATTGGTAAAATGTTCACAAAACATATTATTTTGTGTTTGTGTTTGACTGGTATTGTAATCTTTATCTCAACTGCCACCAAAATTTAGCATAGTTACTTCATCACATATATACTGGAACAATTATAGTAATTGTACAGACCCACCCTTCTCAAAAATCCTTATCTGACTCTGGTAAGAGTAGGTTTTGGTAATGTGTCCATGCCTGGGTCGTAAGTTTAGCTGGTATTAATCCTAAAACTTGTGCATGCTTGTAAATTTGGAACAAAGTTATTAATTTTGTAAAATTCCAACAAAATTATGGAGACTGTCAACCTGGCTTCTTTTGAGAGCCATTTACATGACAAACACGTTCTCATTCTTCCCTGCAGATGATATGGCTGAAAACAAATTGAAAACCTTACTTTCTGCAGCTGTTTAATGTTGCTCTCAGCAATATGCTAGCTTAATAGCAAATTAATGCCTGAAACAGACAATACAGTGACAGTTATTATGAGCAATATGTCATCCAAGAACCAACATCTTGGTACATTGTAACAATGAGTGACCACTGGAGTCATTAGGGACTGTTCATAATTTATGGCTAGGGGGTGATGGTGATTTTTATGGAGAAGCATGTACAATGTGAATGACCCCCCCTAAAATTTAAGTACAAAGTAAGTGATCCACCCCTGCATGTCATGTACAAAGTCAATGACCAGCCTCCCCCTTTTCCCTATTTTTAAAGCATAAATATCCTTAAGTACAAAATTTCTTAACCCCCAATCCCCCCTAGAAACGTGTACAAAATTGATGACACCCCCACCCCCATGAAATTTTAAAAATCATCACCCCCTAGCCATAAATTATGAATGGTCCCTTATGGTCTTGTGACAAGGATAGATTGGTAGACACCTATTGTAACCAAGAATTAAATTACTAGCCTATGTTATGTTATCAAAAGTGGAGTATATGAAACCATTCTTTTGTATGGGTTGACTAAAATGAAATGTTAACAAATTAAAGGTGTTTTGTTTTGTGTTAATCTGGTGATTCAGATAATCCCAGTTACTCCTTTTAAACTGTTGTCAAAGGGCAACAAGTCCAAATGAAGAGTACAGCAATATTTCACAATGACATAACAAACACTATATTCTTACATATGACATGGTATATATCTGTAAGAGTGATGATAATTCAATTACAGTGTTTATTCAGAGACTGGGATTTACCAAAACCACAGATAATGTAAAGTGAAAAAGTTTATCAGTTTTCCCAGAGCCCAAATGATGTATTTGTCTGTATTAGAAAAACAGCTCTGTGTACAAAAGTGCAGATTCATGACAACTTTTGGGTTATATGTGTGTTTGCCAAAATCTGAACCTCATGCATATGTCAAACTAATAAAAAGGGTCAAAATACGTTCTTGTTTTTTTTCATCACCTAATTTAGAAACTCAAGCTGTCTACCTCTTTTGTCAAAATGGATGAACCTGTCCATTCTGAGTATTCTGGTTGTACATTTGGTACCCCTGTAAACTTCTTACCCAACAACATCAGGTCATACCAGACACACACTTGAAGGTATATGGGCATCTGATAATCCATAAATACAAAAACATCTTTAAGAAAATCATTTTATTCGTCCTTCTATTCTTGAAAAATTACATCTCAACAAAATCAATCATCATTCACTCATGTTTGTCAAAATTTCACTCAAATGACTCAACTAAAAGTATCCAGCTGTATGTTGAAAAACAAAGATGGAGTCAACCTTCATGAATATCCTGCACAAAGCATGATTCATTCCTTAAAACCACACGACCTGACACACAATAAAGTTTTCACTTGACCAATCATAAATGCATACATTAAAAACCTTAAATTTCAATGACATTATTCTCATGTTTACAACACTTTATTCTGTTGCCATGGCGATACAATGTATTTCACAGCTTCTCATGACAATATCTACTTGATTAAAACCATAAAGATTCTTGGTGCAGCTGCTTCACAGCTGTTAAGTGAGTGAGTGAGTTGTGTTTTACGCCGCTTTTAGCAATATTACAGCAATATCACGGCAGGGGAACACCAGAAATGGGCTTCACACATTGTACTCATGTGGGGAATCGAACCCAGGTCTTCGGCATGACGAACAAACGCCCTAACCACTAGGCTACCCCATCGCCCCAAACACAGCTGTTAAGTACTATAGATCTCCAAAATAACAAAAGTTACAGGTCCACTCATCATCTCGTACATGATAAATAAATTAACATAATGTTGTTAAGTTTGAGGGGTGAAACGGTAAACCGTGGTATTAGTAGAACCACGCTATTTTGCCTTCGGTTCGGTATACCATAATGCAATCCAAAAATTCGGTATTTTCATTTTTTTGTAACGTTATTTCTATCTAGTCATAAAATGACAGTTTTTTTCATTCAAAATAAAGATTATGGTTATTTTTTCCATGTCATTAGACAATGTAAGGTTTGGCTCGTGTCAATTTTCTGCATTATGATCATATACCAACTGAAACGGTCTGAACCAAAGACCTTGTACCGCAACATGTACCGTACCATGACAGCGTACCGTTTAACCCCTATTAAATATCTGTATTACATATAACTATCATGAATACATCATACAGATTTGTGCTGATTAGTGAGTCAGATGCATGTAGCTTAGTTCTGATATAGGAATATACTGAAAACAAATGTTATACTAATGACAAACAAAATACATGTATTTGAAAAAATAATAACCATACATAACAAAAATCAACAATTAACAAATCTGATAATACACTCTGGTGTATTATCACTAATATACACTCTGGTGTATTATCACCATCGTATCTTTCAATAGCAGTTTCTATTTCCAAATACCATTCTGTTGGAAAACACCCAATCTGATAAATCCAGTGTTGCATCTACCATAAGCAATAGGTAAGCATACATTTACAGTGCAAAGAGCAACAAAATGATCAGGAAACAATCTCTACTATAAAAATAATGCGTTCAAAAATGTTTTCCCCAGTCTTTAAATCTAGGAGTTCCCTAAATTTGTATTCATCAACTATTATGAACAAGTCCCCCTTCTGACTTCTTTGCTGATTCAAACACAAACTCCCATAATAGGTTAACACTTGCCCTTACAGCTAATGCTGTTCCCCAAAATCTTAGCGCTAACTCATTCATAACTCCCATTCTTAATACTGACTTACGACAGTTGAAGCACGAAGATTGTTTTGTGGAAACGAACTGAAGCTCTAATGATCACTTATAGAGGCACGGTATTGAGCATAAACAATGAATTTAGGAGGTTCACTCTAAATAAACAGCATATATTCAGTCGTTTGGCTTTGGAAATAAGAAAATTAATCAGAAAGTACCCGATCCATGTGTGCTAACAATATGTAGAAAGTTATTTGGTAAACAGCACTTCCCATAATATTGTTTAAAGTGAGTAAGCTACAAAATATACTACTCAAAAGAAAATAACATTAACTACAGGAGTTGTGAGCGAGTTTAGTTTTATGCAGATTTTAGCAATATTCCAGCAATATCACGTCGGGGGACAACTGAAATGGGCTTCACACATTGTGCCCATGTGGGGAATCAAACCCGGGTCTTCAGCGTGACTGGCGGACACTTTAACCATTAGACTACCCCACCGCCCCTTACAATGATATGAAAGCATCAGGTGATCCTTAACTTCCTTTGAGCAGTATGGATCACTATCAGTGTACAGTGTATTAAAACACTGAGCATAAACTAATTTGAACAGCAGACAATGCTCATTTACCTCAACTTACCATATTCATTCCCAATGTTCAAGATGAGATGCACCATGATAAAAAAATAATACATACCAAATTCCAAGTTTAATATATAATTGTTGAGTGACTCTTCCACTGTTAAGGTTGTGACTAGGCTATAATGCTGCAGATAAATACGACTCATGGAAGATCTTCATGATGTTGGCAATGTATGCTAATGTTGGCAAAGAGCCTTCAAAGCAGTTTCGGAATAATACTAAATCCCTCTTTTAATCCCTCCTCATGTACCTCTCACATGTTAAGTAAAAAAAACCAAGTTCATGTGTTATTTCAAACAACAATAACAGTCAAGTCATGTGAATTACTGAGCATTGAGGTTATTAATGTTAAGGAAAGGGGAAGCTCCTAGTTAACTGATGTGGGTCTCAACACATTGAAAGATATTCAGGTATATTCTGCTATGTCTGAATGTGGGAGACAAGCCCTCACTGGTTGATTATGGTATGGTTGAGACAAACCAAAGATTATAATCAGGATGAATTGACCATCGGATCCTGGATGCCAGGGGATGCAACTCTGCACAAACAAAATGTCACCCCTGTTGTAACTTCAAGACCCCGATGAGTGCAATACGTCCCCACTGGACACACATGGTTAGAGTTGTCTAAGCGCCAATATTGTAAAATGGGTCAAGGTCATTGATGCCATTATCATGAGCAGCACTGGGACAGGCTGGTCATAGAGTTACCAATTATGATCAAAACATATATCCAACGTCACACAATCAATAATGAAGTTAATTAAAAAGTATGTACATTCCTGAAGCTCATGTACTCAACAATATAATAATGATGTGCACACGTTATAATGTACACATACCACACTCAATGTTTGCACTCAATTCAATCAAAGTAACCTGCATGAATAAAAATATAAAGCAAGCCACTCAATGACTCATTCATAAGCTCAAAATATATGGATATACCAGTTGCTAGTTGAGGCACTTTGTTTGTGAGGAGATTAACTTAACAAGCTCTAGCACTAAAAATAATATCCACTCAAATAAAAATTGTGCACCGTTATTAAATTGGCTACCATGTTAATACATAAAAAGCTATTACTACACAAAAATATGCCTTGTTTATAGGAAAATATTCAATAAAAAATATGCCGTGATACATAAATTATGTCTTCAAACAATGTCCCTGCCATGAAACGTTTCCTGAACAGCTAAGTCATGGAAGTGGTTTGAAGGTATTATGCGGAGCAGGGCAAAAGGCACCGACCATTTTATATGCTTTCTGTGTATATGCTCGTGTAATGATGAAGAAGAAATAATTTCCCCTTAAAAAAATTATAAGAAAGATTCTCAGACAAGAACAGCCTTAAAAAATTTACGCTGGTGAAAAAAAAAGTTTGGCTTTGCCTTACAAAGAAAATACAACCAGTGCCCCCAAACCAATCCCTGTCTAATAATAAAACCCCATGCTTGCCCCCTTCCCACCAATATAAAATGATCGGTCCATTTGTGTGACCAATATTGATAATCTATATCTTAGTATGAGGTCCCATTGATCTAATCTATTGAGTGAAAAAACAACTAAATCCTACCCAAATATATACAGTCAAATCCCGATGAGTCGAATCGCTGGGGACCAAGTAATAAATTCGACTTATCGATGTATTCGAGACATATTTATGTCTATGAGGGTAGAAAAAAAGATGATCCAGTCCTAATTCCTCCGCCTAACAGGGCCACCTTATCAGTTTCAGTCTGATTAACACAGACAGTGATTTCCGTAAAATCACTAATCTGCCTTTTGAACTCACCCGTCAATGGCGGAAAGGTGTGAGCCACGCTGGTTTGTCAATTGGATCAGTTTGCTACACCAATCAACTTCTCATTGACTGACTTCGGCTTATGTATTCAAGATTGCTGTTGTTTGAATCTCATCGTACCAAATTTCCTTCTCGAGTCATCGTGTGTATTTATGAGACGAATTCGTGTAACCGGTAATCAAATGATGACAACTATAACAGGGAATGGTCGACCGACAGGTACTTCGAGTTATGCATAATATTCGAGACACCGACATTCGACTCATAGGGATTTGACTGTATACTTAATTGCAACCACATAAAAGTGCTTAATCATCTTCCGTGTGATACACCCTAAGGACGCAATTTTGCAAAAGTACTCCAAGAAAATCTCACTGATCATATTTTTTATGAATGTCTAAGTATTAATTCAGACAATCCTTTGTATAGGAAGATTCAATAGTTTCCCTCCTCAAAAAGTCAGGCCTCCAATATGAGGTCTTACGGTAAGTGGGTCACTTAGCACTAACATGGACAATTAGCCTTAGTGCTAAGCTTGTTCTGGCAAATGAACCAATGAGCTGGTTCGATGGCATAATTAAATACTATTCACCCGACAACATCTCAAAGCAGTCAGTTACATGCAGTCCCCACCTGGACAAGATGAATATCCCATCAAGTTCCAATCACATATTATGAACTGGTCTTGATTGAGATTGTCGCCTTCTCTGGATGGATTGTTGGATTGATATGGCTATACAAGAGGAATTCAGAGAATGAAACAAATACATCAGAACTGTCAGAGAAACTGGAATGTAATGAAAGGTGAGATCCCACCCATACACAATGACTGAAACACCCAATGATACAAGACTGCAGCTTATTCTAATAATTTGGAAATGTCTGCTGCAAATTCTCAGATTTAATTTTTCTTTGATTTGTTCATAATTCATCATACACAATTCAGGACAGCATAGCTACATTGTAGGTAGGTTTGGTAGTATTGCAAGTTACAGATTTTCTCATTAGGGCTTATTTGATTACCATTACCCTAAACTACCAATACAAAGCAACTGCTTTACTTGACTATGCTCAGAGTTATAGTGTTGGGATCGTCCTTAATCAAACATATTCACTGTTTGGCAATGGAAAATACTGGATGATCTAAAAAGGAATCCACATTAGAGGCATATGGAAGATGGAGGACTTAGTTGCATCAATGTTGTTATTGCAAATTTGGCCCAGAATCATCTATTTGTGAACACAAGTCGATCTCATTAACCAGAGCCTGTTGCTATAGAAACATTTTTTAAAACTCCTGATTACTACGTTATTGCTAATTCCTTCCTACCTGATCAAAGTGGAAGGAACCATAATCATCAAGATTGGCATATGCAAGTAAAATTGCTGCTTTGAACAGTGTTTCAGTACATCACAGCGTGTCAGCTTGATACAGAAAAGATGCATGTTGTAGGCATCAACAACTTTGATAAAACTGTGAGCACAAAACAAGGATCATAATAATCAGGATTCAAACAAACAGCAGATCCTGATAGGGCTAAGGGATACAACTCAGCAAACTTCTATACTCATCCAAAAAATTAAAGACAAACCAATATTTACGTATATGGATCATAATATGAACTATTAAATACTTTAATATGAAAATTGGTGTGGTCCTTAACATTTTTTGTTGAGTATATATCCACTGTGCCCTTGTCTAGGTTATACATGTGCTATTGAGTAGGCTCAAGTGGACAAAGCCCCAAATAGACAGGTCAGGCAGATATAAGCTGATAACACCTCCAACAAAACAACAATAAGAATCAAGCCGTGAATGTGAACACCATAACACATAGAATCACATAAATGGGTAAGATGTTAAAGGCAGTCAAACATTTACACCAGATCACAGTGTCAATGTAGAAACCATCAGCAATGAAGGGATTTCATATTCATTATTTGCATCAAGAGATTACCACCAGGCTCCAGGCCAGATTACATATTATTTCCATATACTCAAAACTGGGAAAGGTAGGTGTACGTGTGGCATGATGATTGAAGTGAAGACAGTGACGTATCTGAGGATGGTGATGTCTCACACGACGAATCCCTGCTTGAGTTGGCGAACTCCACACAGTAAGGAATGCTCTATGACAGTTTCTTTCATACATCAACAGTAAAAGTTTCTTTGTTGCCAGCAAGTTTTACCCGATTAGGTGAACCAAGTAAAGGTAGTGTGTTTGTCATGGATCTGAAAGGACAGTCAATGTTTCTCAGGTGATAACAGAAAAGTGAACGAAAGGTGGGTTATCACAAGTTGCTTTAGTGGTTGCTTGTCTAACTCCCAGATTTCGGTCGTCATAACGACGTTGTGCGAGAGGTGGGGTTTTTCGGTAACACTGTGTCCATGCACTTCTGAGCTTCCTGTTTTAGGTCCTGAGCTTCTGTCTTGATCTTACCAATCACCCACTCCATAGCCTGTCGTCCCTGGCAACACAAAAAACCCATCATTTTAACAAAAAGAAATAAAGAGAGAGTGAATTTAGTTTTACTCCACTTTCAGCAATATTCCAGCAATATAACGGCAGGGGACACCAGAAATGAGGTTCACACATTGTACCCATGTGGGAATCGAACCCAGGTCTTCAGCAAAATGAGCAAATGCTTTAACCACTGTCCTGAGTTTGGAAATATGTCAAATTACTTGTTGTTTAACACCACGCTCTGCAATATTAAAGCTGCATGACAGCAGGATGTAATAAAAACCATGTTTCATTTGAACAACGATCTACAGCGTCAGAATACCATGACAACCAAATTACTGAACCAAACTACCCAATCTATACATACATGCGTACTAACATTTGTATAGTGCCGATATCCAGCTCAGCTGCTCAAAGGCGCCTTAGTTTTCCCTTGATCACTGGATGTCAATCTCAACGGCACATCATATTATCAATCTCAACTCCCTGAGGAGCATACAACTCTTGCAGCCACTAGGCACACCGAGTTAATGTGTCTTTCCCATCCTAACGAGGTACCCATTCAGGGCTGGGTGGACTGGGACACATAGTCACAGTACTTTTTCAAAGTTTACTGCACGTTGCTGTACCAACAACTAGGTGTTTGCACGCATTCATGTGGCCACCATCTGGTCATATACCAATGGATTTGTGGGTTCTTTTAAGTGCACAGGGTTGTGTACTGTACACTAGGGGTTGTGACAACACTGAAAGAGTCTATTAAGTCAACGACTACACCTGACTAGTATTGATTGGCACAATAGGACAAGATAAACGGCGTTTGAAACAATGAGCAGTGTTTTCCATCAACTTCTTTCGGAAACACCAGAATGAGACAGCGATGGTCAGTTGACTGGTTAATCTGTATTTGTTGCTTGACATTTTAATGAGAGTGCAAGTTCCACCTAGTAAATTATTCTTGTGGTGTGCACGATGTACCTAGTTAATTATTCTTGTGGTGTGCACGATGTACCTAGTTAATTATTCTTGTGGTGTGCACGATGTACCTAGTTAATTATTCTTGTGGTGTGCACGATGTACCTAGTTAATTATTCTTGTGGTGTGCATGATGCACTAGTTGTGATGAACACAGATCACTGGTTCTGTTTTTTATTAAGTAACCAAAATATTTCTTGTGGTGTGCACGTTGCACAAGTTCTTTTTTTTCATGTTCTGCACGATGCACCTCGTTATTAATTCTTACGGAATGCATGATGCACTAGTTGTGATGAACACAGATCACTGGTTCTGTTTTTGATTAAGTAACCAGAATGTTACAACTGGGGTGTAGGTTATGGGATAGGATCCACAATAGACGTCTTTCTTACCTTTCCTGCATTGTTAGATATAGAGTCTGTCATGACTGTCTCGAGGTAGCTGCCCAGCGGAACTCCCTTCACCGTGACAACAGCCTCCTGGTGCAGTGTGGTCCTGGAAGTCAGCACAGGGTTACGGTGAGTGAGAGAGAATGTTTTTTACGCTGCAATATTCCAGCAATATCACAACAGGGGACACCAGAAATGGGCTTCACACATTGTACCCATGTGGGGAATCGAACCGGGTCTTCAGCGTGATGAGTGATCACTTTAACCACTAGGCTACCCCACCGCCCAGGGTTAACATGAAATGGTGGGAGACATTGAGTGCGTGAGTTTGGTTTAACACCGCTCTGAAAGCATTTCAGCTACATCACAGTGTGTCAGCTTGATGTCTGATGATCACTAAGTTGAAACCCACAGGTTTGGGAATGGTGCAGGCAAACCAGGATTCAAACCTAAAATTATTGGTTCTAGTAGAAAGAAGGAATGCAACCATGCACTGCAATTTCAACACCAAAGACAACCGAGTCTTCCAAGTCCCCAGACGTCTTTCAGAAATCACAAATCTTCAAAGGTCATGCAGGTATTCAAACACATTTAGGAAATATATCCAAATGAAGAAAACCAAATACATGAGGCATTAGGTCATTCTTACTATAGATGATCTCCATTCTTACACGATCCCTAAATAACGATCATTCTGGTTACAATACATCTGTATATAAGCAAGCCTGACCACCCAATCCCATTAGTTGCCACTTAAGACAAGCTTGGGTTGCTGAAGACCAATTCTTCACATGTGATACTGTATCAGCTTACCTTGTTCGGTCTTCAGGGTGTGGAACATAGGATAAGTACTCATCCACAGTCACCACGTTGCAGAACGTCAACTGTAACACAAGGACACAACTATCACATACTGTCAATACATTGCAGGATTATTTATGATTCCAAACTAAGTGCCCTTGACAGGGAAATCTGGATTTTCTTTGGACAATTTCATTTTCAAAAATTCAACACTGCATTTAATATATGTAAAAAAGCATTAAACATCTTCCTCTGTATTGGTCCAGTTATCATTGATACGTAGTTACATCTATGAAGTCATAACGCTAATCATAAACATAACATGCTCCATGCCGGAACTAGGGCGTGAGTGACTGAGTTTAGTTTTACACCGCATTCAGCAATATTCCAGCTATATGGTGACGGTCTGTAACAATCGAGTCTGGACCAGACAATCCAGTGATCAACAGCATGAGCATCGATCTGCGCAAGTGGGAACCGATGACATGTGTCAACCAAGTCAGCGAGCCTGACCACCCGATCCCGTTAGTCACCTCTTACGACAAGCATAGTCGCCTTTTGTGGCAAGCATGGGTTGCTGAAGACCTATTCTACCCTGGATCTTCACGGGTCCCGGAACTAGGTGAGCACCTACCATTGAAAATGATGTCAAACCACACACTGCAGTGTAATGTAAAATATACACTCATTATTCCCAGTATTCTGTGATAACTTTAAACTTAACACTCATGCTCTAGTGTTTATAGCTGTTGTGAGTGTTGATGAGTGAGTGAGTGAGTTGAGTCCCAGCAATATCACTGTGGGGACACCAGAAATGGGCTTCACACATTGTACCCATGTGGGGAATCAAACCCACGTCTCTGGCGTAACGAGCAAATGCTTTTTAACCACAAGGCCACCCTACCGCCTCTTTACAGTTATGGACAGTGGCATGAAATATGGTTTCAAGCGTGCCAGGTATGGCTTTAGTGTTATACTATGAACAGGGGTATCACACCACAAGAAGCAAACTCTAGCACAATGCATACAAACTGCTTAAATTTACTATTTACTAGGGGTAGGTATTGCAGAGAATTTTCATACTGCAATATATTGCGATGCGAAAGCTTATATTGCGATATGTATGGCAATATATTGCAAGAAGTTTTTTTTAACAATATACTACTAATGATCAAGTTAACGCTTTATTTATACAGCTAAAACACAACAAAATCACTATGCTTCATTAACCTTTAATAAAAACTTTTAATCATGACAAAATAAGAATATAGATAATATTTAAATGTAATTTTCACCACGATATCATTCCCACCACAATGACCACAATCATCAAGGTTTCTGAGTGTTACGAAGTTTTCCGAATACAAGTCAAAATACCGGTTTTCTATCAGCGTATCGCAATACATATCGCTTTCATGTCTGAACCGGTTTATACCGGTAAACCGGTTATATTGCGAAGTCCTACTATTTACCATGCCTATATTATAATCAAAATGTGATTTGACCAATGATACATGGTGCTGGAATCGTCCCAACCAAAAATGCAAAAACTAAGGAAACCTTGATTTACAATATCACCCACCTGTAAATTTCAAGACAAATAATGACCAAAATGCTACTCAATTAGAACTGGGAAGCTGATTACCCTCAGTAACCATGGTAACACGACTCACGTTTCTTGTCCTCATGGTGAGTGTCCTGTTGGCTGTGTCCACTTCGGAGTGCTCACTGGCATAACACACCTGGTCCATGCCAACAATCTGTGGGCAACAATAACATATATGGCTATACTACCACTCAACCCAGCTATTTCATGTTTGCCATAAACAAATCCATCCTGAACCAGGTAACTTGTGACAAGCAGGAAATGCAGGCAATGGGAGGGCAATAAAGCAAAATGTTGAAGAGTACAGTGTTGTGCCGTGAGCAGGGGGCTTGCAGGAATCATGCAATATTTTTTCACATGGCGCATAAAATGTCTTACAGCACGTCCTGTGTCAAAAGAACCTACCTCCATAGAAAGTTATCATTTATTACTATGCTGTGATTAAACTCGTGATTAAACATATTTCCTGTCTGCAATACCTGAATTGGGGACCCTCTAATCATACATGTGGAGGCCCTTGAGCCCATATTTTCCAAAACCTAGAAACAACACTGCACTCTGTTAACAGATGTGTTAACAGACACCAAATTCTGGTATCTGGTAGGATGAGACAGTTATACAAGTGTATACCTTCAGTTAAGAGGCATAACAATATCACAGAGCAGTGTGTGAAATAGCCACTGGCCCGCTAGCCTGGGTCTAGTAAAAATCTAGCCGTGGCAGTAAATCTCCACAGTCACTGGCCCGACAGGCTAGTGAATTTTCATGGGGTCATTTATTAAATATATCACTCTCTCCGACTTGTTAAGTCATAACACACTTTTAAATCATGCAAGATTATGGCCTAATAAATGATGGTATTTTACCGTTTTGTAATCTTTTGCTTAATTTCTACATTTTGGGCTAGTGAATTATTTTGTGGGCTTGTAACTTTCAGGCATAACCAGCCCGACTGGCAAGCAGAATGTGAAACTATTTCGCACACTGTCACAGAGGCACGATACAATAGTATCCCAATACTAATGCTACAATGAAATTTATCTTGCCTCACACATAAATGTCGTTTTCTGATTGGCTAAACGCTCTTCTATTATTTTCAATGTACCCGCTGGGAATGCCGAATTCATTTGGTACTTCGTAGTAGTAATTCTTTATCTCGAATAACATTGCATCACGTATGATGTATGGAAATTACCGATGTTTTGCGAAAAGCAAATCGATGGAAGGGACATAACTCTAAATTGTTTTTCTTGTCGCCTGGTACTCCATACTATGATCCGATACCCGTGGTTCAAACAGTTCAAAATTACCATTGAGGTGTTCGGTAAGATAAATACGTTGTTCACTGGGTGCTCGGGGCTCATGGGTTGATGTACCCTCGATGATTCTTTATGTTCCCCTTGCCCTTCGGGCTCAGGGAACATAAACAAACATCGAGGGTACATCAGCCCATGTCCCCCTCGAGACCAGTGAACAACTTATATTGTATCCGAATACAATACTTATATTTCATACATTCCTTTTTACTTTAGCAGCTGAATCACAACTGATTTGTTTCTAAATTTAAGCGAATGAAGTAAGGATAGTGGGGCAGAAACATGTAAACAAGAAGGTTGTTGTTGGTTGCTGTTTAACACCACAGTCAGCTACGTTCCAGGCACTCAAGAAGGTGAGGTGAGGTGAAATTGGGCTTTACGTCGTGCTTGAGAATATTTTGCTCATATGACGACGTGCATGCGTGTGTATGTGTATGTGCGGCTGCTTGTACTAGCCCAGACTGAAGCTGGTTTTATAGTGCTAGCTCACTGAGATACCATGCCGCAGTGAAGCATGAATACCCCACTCAGACACATTATACTGACTCCGAGCCGACCAGTCCTTGTTGTACCCATTAATGCCGAGCGCCAGGCAGGGACCGACAAGTACGATATTTTAACGTCTTTTGGTATGACACGGTCGATGATCGAACCCACGACCTTCCGCTCTCCGGGCGGGCGCTCTAACCACTACACCATGGAGGCGGTCCACTCAAGAAGGCCCTTTTAATACTATTTATAGCCAGCTAGGAAATACTAGAGAATTTGCATAGGCTGGTGGTGGTTTAACAGTTTCTGTTATTACTCACCTAATTTCACATCAATATTATGAGTAATGTATCAGTTGTATCACGTTACAAGCATTGTTAATCAATGTATTCTATCATGGGACTCCTGTTTCAATACATTACTGTATCACCATACAATGACAATACTGCAGTAAACGATGTGTATAAGGAACCTGATTATAACAAACTGCTGGACAAAGCAAACTGTCCTGTTTTGTCCCAAATCACTTGCTGTCTATTTTTGTTGAGTGAGTGAGTATGGTTTTATGCCGCTTTTAGCAATACTCCAGCCATATCACAGTGGGGAACACCAGAAATGGGCTTCAGACATTGAACTCATGTGGGGAATTGAACCCGGGTCTTTGGAGTGACGAGCGAAAGCATAAACCACTAGGCTACCCCACCACCCCATATATTCTTGTTGAGATGTGTACAATTAACTAAGGTTATAACAATAAAAAATCAGTGGTACAGGGGTGGAAATAAGTTTAAACTTGCTTGTGTACTCCGGTACAGTGGCACATGTAAAGTCACTTGCCCTGATTATTTTCCCACTATACCAACCGTTTTCTTGCTGATTTTTTAAATAAACGACATAATAAACATTGGAAAGTCAACTGGACACCGGTACAGTGTGATATACAAATTTGCTTGCCCGACAGAAAAAAACACTGGACTCGGACGTCAGGCAATGGATTATTTCCACCCCTGTGGTCCCTTTGAGTTTGACTTAGTTCTAGTTTACTTCTATCGTCTCACAATGCCATCAATGGCATGCATGGGACCAGTTGTAACCTGCCTCCTCAGTGTTGAGCTGAAGCGAGATAACCTACTTTTGTAACCCAGGCCGACAGCCCCCATGATGTACTGAGCAGTCGGTGACTCTTGAGCTTGCCGTCAGGTGTAACCTGTCTCTCCACAACATCGATCCCCTGCACGCTTGGGTTCATGGGATTGGGGTACTTCCTCCATGCTGCCTTCACCACTGTCTCCCAAGGATGGCTGCAACATCACAAAACATGATCGTGTTTCCTTTTTCTTATATCTATAATACACTCATACATCTCATACAAATGATATATCGTGATAACATCAGGGTTACAAATAGCAACACAAACCACCATAATTGCTAAGATATTGGGGTTACTTTCTCTACTGTAATTGTATTACAAATGTGGTCACACTTCAGCATTTCCATGAAGGTGAGGTGAGGTGAATTTGGGTTTAACGTCGTACTTGAGAATATTTCGCTCATATGATGACGTGCATGTGTGTGTATGTGTATGTGCGGCTGCTTGTACTAGCCCAGACTGAAGCTGGTTTTATAGTGCTTGCCCACTGAGATACCATGCCGCAGTGAAGAATGAATACGCCACTCAGCCACATTATACTGACTCCGAGCCGACCAGTCCTTGTTGTACCCATTAATGCCGAACGCCAGGCAGGGACCAACAAGTACCATATTTTAACGTCTTTTGGTATGACGCAGCCAGGGATCGAACCCGCGACCTTCCGCTCTCCGGGCAGACGCTCTAACCACTACACCACGGAGGCGGTCATTTCCATGAATGTCAACTCCGGTAATAGTATAACGCAGCGTGTTTGCATCACAGCAAACGACGTCTGATGGCATGTCTTTATGATAAAGTTATTACAAATGATTATTCAAGAAAACCCTGAATGTTTTTATGCATCTGAAAACCCATAATACAAGGATATGTACAATGAACACTGTTTATTGCAATCCGCACTGTACTTTGCTAGTTTACAACATGATTAACCTGAGCGTAAAAGCGGATTTGTTGATACGCTATTACTGATGACGTGAAGATGTGTGATCGCTGGGCAACTTTTTTAATGGGAGCCACTGATTACCCTGCGTTTTAACTAAATCTGCAGTATTGCAAAGAGCATTATTGAGAGGGATGGCTCCACTATGAAATCAGTGAACCATCTGCAGTCCTAGATAATTATATATATGTAATAGAGGTGAATAAAATATTGCTGACAATATCTCAGTTTACTAGTTCCCTCCCAGTTGCTGTTCAAACATACAGAAATAACTCTAATCTAAAACTGAAGTTGACAAATTTTTGCTAGGTACACACAAAGAGGTTTGGCAATTCCTAAGGTCCTGTTGTCACAGTACACAAGACCATTTCCCATTGACAATGATCAACTAGACAATAATCTTGAAGTATACTTTCTGTTGTGTGAATGTGAAGTTCAGCTCAGCATGTATAACCACTAGTTGTCTGACATTAGTGATAACAGAAGGACGTCATTTCAGAGTAACAACCTTGATGATTATTTCTTGGGGTTCTGCATTAAGGCACCGACAAGTACATGAAAATCCAGCACATACACAATATTATTCACTGTACCCACATCTGTGACTTTGCTAAGTGTTTGGTTGTTTCTTTCAGAACAGCAACATGCATCATTTAATCCATCAGTCCACATGATCAGTGATACATTCCATTCTCTAAAGAAATCATAAAAACATACAGTACTCTGTACTGTTCATTCACAAGACCCTCATATTACATGCAAGGAACTTTAAAACTAATAATTAGGGGTCCCCGAAACCCCCATGTTTTTTAGTTGAGGAACACCCTGCATGATATGGTGTGCCATCTTTTCACCACTAGGTCTGCTGCACCAGCTGTAGCCACAAAAGGCATGCCTGACTTGTCATCACAGCTGTTGTCATCCAATAAAGTGTACCAAGTCAGGACCAGTTGTGAAGGTTTTTATTTACATTGTTTGTGGAGTTCTTCGAACTGTTACATTTTGTATTCAGTTATTCAACAATACTCCAATTATAACATTCTGGCATTCAAATATTCAAGTCTGAGCCAGTTCAAAACAGTGGCTGACGTTATGATTGATCAATAATTCACATTGTTGCAGTATCAGTAAGGTTTTATGTCAGTTTTTTTCAATATTCTAGCAATATCTTGCCAGGGAACACCAGAAATGAACTTCACACATTGTGCCACTGAGGGGAATCGTACCCTTGATGACCACACATTGGGGTATGAAGATAAGCAACCATACAAGACACTCTGCCTTGCCCCATATTAACATAAAGTTGCCTTGTACGACCCCAAACAATCATGGGTACTTAGGAACAAGATCTTACCAGACATCCCCACAGGCCATGTGGGTAGTTGACATACTTTTTGAAAACGGTCTTTTCTTCTCCTTGGCTTTATCCAACAAACTATTTATTTATTTAGCAACAATCTATTCTTTTTTTACAATTAACAGGATTAACACAACTTTAGAGGTTTGGATATTTTCAAGTTGTTCAAATTTTACTACCATCAACAAACTATTCATCTTAGGCATACCTCTCAGTCTCAAGTTATAAAAAAAATCCCCACCCCTAGAAATCAAATGAATGCTCCCTAAAAGCCATGAATAACAACTAAATGTACAAACATAAAATGGTCCTTTCCACTACTTGGTCAAGTGAGTGAGTATGGTTTTACACTGCTTTTAGTAATATTCCAGCAATATCATGGCTGGTGACACCAGAAATGGGCTTCACATGTTGTACCCAAGTGGGGCAGGGGTTGAAAAATACCATTGCCCGACGCCCGGGTTGAGTGGAATTCTCTGGTAGGTCAAGTAAATATCCACATTAAACTTTACCGAGGTACAGTAGTGCCAAATTACTGAAATTGTTTGATATATGTGTTTTGATGATGAAATGCAATTGCTACCGAAGTTTTAATTGTGGTCAAGTGAAATTAATATTTGGTCAAGTGGATTTTGAAAGTTTACTGGACCTGTGTCCAGTAGAGTTTTGAAAAAAATGTCAACCCCTATGGGGAATTGAACCCGTGTCTTCGGCATGACGAGCCAACACTTAAACCACCAGGCTACCCCACTGCCACTGCATGGTCAAGAGGACCAAGAGCCATGCTATCCATATTAATAGGAAGACTAATTCATTTAGTTTGCATGGATTCCAGATTTGATTATTCTAAACATGATCTAGCCAGTTTTTCCACTAGAACACACAGCAGCTGTTCCCTATGACGGACACATGAAGACAGCATTACTTTCAGGTCAGGGACTGAATATAATATTCTCACGCACAATACTAAGTACACAGAAGTGATTAATTTATGGATGATGGGTCATTTCTATCCTTTTATAACAATAAGTCCTAGCAATCACAGGCTAGCATAGATAGCCAAATGAATACTGTAAATTAATGCTACTACTGGCCTTTTGCCAAAAGTGTGACTCAAGATTAACATGTGACTTCCCTCCAGCCCCAGTACATATTATGTAGTAAAGTAGATGTATTTAAGCCATACCCTAATCTAAGCTTTCATTAATCCAATCAAACAGCAAATGGTACCACTTATTAGCACAAAGCAGAGTATGTCAGCAACATTTCACTAATTGGTATGCTGAGGTTTCAACAAACATGAAGGCAGAGAACAAGACAGAGATTGTAGACCTGAGGATGAGTGTGATAAAGCCTATCCATCATTCCATGTGTTTTGTCACCATTTGATGCAGTCGCAAACAGCTAAGAAACTGTTGTATGGGGGAGTCTGTCTTGACTCGCCGGATGTCCATTATGCAATTTCCAGTGTTTGAGACATATTGTTACTGGTATATACTTGCTATATCTGCTGTTCAATAAAGCGTATTAACATGATTAAGGAAAAGTGTTGTTTGCTTTTATATCTAAGCATTTCCATTATCGATTGTAATGCCATCTTGTTTAGTCATTTATATAATAGCAAAGTTTAATTAGTGCGAGCAAAGAGCACTCACATTTTTTGCATGTAATGAAATCTTGCAATAATCTTAAAATTTCCAGCATTTCATTAGAAAAAAACCACATCAAGATATTTATTACACGTCATATGGTGTTTCTATAAATTAGATGGCCTCTTATTAGTCTCAACACGCAACAGGGCATTAAACATCACATTGCAACTGATATGGTTTGGGAACCAGCTAGCACTGCTAGTAGCAGCTGAGAGCAAAATATCAGTTATGTCCTTGAAAGGTCTCACAAAGAAACATTTAAATGAATAGTCGCTGGTCATTACAAAACTGTTCTAGAAGCTCCATGTGAGCATGGCGAGTCTCCGTAGGAACCAGTGTAGAAAAACAATTTATCATTCTTCTTGTCAGTCTCATCATATTACATCTTTTATGGGACTCATATCTGATATTTGACATCAAACCTGCTGCAAAGGTCATTAAATAGTGCCTCGTTAACTAATCTTATGCCTGGAACAACCTGCATTTTACTGAAAACAGCGAATAAATGAAATGATTATATCACTGTGTCTGAAGCTGCCAATGTGTTCCTGTTGTCTTAAAGCCAGCAGATTAGCTGTTGAAATGTTTGTGCCATATTGTGTCTAGATCTTATATTGTGACTTATGTTGTGTGTCTGTTGACTTTAAATCGTGAAAGTTTTTACTTTAGAATTACAGCACTGATTGTAGGGCAGCAACAATCCACTATTAGAAATATGATACATATCATAAATGGTGGTAAGTAAATATGAATATTGGCTAACAAACACAATAACAAGTCAGTTGTTGCAAATTGTTCAGTACATTCAGCGAGGCAATAACCAAAAAAACATCATTTGACATTTTTTACCATGTTGACAGCATCTATTGGAAAGAGTTCCTTCTGTTCCCCCATATTTTTTGTAACATTACCATGCCTGGAGGTCCTTAACATAGGTGGTTCGACCCTATATATTGTAACGAAAGCTTGGGCTTTTAGTTAGTTAGTTTTGTGAGTTCTCTAGTAATTGTTGTGTTAGGTTTTGTTGATACTTTTAGTATATTATATTTTTTGGGATGGGGGAACGGGAGGAAATCTTACCCATTTATTTATCATGACAATAACCAGTGATCACCTTCCTATCAAATTAAGTATAACAGGAGTATTGACTAGTGTCCTGACTGGCATGGATATATTCCATTTAGCATATCTCGTTTTGATAAATAACCTTGATAATACTAAAATTAAAGTTAAAACAATCAAAATAATTACTTCTCATTTCACCATGTCGTCAACCCATTGATCTTTTTTTCTGTATAAGAATGTCCAGTAGCATTTTCTACTACAAATATCAAAACTTTATGAAACTTGCTAAGAGAATTCCTCAAATTACTTTGGATTAGTCTTCAAATTGATAGCTAACCATAACAGTTTGTAATGGGTGTTTGATTGAAAAGAGGTGCCAAAGTAGAAGGCATTTGATGACGTGTTTGATTTGAAATAGTAGCAAACTTAGAGTACCAACACTTGCACACCCTGCTGGGCAGTGTTTGTATCATCCCATTGACAATGCGGCACCGGTTAAGTGCGTGCCGCGTCCAGCTGACAGTGACAACCAGGCACAGATAGTTTAAAGAGTATTCTAGGTTTTCTTGAATAGTTTATGAATACTGACATTATGTTAAATTTGATCACTGTAATTGATCAAATTCAATCAATAAATAACGAGCAAACACTAAAAGTCACACAGAAGAAATTTGCTGCACTACAGGAAAAGTACCAGAAAGGTGGTGAAGGTCGAATGCTTCCTGTCATGGCAACTGAGAAGCACTTTGGGGCTCCAACACGATCTGACAAAAAACAAACAAACGTGAAAGCTTACTCGAAAGTGTGATCTGACGTCCAAATCTTCATAGCGAAAATCTCAATAAACTTCTGTTTCACGAAATTCCAGTCACTTGATTGTCATCCAGTCACGTTTCCTCACCATGCAACCCGGAATCTTACGCAAGACGGAAGTTGTAAACAGCCAGAAAAGTAGTTCTGGGTATTTGCATGTAATTTTATATTTGAAGCCGAAGTTAATATTAAGAAAATACTTTTAATATATTTTATTATCATAAAACATGGCAAGGTGTTTACGCAATATTAATAAATCAGTATTTCTTGTGATCTGAAATTAATTTACACGCCGTAAAGTGTACTTAAGCATGTCCTGATTGGTCTGTTGTACCACTTGCGACCAATCATATTTGTTCACTCATAAGTGCTTCGGAATGGCAGCACCTTGGAAACGGCGACAAGATGGCGTTCTAAACATGAAGTTTTGAGTTTGGTCACTACAGATTTTTTTCATATTGCTTTACAAGAAACAAGTGAGTAACTCATTCAAAATTTCTATGCATCAAACATATTGTCACATTCTGAAGATTGTATGTTTTCTATTCAATCTGCAGTCAAGACTTACTAAGGCGATGCACTTAATTATGTTTCAGATTGTTTTGTTTTTGTCAAGATACACGCTCGTTATAGCTCTATAACCAAACTAATAATGTGATTTGTTGTCATTGGGAATTTGATCGGGCCATTTGTTCATGGTTATCACTAGGATCATGGCAACCATGAACAAACCAAATGAGTCAAACGTACTGGTTTATTCCATCATACAAATATATTTCTTTGTGGCATTATCAAGCACCTGTCTAATGTCATGAAATGAAGTAATTGTTTTTTGAATATTTCATGAATATATATGATAAATTCCTGAAAATAAAACCATAAATGTTTTTCTTCAAACAAAATATGCCAAAAATATCCCACAAGGCTGAAATCAAAGTAAAGAACTATCCACTTAGAACTGTTCAATTGAGCCTGTGAAGGCTGTGTAATTCACATGAAGACACATAGTCTGGTCACACAGATTAAATACACGACTTCTATGACAAGCATGCTATACTAGTGAGTTTTGGAGACCATTTTCCCCATAACCTAATACAGACATTTCTGTTTTAATATATCAGTGTTTGAAATTAATGAGTCCCTAGGTTTAAAGAAAGGCTTAACTGATGAAGCTCCCAGACTAAATGTACTTAATTTGAAACATCAACAAATTTTAACACACTATCCTTTAATTCACTGTATACTTTGATGTTATTTTAAAAGATTCTCAGAATTCTTTTATGTTAATTGGGTTCCAAAGATTATGTACAGCTATCCCTATTTTCCATACAGCTTATTTTGGGGGCATAGTTTCAGAATTCAGTAGAAAAACATTTACAAACATTTACCTCACAACATAATTTGTTTCATTGGTGAAACAATGCCCAAGGACATCAATCTGTTGCTGGGTGATCAAGTGTTCCTATTACTAGCTCTTCTCAGTGACCTGTCATCTCTATGCGCATTGCCATAGAGTAAGCCAGCGATGAAGGGAGTTTTCAATATTTGCTAAACATAGCCTATGGGCGCACATTTAATAGCAAGCGCCAATTTATGAAAGCACTTCTATTTGAAAAATATTTTATATTTCGTATTCAAGTTAATTTAAAGGACTAAATGGACGATTAATGGTAACCAATAATACATACACATATTTCTATATTTATTCATTTGCATTATAATGCACAGGAATGGAGTATATCGAAGCTGCACACACTGTTCCAACATCTACTGTCTTATCTACCATGAGACATTTTGTGCAGTAAATTAGTTATTTCTTTTGGCCTCAGATTTGTAATGAAAACGAAGAGAAAGATAAGTGCTGGGGGTCAAAGGAGAGCTGTACCCCCTTCCTGTGTATTTTACAAGACAGGAGCTGAAGCTTTTGGCATTCTCGCCATATCGGCTCATTCCACACCCCTTTGTATATTGTAGATTACTGAATGGGATAAGTGAGTCAAATGACATCAGGATCATTTGTAAAGTGTCTGTAGATTAAATCACGAGACACCATATTCATCTGTACTTTTGTACATGTTGGTGACCTATTTATACCTTTCCGTTCATTTCCATAACTCTCAGGCACGAGTAGAAATATTTGCAAATATTGCAGCAGCATGGACATAGCTCAGACTAGCTTATAACTGGTCTAAAACTTTGGTCATTTACCCTTATATATGGCATTTATGTTGCCATAAGTGCCATTCATGAACTCTCATTCATGTGACAACATCTGATAACTACTATTAATCTCTTCTTTCGTTTTTGGTCATAGCACAATGCCTCTTGGGCCGTTTGGTGAGGTGGTTGGTACCACTGGTACCCTTGAATCACTTACACCAGCAGCATTGCAAGAATACAAGACAAAAGTTATAGCTCCCCGGAATCCCAAACTCATCAAGGATGACGACCCACAACATAAGGTAATACTGTGTTTCCTTCATTCTTTTCCTGCCCAGTGGTAATCTGACAACCAGTTTTTGTAAATTTGTTATCATTTATGTAACAAAATTCACAAACACTTATATAGTTACCGTAATTCATTTGAATAATTTAAGTTTATGTTAGTAGGTAATTGATCACATCCAGTATTCAGCAAGCATTATATTTGTACAAGGTTTCTCAGTTAGTAACTGTACATTTATTAGAGGAGGATGTGGAGGGGTGAGATTGATCTTTGGACTGTACCTTATTTTGTTAACCCGACCATTTTATGTCACTATTTTTGTCAAGTTACCTGAAAATACACGTAACATAACTTTCACCCCTCCCCCTGCCCTCCTCACTACAAAACTTGGACAGTCCCTAAATGTTCAAATGTGGCAAGTAAAAGTTTCTGTGTAAAACCTAAGAATATTAGAGGGTACTTACTATTGTGAATACTAATGTTGATAAACATGATACATATTCTGTTTGATTGTTTGCCTATTTCAGCTGGACATGGAAGTTAAGGTAGCATATTGATATTTGTACAATGAGTATAATGGTAGAAGGTCTTTCAATAACTTTATTACTAATACTTAGCATTTCAGTGGGTGATTAGTTGTCTGGTGATAACTGAATCTAAATTACTGTCGGAAATGCCAGAAAACACTCTTTTCTGGCTTCATCTAATAAATACAAATCACAGGGCTATTTCATAGCACATGTCAAAATAACATATCTACTTAATATATCCTATGTGACACTGTGATCACTGGTAGACTGAAAAGGTTCTTTTACTGGCTTTTGCTTTTGAGACAACCCTTTCATTTCTGTTTTCTTTATCGTTGTGTAGGCTTGTTCTTAGGATAAACTCTCTTTTCCTTCTTCTCCCCACCTCTCTCTCTCTCTCTCTCTGTCTCTTTCTCTGTCTTCCACATTCTTCACCCAGCCACCCGGGTGACCCCAATGGCTATGGCCGTGCAGATGTAATTCGGCCCATGTAATGCAAGCCATATCATGGGAACAGTGTTTGCAAACCAAAGACAGTGTCATTTGTAGGGATGCCACGATACATTGATACAACGATGCATCAATACTTTGTCTAAGACAAATTATTATGGATACAATTATGGATACATTCAAAACTGTATCAATATTTAGTTTTTAAAGTATCGGTTTAAATTTGTTTATGTATCGTTTACATTTTGCAATTGTATCATGTTTTTTTTATGTTATGAGAGTTATAAATGATTATTTTCCATGCACAAAGATGGGAAATTAAACCTTTTTAATCTCTGAGAATAAAAAATGTTGATCTTTTTATGGACAATTATAAAATATGTGATATTAATGTTCAAAATGTAACTAAATTTATGCAATAATGCCGCGAAAATAGGTATCATGATACATATCGAATTGTGACATGGATATCGTGATACGTATTGATTCATGAAACTTATGTATCGTGACATCCCAAGTCATTTGTTAGTTTGTTAGATGCACATGGTTCATGAAGACTACACTATTCGTAATATTTTTAAAATGGAATTGCATGCGCCACCACATTTTTTTCATCGATCTCCCCCATCATCAGAATAAATCTGAACTTGCTGATTTGAATTATTCTCCTGTAAAACTGTTGATAGGACTTCTTGTATCTGGAATACTTCACACCACAAGTCAGGTAGACAGATAGTTTTGGTAAAAGTAACAGCGTGTGACACATTGTCTTGGTCAAAGAGTCAAAAATATTTTTTCTCGCATTCCGACAGTACTTCAGTTAACATAGTCCAGGTGAAAAGGCCATACAAGTGTTTTATATTCTCATACAGTGTCCTTTCTGTTAGCCAGATCATAGATTTCATTGTTTTAGTGGCCTCATATGATAGTACAGTCATCCCTCGCAATAACACAATAATAATTGTACACTATTAGATCTAAGAGGTAGTCTTATCACACAAGTTTTAGCTGTTTATACCTGGTTCCAAACATACTTACAACCTTGTACCTCCTGCTTGTACTGGAGATCACTAAGGCCATACTTATCATATTTGGGATTTTATGGACAAACCTCACATCTTATGTGAATGTAAATAATTTAATTTGAAACATGGTATTTAACACGAACTATGGCTATTATGAACTTATTTGTTGTGTAATTGTGATAAATTTGGTAAATGTCATATGAGGTGATCTGAAAACTATACTTAAATCAACTCTGACTACTTATGATTTTTATGAAGTTTGCATCTTGGTGAATAGTGCAAGAAGTGGGTTGCTACGAACCTATCTTGGTGAATAGTGCTACGAACCTAATGGCAAAAGGGGCATGGTTGTCACATTGTCTTCTGTGAACTGAAATTACTTGATCACCAATGAAAAGACAGACTTATAAGTGTATCTATTCCCTTGGCCTTAGACTAACGCTTAGTCTCTGAATATATATAATTTTGATAGTAACAAGCAAGCCCATTTAAATTGAAAAGGAGCCCCAGGGAGACCAGAGATTCAGTAACCTGAGGAAATCTAGACTTGCTTTATTTAGGGCTTTAGCACTGCAGATAGGGCTTGACAGTAGGGAAAATAATGTGGTTCAGGGACTGTGAGACAGAATACCTTGGCCTGAGCATAAGATACACCAATCATTATTTCAGCAGTTTGGGTTTAGATCATGAAAATGATCATGAAAATGATATAATATTTTGTGATATTAAGATTTTCATTGAGGTCTTATATTAATGCTTCTATGGGATGGTCTTCAGTAGCAATTTCCACATTGTCATTCCTCAACAGGTTTGTCTACACTATATTTCTCAATCAATGATTGAGCCAGTACATTGGTGTCACATAGCAAATGTTAGTCAGCTGATGAAACAAGGCTGTGTATAGCCTATGGAAATCAAAGGCGACCTATATCATGCATGAACCTTGTGCAAACCCTGGTGTTGCGTGACATTACAGCAATATGTAGGGCACATGTTGTAGCAAGGAACATTGACATGAAATGTGTGATGGAAAATATGAACTTAGTTTTCCTCTTGCAGGAACCAGACCATCATTGTTCATGACTACTCATGGATGATGGTGGAATGTCAATCCATGATGTACTGATAGTGTTAATAAATAGCTTAATGCAAATAAATGTACAAACATGGTCAGTGCAGGATTTGAAAACACTGCTGCATTTCTCCATCACATTGTGAAGTATTGACGATGCTGTACAAATTGATTGAACTTTTTTGGTGAGTGAGTGTGTTTAGTTTTAGGCCACACTCAGTAATATTCCAGCTATGTGGCAGCAGTCTGTAAATAATCAAGTCTGGACCAGATAATCCAGTGATCAACAGTATGAGCATCGATCTATGCAATTGGGATATGATGACATGTGTCAACCAAGTCACCGAGCCTGACCACCTGACCACCTGATCCCATTAGTCACCTCTTATGACAAGCATGGGTTTAAGACCTGGGCCTAGATTTTCGAAGCGCGCTCTTAGCGCTAAGATATTCGTAAGTTAATGTTAAGAGAGTTTTCGAAAATCTAGCCCTGAATTCTAACCCGGATCTTCACGGGTTGAACTTTTTGAAGGCAAATAGGATATTGCTTTAAATAATCTGACCCTTTTCAGTAAACTAAAACTGCCTGGTGAGCTAACCATGCCTTGCCTAGACAGTAGGATATTAGGTTGATTTAGACTTGTAGGTGTAGCATCTCCATCACCAGTAGTGGCAAGTAGTTTTGTTTTTGTTTTGTTTAACACCACACACAACAATATTCCAGTTGTCTGTAAATATTTGATCTGTGAAGTTAAGATGCAATGACATGCATCACCGAGTCCGCGAGCCTGACCACCTGATCTTGTTAGTCACATCTTATGACGAGCAGGTTGCCGATGACCAATTCTAACCTGGATCTTCACGGGTAGTGTTAAGTACTCGGTGTTTGGAATACCATGAAGAAACACTCTGTGTTCATATGTATAAGTTTTTTTGTAAATATCTCTTCATCCAATGACCCAATCGATCTTAAACTGTGCAAGTGGATGTTTTGTCAGACAACCTAATCACATTGTATGCATTTGTATTAAAGAATCTGTCTATGTAACTGTCAACAAAATAAACAGCAGAATGCTTGCAGAGGGAGGGAGCCAATGACCTGTAACAGCGGCAGTGTTGGGTCATAAAGGTCAATGCACGTGCAGTTCATGATAGTTACCTGTGCAAAGCACAGTGATAGACCGTTTGGATCATTCACATTGACTACTTCTAGCTGTCATCATGAAAGCTTATTCAGATGATGCTAAACGTTTAATTAGAAATGTGTTGAATTTTTTTAAAAAGAGCAAATGTAGCAACTTTTGCTCTTTGCATTAAAAGAACATCGTGCTAAAAATTGTGAAAAATAAACCAACAACCAATAAACAAAACCTTGTACAAAAAGGTAGGCATCCAAAGTTAGATTCGTTTGACATCAGGGTCATCAGAGATGTCATTCGCCGGCTATTTGCAAAATTTAAAGATTTTAACCTACAGAATAATTCTCACTAATGGGTTTTGTGGTTAATGTTGAACAACTCAGAGAAACAAACTCCGTATGATGGTTAACAGTTGGCACTCACCTTACCCTATTCACGACCTGTGACACCTCTTCATACCTGTCACGTGCACAGCTGACCTACATTGATGAACGTTGACCTTTATGACCCAACACAGACGCTGTTACAGGTAATTGGCTCCCACCCTCTGCAAGCATTCTGCGTTCTGCTGTTTATTTTGTTGACAGTTACATAGACAGATTCTTTAATACAAATGCATAAAATCGGTGATTTACAATGTGATTAGGTTGTCTGACAAAACATCCACTTGCACAGTTTAAGATTGATTGGGTCATTGGATGAAGAGATATTTACAAAAAAACGGGTCCACATGCATTTCATGCCAAACTATAGTCCTGGGTGAAGGATTGTTGGTTGTGGCTATGGTCAGTTTGGTGTTTATTTAGTACAGTGCATTCCTTGGAATAATTTTTTTAAGCTATAGAAATAAAGAATGCATCTTTAATAAGTATTTCATCACTTTGAAGCTCATTTGGGCTTTGCCAAATGTAAAATGTCTGTGCATAACTGTCTTCCATTGTCACCTGGGTTAGAAATCTTGTGATATTTTCATTAGTCTGCAGAAACTTTCTGCCACAGAGTTGCCATATATACTAATACTAAGAGTTGTAGTATGCACATAAATGTCACTAGTCCTTACTGATTATCGCAGAGGAGGATGTTTGTGATTTCAATTGATTTTAGGTCAAATGGATGGTTTCTTCATCGGCAACAGTTGCAGAGTACAATTATATGCATGGAGTAGTATTGTACAAAGAACTGAACAAGATCATAGTTGAATAATATCAACATGCACATGACATCTATTTCATTATTTCAAACATAGAAACAATAATTTGATTGTGTTGGAATATAGTAACACATGAGTTCAGTGAGTCTGATGATAGACCTGGGAAAAATCCATTGTTCCAATGTTGTCAACAAACTGAAAATGGTATTTGGTCAAATTGCAGATGACTCCAAGCAAATTCCTATTTGACATGTCAATGGACACTGACCAGAAGCTGGCCAATACTCGGATGCGGATCCCTCGCAAGGTGGAGCTGCTGGACATGGGAGAAACATCACTACAGAAGGTCAGTGTCGGATCATGTGATGTGCTCTATCTAAATATATGGACATTTATATCTGCCTGTGAATAGATATTTTGGAGTGTGAGTTGATATTTTGTGTCACATCAGCAATATTTCAGCCATATCGTGACAGATATTTTAGAAATATATGTAGCAGGTTAAGGGGTGGTTCTGTTCAATGAAGACCAAATGCCTGCTGGGATGTGAGTTGTGACTTGTGCCACTACTTTACTTTTCAAACATATAGTTTGTTTTGTTTTCACCCTGTAACATAATAACAATAATCAATAAAACAGTCATATCACATCTGTACTAATAGTAGATTACACATAAAAGGTACAATTACTGATAATAATCATATATACCTATCACAATATATTCATTGTAATGCAAATTACTTGAACTGCATCAATTCCAAGAAAGTAATAAACATAAGTAATAAACACATGCAGTTCACAAAAAGGTATTATATGGATTAATTGCAGCAGCACAATATTACCGGTACAATAGGGAACACATATCTGTGGCAATGAAAATACATGAAATATAAACACATTAAAAGGATAAAATACCTACCAAATATATGGTACTCAGGTGATATTACATTGTCCACCTTAGTGAAACAGCATGTCCATCTATAAGTAATAACACACCATTAAGTATATTACGCTAACCTATTCTTATATCATAATGAAACATATCACTCTATAAAACAAACCTACATAATAAATATATACATATACCTTACAGCACAACATTATCAGTACTGTGATATTCTTATAAATATACACAATAAACAGTTGTTAAAATAATATGGTATCTCAAGTGGCACAGACATTACATGTACCATCAAGTAGACAACATGGCCGACAAAGATGGCCTCTAAGCAGGCAAACATGCTTGTGTGTCACCTGACCTCATAAAAGATTACAATTATTACAAATAAACTTATAATGAAAATGCTGAGGCAGTAAACATGAAAATCATGCCTATAAACACACAATATTTGACTTACACTGTATTCTTAAAACACATTCATACCTTCACTTCACACATTTAATATTATAACCTAAGCAAGAATAATGTTTATGATATAACTAGTAGTTAACAAAAATTACATCCTACATAATATGTTAATAATTAAGTTAACTAACCTTAGACGGAGTGAAGTTGTAGACCAAAGAGAAGAAATCAGACGTCTGTCAAAAATATCACGTACGTCATATGTAAGATGCTTCTCGTGCGGCTGTATGTGGTAGACTGACTAAAATGTGCTGATGTTAGTAAAGAAGAAATCATACAACATAAAACTGACCAATCAGAGATCAAGGAATAGCTTGCCCTCTGAGTTAAGAACAAAAGAACACACTGCTCTCCCACAATAATACAATAGGAGCCCAGGTCCAGCTTGGGGTAATCAAGCTGGAGACACTAAATACCAAACATACTCTAATAAAAACCTAATCCAATAAAACTACCACAACCAAACTGTTTAAAAATGATACCGTATTTACACAAATAAATAAATAAAATGTAAAATATGACACTGCCACATATATGGCATAGTATCCATGTAGACAAACTATGTCAGGGCATATGTCACACATGTATAAATTAGTGAGTGAGTTTAGTTTTACACTGTACTCAGCAATATTCCAGCTATATGGTGGTGGTCTGTAAATAATCAAGTCTGGACCAGACAATCCAGTGATCAACAGCATGAGCATCAATCTTTGCAAGTGGGAACCAATGACATGTGTGAACCTTACCACCCGATCCTGTTAGTCGCCTCTTACGACAAGCATGGGTTACTGAAGATCAATATTCTTACCCAGACCTTCATGGGTGGTGTAAATTACTATGTAACATCAAACTATATTATCCATAGTAGCATGGATAAATTTTCCCTTCGGTAATTCTGAATGAGTATTTAATATTTTTATTCATGCTAATTGACTGGTTCCATTATTTATCAGTCTCGGAACTTGACACGTCAATAACACTGATGAGAAGCTGAGCAATATTAATAAAGGGTGCAAGGGACTTAAGTTATTTATTTCCCTATCACAATCAATCTGTTATGTTAATAATGGTAATAAATAATGATATGTAATAACAATAAGTTATGTTAATTATTAGTTAATTCATTGCGGGCAGATGATCAGTTGTTCCTAGGCTATTCTGCAAACAATAATGATGAGCATAGTTCTGTATACATGGTCATAATCATAAATGATATTGTAGGCTTCAATAACCCATGGCTGATATGCATGAACTGTGGATAAATGAAGGCAGTGTAAGGTCTTTTTGTGTGACTCATGTATTGTGTATGTATGTTGATTACAATTTTCGGTATTTTCAGTTTTCACAAGTGAACATCGATGAGCCAATGTTCCAGCCATTTCCATCGGAGATCTACTTCCAGAACTTCGAACCTTATGACACATATGAGATCCCATTTGTACTTAGAAACAATGATAAGGTTAGCATCCGAGTCAGCGGAATATTGTTTTGGTTTCGTGATTCTCTGAGATAAAGCTTTTTGAAAATGAAGATATGGCAAGAAACATACTGTCTTAATTCAACTGAATCTGGTTTCTCATGATTTGAATAAGTTTTGAAATATGTTATCTCAATATCATGGGACATGGTTTAATAGTACTTATCTGTAAATTGTAATTAGATTTGAATGAGTGAGTGAGTTTAGTTTTATGCTGCTTTTAGCAATATTCCAGCAATATCACAGCAGGTGGACACCAGAAATGGGCTTCACCCATTGTACCCATGTGAGGAATCAAACCCGGATCTTTGGCGTAACGAGCGAATGCTTTTAAACCTCTAGACTACCCCACCACCCCATAATTAGATTTGATTGTGTGAAGTACTATGAATTGGAATTTGCTGCAGAATTCTGCAGGTGGTCCAGATGACTCTCTGAACATTGATGCAGATGCTGGACCTCTTATTTTCAAATGTGTAGAAAAATGCATAGTCTTGATTGTATCTAGGACTGCCAACGGGCACTGTTGTGTATATCTCTGTGATAGTTTGGTTGTTCTGTAACTACATGAGCTTGTACTGTTTTCTTGATTAATACAGGTGCCCCGCCTTGTAAAGGTAACACAGGCCAATTCTCCATACTTCCAAATAATCAGCCCCCATGATGTGGGTCACAAGGTCGGGCCTGGCCTTCCTACTACCTTCAAAATACAGTTCATGCCGGATGAGAAGAAGGTACATCCTTTAAAAATCTTTACACAGTTTTCATGCATGTTCTTTTTTACAGTTGGTTGGTTGGTTGGCTGTTTGTTGTTTAACACCACACTCAGTTGGTTAGCTGGTTGTTGTTTAACGCCACACTCAGTTGGTTGGCTGTTTGTTGTTTAATGCCACACTCAGTTGGTTGGCTGTTTGTTGTTTAATGCCACACTCAGTTGGTTGGCTGTTTGTTGTTTAATGCCACACTCAGTTGGTTGGCTGTTTGTTGTTTAATGCCACACTCAGTTGGTTGGCTGTTTGTTGTTTAATGCCACACTCAGTTGGTTGGCTGTTTGTTGTTTAACACCACACTCAGTTGGTTGGCTGTTTGTTGTTTAACGCCACACTCAGTTGGTTGGCTGGTTGTTGTTTAACGCCACACTCAGTTGGTTGGCTGGTTGTTGTTTAACGCCACACTCAGTTGGTTGGCTTTTTGTTGTTTAACGCCACACTCAGTTGGTTGGCTGTTTGTTGTTTAACGCCTCACACAGTTGGTTGGCTGTTTGTTGTTTAACGCCACACTCAGTTGGTTGGCTGTTTGTTGTTTAACGCCACACTCAGTTGGTTGTCTGTTTGTTGTTTAACGCCACACTCAGTTGGTTGGCTGTTTGTTGTTTAACGCCACACTCAGTTGGTTGGCTGTTTGTTGTTTAACGGCACACTCAGTTGGTTGGCTGTTTGTAGTTTAACGCCACACTCAGTTGGCTGGCTGGTTGTTGTTTAACGCCACACTCAGTTGGTTGGCTTTTTGTTGTTTAACGCCACACTCAGTTGGCTGGCTGTTTGTTGTTTAACGCCACACTCAGTTGGTTGTCTGTTTGTTGTTTAACGCCACACTCAGTTGGTTGGCTGTTTGTTGTTTAACGCCACACTCAGTTGGTTGTCTGTTTGTTGTTTAATGCCACACTCAGTTGGTTGGCTGTTTGTAGTTTAACGCCACACTCAGTTGGTTGGCTGTTTGTTGTTTAACGCCTCACACAGTTGGTTGGCTGTTTGTTGTTTAACGCCACACTCAGTTGGTTGGCTGTTTGTTGTTTAACGCCTCACACAGTTGGTTGGCTGTTTGTTGTTTAACGCCACACTCAGTTGGTTGGCTGTTTGTTGTTTAACGCCTCACACAGTTGGTTGGCTGTTTGTTGTTTAACGCCACACTCAGTTGGTTGTCTGTTTGTTGTTTAACGCCACACTCAGTTGGTTGGCTGTTTGTTGTTTAACGCCACACTCAGTTGGTTGGCTGTTTGTTGTTTAACGCAACTCTCAGTTGGTTGGCTGGTTGTTGTTTAATGCCACACTCAGTTGGTTGGCTGTTTGTTGTTTAACGCCACACTCAGTTGGTAGGCTGTTTGTTGTTTAACGCTGCACTCAGCAATATTTCCGCTATATGGCAGCGGTCTGTAAAAAACTGAGCCTGAACCAGACAATCCTGTGATCAAGAGGATGAGCATCGATCTATGGAATTTGGATTTGATAACATGTGTCAACCAAGTTATCATGTGTTTTTATTTTTAAGTTTTAACAAGTTTTGGATATGTTTTTCAGGACTACACCCATGAGCTGGTGTGTATCACAGAAAGAGAGAAGTTTATTGTGCCAGTGAAGGCGATCGGGGCACGAGGGATCCTGGACTTCCCTGATGAGATCAACTTCCCAATCTGTCCAATCAAGTACCCAAACTCAAAAACGCTTCTCATCAGGAACATTGGAAACAAGGATGCTAAATTCACCCTCACTGTAGACAAGTAAGTACGCAAGTAAACACTGAGATTCCTGAGTCCATCAGTTTTCATTTGGTTTTGTAAAATGTGTTGAATTTGATTTAATTTTTATTAGTAGTATTATGTGAAATAGGGTTAAAGATTATTGTACTTGTATAGTGATGTGAATGAGTGCTGGTGCAGGTGTGTGTGTGTGCAGGTGTGTGCGCATGTATGTGTGGCTCCTTGCCCTGATTGTGTTTGTTTAGTATGTGCATCTGACCAAACCAGTGGATTTCATTAGACTCACATAGGCCTTTGCTTCAACAAAAACAAAAGTGTTCCAGTGGTATTATAATCCTCAACTCCGTCACGCATGTTCAAATGAAACCATGAAACTTGGTATTTGCCAGTACTCACAAGTTGTCTAACTCGCTGACTTGGTTGACACATGTCATCACATCCCAATTGCGTAGATCAATGCTCATGATGTTGATCACTGGATTGTCTGGTCCAGACTCAATTATTTAGAGACCACCATATAGGTTAAATATTGCTGAGTGTGGTGTAAAACTTAACTCACTCACTCACTCATTCACTGGAGGTCAACTTTTGAAGTAAATTCTGTTAAGAATGAACTATGTGGGAAGCAATGATTGGCAACTGAATCTGTTTTTTTCAGACCCTTCTCAGTAAATCCTGACATTGGCGTCCTGCCTGTGAATGAGAGTATGCAGGTGACCGTTGACTTTCAGCCCCAAGAAGGAGGTGACCACAAGGCAGACCTGGTGCTGCACTATGACACAGGTACACACTTAACGCTGTTATACTCTTATTGATAATCTTAGAATTCCATTGGTTCCATCTGGACCATGTGATGAATCAATTACATTTCAATGTAGATCCGCAAATGATATATCGGTATTGACCTGTCATGAGAATAAATTAATGATTGTCATCTGTTAGATTTAAAGTTGGCAGCTGGTAGTAACATTTCACGTTTCTCAGGTTACTATGATGAAACAGGACAATGAAAGGCTTCATGAAAATTAAAACTGATTTTGGTGTAACAAAACAAATAAGATATTGTGGAAACAAGACTCTCAGACCTGACCGTTTTGGTGGTCTGACTGACTCTTCAGGGATCGTGTCTCCAGACCTTGCTCTCACATAACAAACTTTGTATACAGTATACATATAGGCAAGTACACATTCCATGTGGCAGGCACACCTTACACTAGTATGAAACACTGTAGACAACCTATGGTGGTAAGAAGTATGTGAAATATTCACACGATACATTGGCAGTCTTCTACAAAAAATCTAGAATGATTAATAATAAAAGGGATTGGGAAAGGCAGAGGCCATGGGCCATTTTGCACATTTAAAAAATGGCCCATTAAAATTTTGAATTTTACTATTGATACAAGGGCAGTGGCCCATTCTAAATTCAGAAAATGGCTAATAATTCTGAAAATGTCCCATTGTCAAAGTTCTCTATCCCAGTCCCTGCGAATACAAACTCAATTTCTAAAAACATTGCCTATTTTAAAAACATGTTTGTCTGTATGATGTTTTATGTCCAAATTCAACTGATGTTCACTGATGTTATTCCCAGGAGAGGATGTGTTTATATCCTTATATGGAGCTGCCCAGGACTCCAATGTCAGACTTGACAAGAACTCTATCAGAATTGAAAACACATTTATCTCCATGGCTAATGAGAGAACTGTGACGATCCACAACCGATCAGACGTCATCGCCACTTCCACTGGTCAGAGTTTGCCACGCAGGAAGAAGAAGATCAACACAAGCTCATGTAAGTTCATCTTCATCACTGCTCTGTTAGATGCTTATAGTCTGCTTTTACTGGTTTGTGGATCTGTACATCATTGAATGAGTTAGTAATTGTTGCTTCACACTGCATCAGCAACTGGGCAGCTCTCCATGGCAGCTGTTACCCAAAACAATGGGTAACCACAATAATTAAGATGTCACCAAGTCCATTCAAACAAAGTGTGGAAGAATGTTATGCACTTAGGGACTGTTCATGATTTATGTCTGGGGGATGATGATGATTTCATGGAGAAGCATGTACAATGTGAATGACCCCCTAAAATGTTTGTACAAAGTAAGAAAATGAATGTATAGATGGAATATTGCTGAGTGTGGCATAAAACTAAACTCACTCACTGTTTAACTGAAATGGAGGTAAATATTATTAGAGAACTGTGACTTTTTAGTTTGTATTCTTATATCATCTTAAACAATAAAATATGAGGTCATTAAGAAAAGGTACCTCAAAGTGTTTATTAAACCTTAAAAACCTATCCAAAGACATTGTTGACATATTTACTATTGGAGGGGCGGTGGGGTAGCCTAGTGGTTAAAGCGTTCGATCGTCACGCCGAAGACCCGGGTTCGATTCCCCACATGGGTACAATGGGTGAAGCCCATTTCTGGTGTCCCCACCGTGATATTGCTAGAATATTGCTAAAAGCTGCGTAAAACCATATTCACTCACTCACTCACTACTATTGGATACCAGTAATATGTATTTTACACAGAAATATCTGGTTAAGTTTATCCCTCCCTTAAATGTTATGTCACTGAATAATGGTGAGCTTCTGTTATTGCTAATCCCAAAAATCTAACATGTGTATGGCCATGATCAAGTAGTACAGATTTTCTTAGCCTGTTATAATTATCTTCAATTACTTTTTGTCTTTCCCAGCAAAGCTTGTAACTTAAACCTTATTTGTGTGATGCAGGCGTCAGATTGACCTTGACAGAGAGGAAAGGATGGACACTGACCGTTTCCTGGATGAGTGTGTGACTGACCCCACTCTTCGGGATAAGCTGTCAATCCTGGGGAGGACCTTCCAGAACAGGAAGAGGGTGAGTGGTGACATCCTTCTTGGGCACAGACCAGGAAGATACACCTACATTTCCTTTACTGCAAGAAACATGTCATTATTCAACACACTGCACTTAAACTGTACTTCTTGAACCACAATTGTTTTACATTTTGTCTTGATAATTTTTCATTGTGTTGATTTAATATTTCTTGATTGGCTTAAGGCTGTCCTTAATTTAGTCCATGAAGGTTTTATAGTTTATGATGGTATATTCTTTTGGTGAAATCCAAGTTACAAGTACATACTATCTTTTGACCAACATTTTACACTTACAGATTCAGCTGAACTACTTTGGTCACTATTTTACCACTGTATAAAAGTTAATGGTGTAGTGATGGTGAGGTATTGTTAGATGAAATGTGATTGTGCCTCTGATGACGACTTAGTATATAAGCTGATTCAGCCCACTGGTAATGATGACATGTTGATTACAGATGGTATCAGATGACAAGCTGTTGTTCAATGATGACGTCATCAAACTTGAGCCCGTGGAAGGGGACATTTGGCCCAACTCCTCATTTAATGTCAGCGTCATCTTCAAGCCACGAGAAGCTAAAGCATACACACATACTGCATTCTGTAACGTCACCGGCAGAGAGAGCAGGTTGCCATTGCGTATCCGTGGGGAAGGCATCGGACCCAAAGTGGAATTCTCATTTGAAACATTGAACTTGGGAAATATATTTATCGGCTCCACCCACACATATGAGGTAGTCCTTGCCAACAATGGAGATATTGATGCTATATTCAGTGTGATGCCCAAGTCCACAGTGTTTGGGCCGTGCTTCCAGTTTAACCCCTCGAGGGGATTGTCATGCCTGGAGGACATCAGGCCATTCAGATCAAGTTCAGCAGCCCCTACCTGGGAGACTTCCAGGAGGAATTCCAGTTCCAGGTTGATGGCTCTCCAGAGCAGCTTCAGATCACATTCATGTAAGTCAAGTAACTGGATATATGAACTTCTTTGAGTGGCATTTTAGAAGTTGGGATGTACAATATTGAACAGACTAAATGGATAACAACTTCTTTTATTTCGTGAGTGCATTCCTGCCTTACAACGGTACAAGAATCTGTATCGAAACATCGCGTTCACTCCCGTGTGGTACAAGAATCTGTATCGAAACATCGCGTTCACTCCCGTGTGGTACAAGAATCTGTATCGAAACATCGTGTTCACTCCTGTGTGGTACAAGAATCTGTATCGAAACATCGCGTTCACTCCCGTGTGGTACAAGAATCTGTATCGAAACATCGCGTTCACTCCTGTTTGGTACAAGAATCTGTATCGAAACATCGCGTTCACTCCTGTTTGGTACAAGAATCTGTATCGAAACATCGCATTCACTCCTCTTTGGTACAAGAATCTGTATCGAAAAACATCACATTCACTCCTCTTTGGTACAAGAATCTGTATCGAAACATCAGCGTCAAGAATCTGTATCGAAACATCGCGTTCACTCTTGTTTGGTACAAGAATCTGTATCGAAACATCGTGTTCACTCCCGTGTGGTACAAGAATCTGTATCAAAACATCGCGACTCCTCCTCTTTGGTACAAGAATCTGTATCGAAACATCGCGTTCACTCCCGTGTGGTACAAGAATCTGTATCGAAACATCGCGTCACTCCTGTTTGGTACAAGAATCTGTATCGAAACATCGCGTTCACTCCTGTTTGGTACAAGAATCTGTATCGAAACATCGCGTTCACTCCTCTTTGGTACAAGAATCTGTATCGAAAAACATCACATTCACTCCTCTTTGGTACAAGAATCTGTATCGAAACATCGCGTTCACTCCCGTTGTGGTACAAGAATCTGTATCGAAACATCGCGTTCACTCCCGTGTGGTACAAGAATCTGTATCGAAACATCGTGTTCACTCTTGTTTGGTACAAGAATCTGTATCGAAACATCGCGTTCACTCCATCGTGTTCGGTGGTACAAGAATCTGTATCAAAACATCGCGTTCACTCACTCCGTGGTACAAGGTCTGTATCAAGATCTGTATGGTAAACATCGCGTTCACTCCCGTGTGGTACAAGAATCTGTATCGAAACATCGTGTTCACTCCCGTGTGGTACAAGAATCTGTATCAAAACATCGCGTTCACTCTGTGTGGTACAAGAATCTGTATCGAAACATCGCGACTCACTCCCGTGTGGTACAAGAATCTGTATCGAAACATCGCGTTCTCCCGTGTGGTACAAGAATCTGTATCGAAACATCGCGTTCACTCCCGTGTGGTACAAGAATCTGTATCGAAACATCGTGTTCACTCCCGTGTGGTACAAGAATCTGTATCGAAACATCGTGTTCACTCCCGTGTGGTACAAGAATCTGTATCAAAACATCGCACTCATTCCTGTGTGGTACAAGAATCTGTATCGAAACATTGCACTCACACATGTGGTGAATCTGTACAAGAATCTGTATCGAAACATCGCACTCACTCCCGTGTGGTACAAGAATCTGTATCGAAACATCGCACTCACTCCTCTTTGGTACAAGAATCTGTATCGAAACATCACACTCACTCACATGTGGTACAAGAATCTGTATCGAAACATCGCACTCACTCCTGTGTGGTACAAGAATCTGTATCGAAACATCGCACTCACTCCTGTGTGGTACAAGAATCTGTATCAAAACATCGCACTCACTCACATGTGGTACAAGAATCTGTATCGAAACATCGCACTCACTCCTGTGTGGTCCAAGTGTGGTACAAGAATCTGTGTGGTACAAGAATATCAAAACATCACACTCACTCACATGTGGTACAAGAATCTGTATCGAAACATCGCACTCACTCCCGTGTGGTACAAGAATCTGTATCGAAACATCGCACTCACTCCCGTGTGGTACAAGAATCTGTATCGAAACATCGCACTCACTCCTGTGTGGTACAAGAATCTGTATCAAAACATCGCACTCACTCCTGTGTGGTACAAGAATCTCTATCAAAACATCACACTCACTCACATGTGGTACAAGAATCTGTATCGAAACATCGCACTCACTCCTGTGTGGTACAAGAATCTGTATCAAAACATCGCACTCACTCCGCAGTGGTACAAGAATCTGTATCGAAACATCGCACTCACTCCTGTGTGGTACAAGAATCTCTATCAAAACATCACACTCACTCCTGTGTGGTACAAGAATCTGTGGTACAAAGAAACTCCTGTGTGGTACAAGAATCTGTATCAAAACATCGCACTCACTCGCATGTGGTACAAGAATCTGTATCGAAACATCGCACTCACTCACATGTGGTACATGAATCTGTATCGAAACATCGCACTCATTCACGTGTGGTACAAGAATCTGTATCGAAACATCGCACTCACGAAATAAAAGAAGTTGTTATCCATAAAGTTTGTTCAATATTGGGTATATGAATTCAAAATAAAGTCTCGTCTGGTTTCTGTGGTGGAACTAACAATGGCAGGGTTTCTCGTTGTACCCAGCACCCTAAGCTTCTATGCACCAACTAATGTGCTAGTATTTGGTAGTTACACAGGTTTGTTTTCAAGCCTCTTCAATATTATGCAATCGTCTAGATCAGAGATGTCTGGCCCCATGTGACAATTACAAATTCCTACATATAAAATGTAAAAATCACTATATTGATATTAATATGGTTTAATCAAATGTGATGCTTTAGTCAAGGTGACTTGTACTGCACGGATGATAGGGTCAATAAACATGCTTTTGGGGAAGTTTTTGATTTAATTGTTAATGGTCTTTCTTTTTTCAGCGGATCTGTGATCGGGCCTACATTTCAGTTCAATGTGCCAAAGTTGAAGTTTGGTACAGTGTCATACGGGTTTCTGAACACCCAGTACTGTACTCTGATGAACACTTCCCTCGTCCCCATGACCTTTCACCTCCGTGTGCCAGGGGACGGTACAACCGATAGTATATGTAGTACCAGTGACCTTGACACCACCCGTAGTGAGCTTGGCCCAACAGGAGTAAACTCTCCAAGAGAGTTTGAGATTGTTCCATCAACAGAGACAATTCCTCCTCAGAGTGAGATCAAGGTGACAGTGAACTTTGTATCCAACACAGTCAAGAAATACGATGTGTCGTTGGTGGTGGATGTGGACAATGTGGGAGAGGAGATCCTGACTCTACCAATACAGGCAAAGTGAGTAAGATTAATACACTGTAGTCACTCACACTAATAACATAATGTGGATTCCAAGTTAGAAAAGGTCCCCAGCAAGCAATGCTGGGTGGTGGACTGGGTGGTCAGGTTTGGTGACTTGGTTCATAGTGTGTCATCATATCTTGACCGCATGGGTTGTTGCTCATGGTGTCACTCATTGGATTATATAGTCCAGGCTTGATCACTTACAGGCCTTTGTAGTATAACAGGACTTGTGCTGAGTGTGCTGAAAGTGTTAAACTTTCTATGACACTTCAGTTCCCTTCAGAACAGAGTACAACTTCACACCAAACATGGTCTTTTTTCAACACAGTGATCTTAGAGTCATAACCCATATAGTGTTGATATGGTCATAGTGCTACGATTGTTTGGGGATCTTGTAGCTGCTGATGGAGATACTTTGAGGCAAGAGCAACATGAGTTGTCCATATTTACACTACTGTTTGCAAATGATGACTTGACTACAATATATCAGTCAAAGTAGGACAAATCTGCCTGGCAGTTTGCAACACGTACAACAGCTCAAAGAAACTCCATATTTGCTATTAACATTTTAGACTGTTAATGACGTTCAAGCATGTTGACCATTACAGTCAGTTTTTTGATAAATAAGATTTCACCAATGACAAAGTATTATTTATTACCCACGTGGCGTATGGGTAGTTGCATACTAATCTCGTACGTCACACAAGTGTCGTATCGCGTTGACCTGTGTCGTAACGACTTGACCTGAGATTCTAATGATTTGATTGGATAACCGATGACCTCTCAATTAGGTCATGTTGTGACGGAACTACGTTTTCATTCATAACAAACACGTGAATTCATTCATTCTACAACTTATATGCATTGTGGGAATGTAAACATTGCGAACGTTGCCGTATCGCTGTTTAATTGTGAGTCGAACTGAGACATTATATACGTCGAAAAACATAAACGCAAAGTTTCCACCAGTGATGTTAGCCGAGTGAAGCAACTGAAAACTACGAAACAGGGTGGTACGGAGTAGTTTAATGTAGGAGTCTGTACGAGGCGATGACAACTGACATGCATCGTGACGTCGGTTACCAAGGAGGCAGACAAGCAAGGCGTAGTGACGTCATTAAAGAGTGACCTCATGCAAAAAGTGTACTACAGAACAACATTCTTCCACAACCTTTTTATGAAACTGGTTTCGGTTTGAAACCATAACAATAACAAAAATACGCTATTTTGTCAATTTAATGCATGTAAGATGTGGGTAATAAATAAAATACCACACTCGGTCTCATAACATACGAATTATACGAAACTCCACAACCATGATTAAGCACTAGCAGGTTTTGTAAAGATATTCTTGTTGAATAGATGTGTGGTGCCGTCAATAACAGTTCTGACTCCCATCCTGGACTATGGACGATGCTTCCTCCGCCACCCCTACGAACATCGCATCAAACTGCACAATGACATGGATCTTCAAGCCAAGTATGAACTGGTGCCACAGAAAAACATCATACCCCTAGAAGGAGCTCCCATACTATACCAGAGCCCCCAGACAAAGGTATTGTGACCAGTTTAGGTTTTCTTGCCTGATATAGATATGTTCTATATGTTCTGCTGGATATTTTTGGGTCTGAGGCATCAGCTGCAATAAGTACAAAGAAACTGCATATTATAATTTTTTATAAATTTCTTGTTGATTGATTGGTTTGGAGGTAATATTTTGAATGTGATAATGATAGCAGAACCTTTTAGGATATATCAGTGACAAATGAACTGTACACATTTGCAATGATATACACAAATAAGTTGTGCTTGTATATTTTTGACTGAAAGAGAGTTTATCATGTTGGAAATGTGCATTTCCCCAATGTAGTATCTTATATGTCAGTTTACAGCTTAGGAGGCTTGTCTGAAGCCCAGTTTGTTTCAGGCAAGCATGCTGTAGATAGTGTGTTAACTCTCTATATAATCATACCAACAAAGATGTCTCAGCTAGTTAACTCAACAGTGTCTGGCAAACTGGAGTGTTGGTGATACAAATTGCTTTTTTGTGTACACGGTGTAGTGTGTTGTTACACAAGCTGCTCTATCACAGGGCATCATCCCCCCTCACAGTGTGATGGAGGTACCGCTGCTGGTGGAGGTACAGGCATTGGAGGAGCAGGATACCCCGGTCTACGTCCGCATCTTCGGCAGTCAGGAACCTCCCCTGGTAATAACCTGTGTCTTCGGCATGACGAGCAAATGCTTTAACCACTAGGTTACCCCACCGCCTTTCAAATTCAGATGTTACAGAGTTCAGTGTTGCTTAATAATTGAGGAGTTGATGGGGTCAGATGGCCTAGTGGTTAAGGCATTCACTTATTGTGACAAAGGTTTTATTCCTCAAATCGTGGATGGGACTCAACCCCAAAAGAAGTAGAATCTGTACTTCACTGAGAAAGTGTAATCCAAGATATAACAAATGTTACATCTGACCATTATATACGCGGCATGGTGTATTCATGGATTCTTCACATCGGTACAACTTGTGAAGCCCATTTTCTCATGGTTTAGCAGGAATATTGCTCAAAGCAGAATAAACTCAAATTTACTCACTAATAGCCCAGGTCCATGATTTAATGTTAACACGGATCTGTGTATTTGTGTAGTCAGTTTGCCACCTGTCTGTGTACTTTCAGCCTGTCCATGTGACATGTATCGGGGAGGGGCCGGTGGTCCACACCACACCTCTAGAGCTGGACTGGAACGTTGTCCCTGTACTCACAGATGTACCCAATGTTGTAACTCTGGCTAATGAGTCTCTCATCCCAGCCAGGTTCACAGCTCACATGGTAGGTTGTTATCATTATGTTTCTTCCTTCTACTAGATCTATTGACACATTGCTGCAGCATAGGCGGCCCAGTGGTTTGTTTCTACAACTCAGAGTATTGAGTTGCTTCCCTTTTAGCTACCAGGATCTGCTGTTTGTAGGGTTTGAATCCCAGATTTGGCCTCGATTATCATCAGTGGTCTTTCAACGTCATACTTCAAAGTTTCACTAAAACAGTAATTGTCTGTGTTAGAATAGGCCTCCAGTAACCTATAGATTTAAATAACAAATAAATGAGCACCTTTCCATACTACTTAAGAAACAATACAGTTATATCAATTGTGAGTAACTGATTGTACATTGTTTGGTTTGTTTGATTAGATGCGGCCAAACACTGTGTTCCGAGTGGAGCCATCAGAGGGTGAGATAGCTCCAGAGGAAATAATACAGCTGACAGTAACAGCACATTTAGATGACTGTGTCAGGTGAGTGATCTGTTTTCTTAATAATATCATGAAAAAAAAACAGAAATTCTGAAAGCTGGTGCACTCTTTTTTGTGATTGCAGATCATATGTATGTGTGTGTGATGGTGTATGTATGATTTTAAAGTACATATATATGTATATAGGTTGTGTTATCTTTTCTGTTTTGACTTTTAGAATTGCATATAAAATACCTCATTGAGGCTAATTTTGGTAATGTTTCTCTTTTTCAGATTCCAAGATAAGTTACAGATCAACTTCCTGGAGAGTGAAGCTCGGCTCATCCCACTGACTGCGTATGGTCAGGGTACGACTATCGTGTCTGACCCACCACTCACAACTGTCCTCAACCTCGGACCGAACTTCAGGTATGTAGATTCCTCCATATTTTGATTACTGCCAGGCTTAGTAACTTTGTTACTTGCATGTTATCCTGCTCCAGTGATGGGGATTTTTGCCTAGAATATCCATCGTGTCTGGACATTTCTTTACAAACAATTATATTTGTCAAGTATTATTAAATGCAATGTTAACATCTGTGAACTAAAGACAGTCAGAGGACAGTGAAGCCTCTTTCATTCGTCCTCAAGTATGATGTCTTATTGCTAATCAAAAGGAATAGTGACCTTTTGAATTTCATGTCATGTGTTTTTTTCATTTGCCCTTAGTAATCGTCCATTGAACAAGACATTCAAGCTGACCAATCGTGGTCGCCGCCATCAGCAACTTGTATGGAGCACAGAGGGATTTGGACCTATCGGCAAGGCCAAGAAAGAACTAGCTGCTTACAACCCTCTTGATATGAAGAACAGGGTAGGCCAGTGGTGATAGTTTCTATATGTTCATCAGCCACTAGTCAAAAGCCCGAGCCTTGTAATGTTTCTTTTTCTTCAGCGATCACAGCCAAAAATCATTCATATGTTAACACAAAAATCTACTGAAAATGATGCCAAGTCAGTTGAAATGTATTTTTCACCGAGTGTGTTGTAGAAATAGTTGCTATTTTAGTATTAGTTCAGTTCTCAACATGGACACAGTCTGAGCTGCTAGTTCATTTGAACTGAAGATGCTGTGGGTCCTGTACATTGAGGCTGAAATATACTATCGCCTTTACCCTGGAAACATTTGGTGGCCAAAGAAGATGTTTGTTATTGTTTATTCTTCTGTGTTTGACTTGGCAGAACAAGCCACCTCCAGCAGAGCCAGCTATGCCTATCTTCAAGCTCAGCCCCAACAGGATGGATCTGCCAGCTGGGGATACAGTCGAGATGCATCTAGAGGGATTTGTAGACAAGTTAGTGGATTTAGACAATGTTACAGTGTCACTTGTCTCATTGTTACCAGTACTTGTTATAGAATATAGATATAGAATGTCAATGCAAAAGAATACCCACTCTTGCCTATCCTCAGAAACAAATTCCATTTTGCGTGAAGGGAAAAATAGTTGTGATGATTATATGAATGGATCATTGAAAATCAGTTATACACCAGGCTATGGATAGTCTTTGGAAGTAGTACATACAAAACTGTCCTTGCAGTACTGTGGACATTTGTTAGAAAGGGAGTGAGTGAATTTGCTTTTACGCCGCTTTTAGCAATATTCCAGCAATATCACGGCGGGGGACACCAGAAATGGGCTTCACACATTGTACCCATGTGGGGAATCGAACCCGAGTCTTCGGCGTGACGAGCGAACGCCTTAGCCACTAGGGCTACCCCACCGCCCCGATAGAAAGGGAATGTCATCCATCTGATTTGTACCCTTGGGAAGATCTGAGTAACAACTGGCCTCCACCAACCCATGTGTTGTGTGAAGAGATTAATGACATTGGATGGTCAGACTCACTGACTTTGGTTGAAACATGTCATTGTATCCCAACAGTATCGTTTGATTGTCATGATGTCAATTTTAGGATTGCTATATTCAAGACTTGAATATTACAGATCTATATTGGATAGCTGGACTAGTGCTGATTGTGGACATACAGCAAACGTACAATAAACAGATTATTAGATGTGGGATATTACAAGGTGTTACATTGACAGAACCATCATGTATTATATAATATTTTTCAAGAAATTCATGCAGAACATGATAGTTTTAAAATGTTTTCAATCCCTGTAGACCCCAGTTTGTGAGTGAACGTCTGTTGTGCCATGCCATCATTGGGCGACAGGGAGGCAAGGAGCTGGTGATGAGAGTTGACGTGTCCACAGATTTCATCAGCCCCCTTCTAGACTTCTCCACCAAGAGTGTGTTCTTCAGGGTGGACAAGGTTGGTGATTCCACATACATGGCACTACAGAGTTGATCTGACGTTCACTATTGTACAGTAAATTCACCCACAGAAGACACCACTGCACTACCATCCCAATATGCCGTTGTTAACACATAAGAGGATAAACTGTTTTCTTGCTTATATCACATCGACATACTATAAATGTTCTTCTACCAAAATGGTTAAGTTAGTCAAGTCCATCCTGCCAGTCATAACTGCTGTCTAAAATAAGATCAGTTGGTTACAATGTGTGACCTTGCTGATTATGATCCTACTGTGATGGATCATGTACCTCAACCACTGTTTGCTTCAAGTATTTACAGGCCTCTTGATATACAATTGATTATCACTGACTTTGTTATACAACATGCTCTCTCATTCAATGTATTTCACTACTCTGAATCCCTGTGAAGATCTGGCTTGAATCTTGTCTCCAGCATGTTTTTCCCATAAAAATTAGGGTCATGAGGCTCATGATGTCAATTTATGGATTGTCTGGTCTCCTTTTGTACAGAATTACATCATATAGATGAATTTATACTGAGTGCAGCATTAAACAAGCAACAAAAAAAAGCACTACTCTTCATGTAATTCTTGTCAAGTAATCCTATTTCTGTAATCTGAATTTTCACCAGAAAGTTAATGACGCTTGTGTGATTCACTGGGTTCAAACTCTCCTTGCAGCAGGCTGGCGAGGACATGAACATGGAGACCAAGCAGCTGGCCATGAATAATGTGTCCAGTCTGCCACTGACCACAGAGCTCAAGCTGGAGTATCCCTTCAGACTGGTCCAGGAAGATGGTGTCGAAGTCTCCGAGATGGTCAGTAGTCATGACAATGTCAGTGTTAGGTGTTCCACACATTTGCTCTGTAGGAATTGTCAGTGATCTCAGACACAGCCAAATGTAAAAAGTGCTGCTCAGTTGAAGATATGAGTGTTCTTTCCTTATTACAACCTTGATTATCCTGTGTATCAGATCTTCATTCTGTTAGGTTTAAATACCTCGACCATCTGGCCACCATGGCTTCCTTCAAGATCCTTCAGGTCCAGGATGTTTCCTTTACAGTCTGGAGATACAAACTTCTGGATAGGTCTTCCCCTCAAACAATCATATACAATGGTGTATGGTGTATGGTATGCTTATATGTTTTTCAGGAGGTACACCTTGGAGTCGGTGAATCATACAATTTGAAGATTCGTTTTGATCCAGCCTACAAAGATGACCTTCACATTCGCACAATAGACGAGGTTCTACATGTCACATACAAGGAACACCCACATGTTGTAAGTAAACCAGGAAATGAATGCAATGTTTTCAGGCAATAAAACTGTGTTATTGTATAATATTAAAAAAGTATATTGAAATGGAAAAAAACAACAACACCTGCATGACTATAGCACATCATACACTCTACTGCATGTTTTATATGCATTTAATGCTATTGGCAGAGAAAATCAGTCAAGACATGAGTTGTTGAAAATTTTAAACATGTAAAATTTTTCTCTTCTTCTTGAGGTGAGGTGAAATTGGGTTTAACGTTGTGCTTGAGAATATTTCGCTCATATGACGACGTGCATGCGTGTGTATGTGTATGTGCGGCTGCTTGTAATAGCCCAGACTGAAGCTGGTTTTATAGTGCTAGCCCACTCAGATACCATGCCGCAGTGAAGCACGAATACCCCACTCAGACACATTATACTGCCTCCGAGTCGACCAGTCCTTGTTGTACCCATTAATGCCGAACGCCAGGCAGGGACCAACAAGTACCATATTTTAACGTCTTTTTGGTATGACGTGGTCGGGGATCGAACCCGCGACCTTCCGCTCTCCGGGCGGACGCTCTGACCACTACACGATGGAGGCGGTCTCTTCTTCTTGAAGATGACGTTGATGTTGTGAGGCAACTCATTCTGTCTGATGGCTGCTGCATACTGAAACAATCTGTTTCTGAAAGGAAAGGTTTTTATATGTGTAAAATATACAAGCAGATATTGCAAATGATAACACTGAACATCACATTGCAGGATTACATTGCCCTTCGTGGAGAAGTGTACTTCCCCAATTTGGAGTTTGAGAAGTCAGTTGTAGACTTCGGCTGCATCCTCAATGACACAGAGGTGACACGCTACGTGAACATCACCAACAACAGTCCGATGGAGGTGAAGTACCGGTGGTCATTCCTGATTGGCAATGAGCCATGTGCCGTCATCAACCGTCCACCAAAGCCTACGAACGACATCATTATGGAGGAGAACATGATGGACGTTGTGGAGGAAGAGGTGGAGGGAGAGGAGAGAGTTCAGGTGGTGATTGATGAAGGGGCCAGGTCAGATGAGGAAGGACAGCTGGAGGTGAGATGATTTTCAGCGTTGTCAGTTTGTGTGTTATGTGCATGATCCATTGTTTGTAGGATAGATGGTAGAGTTGTTTTGGTTGAGCCCTTAAAACATATAAGGCCTTACATATTTTTGTCAACTTACGAGACCTATAATGGATTACAATTAGGTACCGTTCATAATTTATGACTAGGGGTGGGGGGATGGTGATGATTTTAGGAGTGATTTTATACATCACAACAATGTATGGTAAGGATTTACAACTTCTTTAATATTATAAATGACATGCAGGTGGGGTCACTTACTTTGTACATAGAATTTTGTGGGTGGGTGGTGGGGGTGTATTCACATTGTACATGTTTCTCCATAAAAATCACAATCAATTTTTCCTTATCCTGACTCATGCTCTTTTGCTTGTCTTCTTCTTCTTGCGAACATAGTGGAACACTTGTATCTCCTTATTTGAAGCTCCCTTCAAAATAAAATCACTAATTGGTACTCACCACGAGTTGCTCCCCTTTGTCTCCCCTGGCGGGAAAAGGTGTCGCCACCCTCTGGCCATGTGCTCCACTCTCTCCTTCTTCGCCCAGTGAGCAGGATGTGAGAGCGCCTTGTGTCTCCTTACACACATATCCTTTGATAATCTCTTAGTTTTAAGGGGCGGTGGGGTAGCCTAATGGTTAAAGCGTTGGCTCGTCACGCCGAAGACCCGGGTTCGAATCCCCACATGGGCACAATGTGTGAAGCCCATTTCTGGTGTCCCCCGCCGTGATGTTGCTGGAATATTGCTAAAAGCGGCGTAAAACCAAACTCAGTCAGTCAGTCAGTCTTAGTTTTTACCTCTCATAGGTTACTATAGAGGTATAGCTAGTATCCTTTACTATTTGTATTGATTAATTATCGTATTTCTACTGTTTATTCACGTGTATTCGTGATTGTTCAGCTAGCTTTCACGTTCATGAAAATCTGTGCGATTTGTAGATTACGCTTTTTCTGCCTCCGATCCACATGTAATATGCCCTAGTTGTTCTCACTGCGCGTTTAATTCACGCGTTGCAGTTACTGCATTAATTTATCTCATTCTGCATTTAATAAATATCATCTTTAAGTCCTTAAGACGTGCTGCAGATAGATCACGCGAAAACAAGGGGCAAAACATGGCAGAGAGTCCAGATATTCCTTCCAGTCAGCTGCTTAGCCATGATCGACCCTCTCCGTCTGGTGTTCTGCTAGAGACCCCTGCGGCAGAGGAACGTGGGGCGGAGTCCGTTACACTCGAAGAAACGACCGGCCTCCCCAGACATCCCGTCATTGCAGACTAAGTCTAAGAGGGCTCTCATCGTCGCCTCAACGCAGATTGAGGACACCTAGGGCAGCGCAGACTTCCAAAGGGAAATCTCGAAGAAGACAGCAAAGAACTTTCTCAGCCGAGATCGCTCCAGCAGCAGAGTTGGGCCTCTACACGATGATCAGCCGATAATCATCCCCGACTTTACGGCAGAAGAAGCGACCGGTGTCAGCGACTGTGACTTCTGCAGAGATCTCCATGCAGCCTGATGCCTCTACACCGGCGTCAGACGCCATTGATGTGAACCCCATCGCAGAAAAGATTTGGCGACGGCGACCACAGATCATCCCAGAAGACATGATGCGGCAGATTATGAACATCATGGAGGACCACTACAAACTGCTTAAGCAGGGTCCGAAAGCAACGAAGGCTCCAACGTGAACAGCACCCCAGAGGCACCCCATCAACGAGTAGCAGCCAAGACGATGTCACCTTCGCGAAGGAAGTCCCGCGACCACCTTGACGTAGGACCTAGATGTACAGCTTGCCGAAGGCCTTCGGCCAGCGGGAGGGAGATCATCACCATCTTCGATTTCATCTCTAGATATGGACTCAGACCATCAGACATCACGGAAGCCTTTCGCTAAGGTCATATCATCGATCCCGGACCGACGCCAAATGAAGCTGCAGCGAAGGCATTCGCGAAGGACATATGATTCCAGATCTTCATCGTCTAGAAGAACATCGGGGACTGCCGAAGAGCCGGGCGAAGCTATCAACATTCACCTCACAAGTCTCCTCGAAGATCATCCCATAGACGATCTCCACCGTTCATCACCAGGTCGATCACCCATCAGATCTCCACATAGAGCGCTACAAGTCAACTAGATCGCCACAAACCTCATCAGATATACAGACAGCTACACGCAGTCGAAGAGCATCTACAATTTATTAATGATGATGGTTTTGAGGATGATGGAGGAATCATATTTTCTGATGCAGAGATACGGTATTGGATGGTCAATAACCTAGATCTCACATCACCATCTAAAAGTGGCAATACAGCTCAGACGTTTTTTGATGAAGGAAGATGATCCAGATGCAATCACTCTACCCCGATCGACCCGATTAGGCAGTGCCACAGAATCTAGATGCAGCTTTCCAGAAAGCTACACGAAAGTTCAGATACCACATCTACCCAACTTTCAAGCCAAGAAGTTCTCCACGATAACATGGACTCCTTCTACAAGGCCCAGGACATCGATGAGAACTATAAGATCATCAGCGATGTAAAGAACAAGATTTACAAGATGGATGATCGCAAGTTGGCTCATATAGAAACCATGACGAAGACGTATGTTCTTTGGGTTAAATAGATCTAGGGACGATCAATGAGACTCTTATTACTAGATTCGAGGATTCCACGACGGAAAGATGATAGAATGATTTATTCTGCCTTACTTATGCAAAAGAAAGATCAGCAGTTTTAACGGATCATCTTACATCTGTTTCAGCAGCACTGACCTTAGCTCGTCGTCAAGGCCTCCTCACCTCCTGTAATTGGGGAGAACTTTACAGCCCCACTTTATACAGCCCCTGGTCTTACAACATCCATCTTTGACGGAGAAATCGACAAGGTCAGCCAAGGAAGTCTCTAAGGATTCCAGGGAAGTCCTTATATGATTAGATCGATGGACACACTAGCCAAGCGTCATTCGTCCAGACTTCACAAAGATACTCAGGCAGATCTAAGTTCACGGGCCTACAAAGAGCAAGAGACAGGAAGATAGCCAGCTCTAGAGGTAAAAGATTCTTTTCAGTCTCGCCCATATGGCAACTATAGAGGAGGATCAGGAAGAGGCAGGACACCCAGAGGTTCCCGCAATTATAGACGCTGAAACACAGGTTCGGAACGACTGGAGTCTTCCACCCCCAGCCGTTCCAGTACAACCAGCTCAAGTGGGTGGACGCCTCCAACTACACTGGGAAAACTGGGGAATACTGCAAGATCCTTACGTCTCCAACATTATTCAACACGGATTTCGTATCCCTCTACAGGACAAGCCTCCGCTGACAATCAAACCCCCCAAGTTCGATTTACAAGCTCAACAACTACCAAAGATAAAAGAGGCTGTCTCATCACTCCTATCCAAACAGGCCATAGAAGTAATAGATCAAGCAAACGTCGAACCAGGTTTCTACTCCCCAGTTTTCCTAGTTCCCAAGAAAAACTCAGTTACGCCAGATGATTCGTCCTATGGACTACATGGGCAGCATAGATCTACAGGATGCCTACTTGCACATCCCCATTCATCCCGATTCCAGGAAATACCTACGATTTACTCTAGAAGGGCTACATTACCAGTGGAAAGTACTCCCATTCGGAATATCATCAGCCCCCTGGCTATTCACGAGGATAACGAAACCGATTATCAAATTTCTACATCGTCAAGGGCTACGCAGTGCGTTTTACCTCGACGACGGGATACAAGTAGATCAAGATCCACTCGCGCCTCAAACTACAGTTAAATTACATCATAAAGCTACTAACACAACTAGGTTGGTTAGTAAACTTACGCAAGTCGGACCTAGTACCATCGCTAAGACCTACAGTTCCTAGGTATTCGATTCATCACAAATCGCAAACCGTTATTATGGTACCAGAAGACCGTTGGCTCAAGATACAACAGACCATTCCACCAGCTCTACTCTCTCCGCTACCACTGCGACAATGGCAGAGCCTACTAGGTCTTCTCACATCAGCCCAAGACATGACTGTCACAGGCAGATTACAGTTCACGCCCCTACAGGTCCTCATCAACGCACATCTCAACGATGTACAACCATTCAGTCTACCGAAACATCTCAGACCACATCTACTATGGTGGACCAAGAAATCGAATGTCTGCGAAGGGATTTGTTTAGCAGAGCAGGAATACAAAACCCATCTGTATGTAGACGCGTCACTCCAAGGTTGGGGAGCTCATCTCACCAACCACACGATATCAGGGTTATGGAATCAGCAAGAATGCAAACTCCATATAAACAGTCTAGAAATGAAAGCTGTAATCAACGCCTTTCTACATTGGAGCACATTTACAAAATGCGCCTAATGATCCATACAGACAATTCGACAGTGGCGTTCTACATAAACAAGCAAGGCTCAACGAGATCGATGAACCTTTTGAACCTAAGCTTTCAACTGTTCGATTTAATACAAGATCTAAATCTACATGTCAGAGCAGTGCACATTCCCGGAGCCAGAAATATACTAGCAGACGCTCTCTCTCGGCCTCATCTACCATCACCGACAGAGTGGATGATCAACCGGGAAATTTTTGCACAGATAATCAAGCAATTAGGAGGCGCCGCTAATAGACCTATTCGCCATAGCGATTCAACAATCAGCTACCGACATTAGTGTCACCAGTCCCAGACCCCAAGCTTGGGGCAACGGACGCTCTAAGTCTATCATGGGAAGGCCTCAATGCGTCACAGCGTTTCCGCTCACGCCAGCAATAATACCTCAAGTATTACAGAAAATCAGACAAACACAGAGCCTACAACTCACTTTGGTCAGCCCTACTGGCCGGCCAGAACGTGGTTTCCATACTAATTCAAGAAATCGGTCAACCAACACTGGAGCTACCCAAGCTGCGCAAACCTGTTAATTCATCCTCACACCAAACAAGTGCACGGAAACCCAGCAATGTTCCAACTACGCATTATGGACTGTATACAAATGTGTTTAAACAAGAGAGGATATTCTGCCAGGGCGGCAAAAGCAGTCACGCTTGCCTTACGTTACTCAACTCGTGGCAATGCATCGACAAGTGGCACAGTTTCAAAATTATGCAACAAAGAAAGGGTTTACAGCAAGAGAGGCTTCACAACCTCAAGTGGCAGACTATTTGTGTTACCTACGCCAAAACAAACATTTAAAAGGTTCAGCGATATCAACATATCTTGCGGCAGCTCTGTAATCACCATGAGAACGGGTGTCAAATTGACAAGATCTCCAGAGTTACTGGCCTTACTACGAGCTTTCGATTGGAGGACCAAAGCGAAGTTCCACTTCCAGCTTGGGATCTGAATGTAGTGTTACAACACCTCACGAGTGAGGTCTATGAACCCTTGGAATCGACAAACTTTGAATTTCTCTCACAGAAAACATTGTTTCTGCTATCGCTAGCCACAGCAGCAAGAATGTCTGAAATTCACGCCTCTGGATTACTGAGAGGATACAGTTTGATGACAATCATAACACAGCACACCTCGGATTAAGATGGGATTTCATTGCAAAGAATCAACTGCCAGGTCAACCAGACAGATTATTCCACATCCAGGCTAGCTATCCTCTATTCTCGGATCACAAGATACACAAGACCTATCACTGTGTCCGGTAGAGCTCAAAGTTTATTTACTGACGATCCAAAACAAGGAGAAGATTTCTCAAGCGTTTATTCATCCCATTATCGCCTCACGATCAAACAGAAGTGTCACGGACCACAATATCTATTTGGATAAGGACTGTCATTCTCCGTGCCTACAAGGCAGCAGGCTTGGACCCACCAACAGCATCAAATCCACATGAGATCAGGGCACTGGCCTCTACCCTCGCCTTCTACACGGTAACTGTTCCTTGAACACGATTATGGAAGGATGCTATTGGAAATCTAACATGGTATTTGCTAATCACTACCTAAGAGACATCACTACAGAAGATGTCTCTGGCATTCACCATTCTCGACCACTGGTCCCGGCTCAGCAACTGACAGTCCCTCGTGAGGCGTTAAAATATTAGCCTCACAAGATTAATATGTATTTTATACATACTCATCTAGCTTATAACTCTAAGGAGTTTTAGGGCTATGTATATATGTTCAGCTTAAGTATTCTACCTTAAGCATATACTTGATATAGTCAATTTCAGTGCCTCTATCAGAGTCACCTATATATATATATATATAATTTATATGTATTGTTCAATATATTCATAATGTAATTCCCCTTTAATGGCTTTATATAACCTATGGTTTTCTTTATACAGGAAACATCCTAAATCTAAGGCTTCATGAAGTTCCCCGTGGGGATATTACAGTATATCTATACAAAATCACTAATTATAAATCCAAAGTATTCTGTTACCCACCTCCGTTCAGTAGGATGCTACAAGCAAAGAGCATGAGTCAGGATAAGGGAAAATATGTAATTTTTAGAGTAAAATTGATATTTTATACTTATCCTGACTCATGAAGGTTAACCCTCCCATCCTCCCCACATAACACTTTGGATTTCCCTGTAAATTCAAGTGTTGGGCTCGCTAAATCAGGAGAGAGTGGAGCACATGGCCAGAGGGTGGCGACACCTTTTCCCGCCAGGGGAGACAAAGGGGAGCAACTCGTGGTGAGTACCAATTAGTGATTTTATTTTGAAGGGAGCTTCAAATAAGGAGATACAAGTGTTCCACTATGTTCGCAAGAAGAAGAAGACAAGCAAAAGAGCATGAGTCAGGATAAGTATAAAATATCAATTTTACTCTAAAAATTACATTTTGTTTTCTGTATATCTTACCATGTTAAATCTTGTCAGTTGTTTATTTGTTAGTAATAGTACTAATCTGGAAGTTGACTCAAGACCATCTTGTTTTAATTGTTTTGGCTTACAAACTTTGCAAACTATTTTGGCTAACAAACTTTGCAAACTAGCTTTTACAAAAATTTGGCCTTATTAGTGATGAAATGTGTGAAATTTTGACTGAAAATCAATGGATATTTGTCGTAAACACATTTAAAAGTTAGGTCCTCAATTGCTTAGAATACTGTAGGGATACAAGGAGCCCAGGTCACCCTGTTATTTTGAACACTGGTGAGGGAAACAGCTTGGTTATTTGAAGAATTAGCATGCGTAGCATCACTAGTGAACAGCTTTTGTTGAACACGGTCACATCCCTGTCAGTACTGCACCTGTAACTGCACCCACATTGTGTTGTTAGACTGACCGGAACTGATCAAGGACAAACAGGATGAGCCTCGGGACAACCGAGAGGAAGAGGAGGGGGATGACAGACCAGTTTCTGTAATGTCAGAGGAAGAGCTGGAGAAGGTGGGTGGTGTTCACCTGGACCTAGTTCCACGAAACAACAGTTGTTAGTCTGTGTTACATATCAGTGTTAAGATCACCTTGGTGCTGTGATTGCTTTGTGGAATGGCGCAATGAGGAATAGGGGCTGTATATTGTTGTGTGTCAGAGAAGTAGCATGAGCACTCAGGTGACATCAGTTCTGGTTCATCAGTTGATGTATATCCAGCTGGTTGCATTTATTGTGGTGTGTAGGGGTGGGTATTGCAGAGAATATTCATATTACGATATATTGCGATGCGAAAGCATATATTGCAATATGCATTGCAATATATTGCATGAAGTATTTTAAACAAAAAACTACTTATAATTCGAGTTACTGCTTGATTCATAGAGCAAAAACACAACAAAATCACTATGCTTGATTAAGCTTTAATAACAAATTTTAATCATGATAAAATAAAAATGTGAATAATATTTGGCACAAATGAAACAAGGAAATATCCGAAGATTTCCGAGTATTACGACGTTTTCCTAATGCATGTCAAGATACCGGTTTTCGATCAGCGTATCGCAATACATATCGTTTTCATGTCTGAACCGGTAAATACCGGTAAACTGGGTATATTGCGCAGCCCTAGTGGTGTGTCTCCTGTACCTGTCCCTAGTTAGTCTGTCGTCATATACCTAGGTTACACAGCCCTTGAACATATACACTGCAGATTGTGTTCTCTTGTAGTGTTTGTTTACTGTAATGTGTAGAGGTTGTTTTAAACAACTGCAGGAATATGATTTCATTCTGTGGTAGCCCTATGATATCTACTCCATAGATCAGCTGGCTGTGCTGGCCCACCGTGCTGGTTGTATACCAGGGTATATGATGATGATGATGTAACTGACAAACTTTCACACATACATACACGAGCTACACGTGTCACTAGTAGAATTAATGTGATTTACAAGCTGAATAGCTTCGTACACCATGAGACTGAAGGTTGATTTGTGTATGTGCATGTTCAACATGTACATCTTGGAAAACTAAAATAAACCAAAATGCATTTATTATAACTAGTTGATAAGTTACATAGTGTTCCACTATGTAACTAGAAGAAGACAAGTTGAGTCAGGAGTTATCAATTTTATTCTAAAAATTACATTTCAGTGAAATATTTGTGTCACAATTAGATCAGTCTTATGACAGCTGTCATTCTCTCGGGATCAAAACTCAAACAGTGAACATTTATGATGTCCGAAGTGACATCACATCACCTATCACATCTGTCCAAGCTGACCAATCTACTTGTATATGTTTCTTCATGACAGTGACTGGCCAATCAGATAGCTGGATTCTTCACGGCTAATGATAATGTATTTACAGGGTCAGCTGGAACAGGAGGCTCCCCAGAGGGAGGGGTCAAGAAGGAGGACATTGAACGGCTTGACCTCCATAGTCGCTTCTCACTTCGTCCAGAGGAGGAAGATGCCCTCAAATCTAACCGAGTCCTTACAGCTCTATTGGAGCGGGACCAGGAGGCCATCACACCCATTGGAGTAGAGGAGGTGAGGACAGACACACTCTCCTTTTAATAAGATGAATATTTTGTTGATAATTTGTCACAGGGGCTGTTGGTGATAGTTGTAATTTGCTGGATGGTGTACAAACAAAGAGTAAGTTAATTGTCTTCTAAAAATGATGTCTTATACTTTCAGGTGTTTGATATTTTGCCCTTGTATGGAACTCTTCAACCTGGAGACACAGAACAGATAACCTTGACCTTTTATGGCCATGCTGATATCTGGGGTCAGGTGAAGGCCATCTGTGAGATTGAAGGTGGCCCAACATATGAGCTGACACTGAAGGGAGAAGCTTCCTTAGTTGAGTACACATTTGACTGCCGAGACATTGACTACGGCAAACAGATGTATGACCAGATGGCGTCAGCTGAAATAACTCTTATAAACACTGGCAAAGTAGGATTTGAGTTCAGCTCTATTGGCATGGATCCCACTCTGGCAAAGAGACCTTTCCCAGGAATACCAATCATGGTTCCTCATTCGGTAAGTATCAAGGTTAGAATTGATCTTGAGTAATCTATGCTTGTCGTAAGCGGTGACTAACGGGATCGGGTGGTCAGGCTCACTGACTTGGTTGACACATGTCATCGTATCCCAATTGCGTAGAATGATGCTCATGATGTTGATCACTGGATTGTCTGGTCCAGACTCGATTATTTACTGACTGCCACCATATAGCTGCAACATTTGCTGAGTGCGGCGTTAAACAACAAACCAATCAGCCCATTCCAGCAAGTCTGGCTGTTATTATCTTATGTTAAATTATGGTAGTTATGATCAACTTGGCATTTTGTTAGACAGGGCCCTAGGTTTGATATTAATTTCTGTTTTCACCTGTCCAAGTAACTAATCTGATACCAAGATGCCACCTGGCTAGTGGTAACAGTGTGAATAGACAAGGAAATGTCTCTAGTCCTGAATTTTACAAGTCTCAATCTGGCAGACTTATGTAAATTATGTTTGTAACATCGCAGTAGGTAATCCCAAAAATCTTAATATATGCTCTTTAGAAATGAAGGACTTGGCCTTCCTGCTGTAATGAGCAATCTGCTTTGATACATTTGCCTCCGGACCGCCTCCGTGGTGTAGTGGTTAGAGCATTCGCCTGGAGAGAGCGGAAGGTTGCCAGTTCGATCCCCAACCACGTCATACCAAAAGACGTTAAAATATGGTACTTGTTGGTTCCCTGCCTGGTACTCTGCATTAATGGGTATAACAAGGACTTGTCAGCTCAGAGTCAGTATAATGCGTCTAAGTGGGGTATTCATGCTTCACTGCGGCATGGTATCTCAGTGGGCTAGCACTATAAAACCAGCCTGGGCTAGTACAAGCAGCTGCACATACACATACACACGCATGCACGTCGTTATATGAGCGAAATATTCTCAAGCACGACGTTAAACCCAATTTCACCTCACCTCACCTCACCTCACATTCACCTCGCATTTGCCTCGCACCTTTTATACTGCTTTCACAGTAATGTCATCTCTGCTTCAGGGCTACATTGAACCTCTGAGTGAGCAGAAAGTGACTGTCAAGTTCTTGCCCGGAGTACCAGAGAAGTTCCACAAGAACTTCATGATCCAGGTAGCTCACTTCGAACCTGACATCATCAACTTGTATGGCGAAGGCGTGTTCCCCGGATATCTCTGGATCTCCCAAGGTTCAAGGATCCTGACCTCCACTATGATCTGATGTTGAAGGAGGCCAAGGAGAGCCTGACGAAGGGGGTCAGGAAACTGGACCATCATGCATCAGAACGACCCACCAGCGCTCTCACCTACATGCGCTCACACAGGATGACTGAACATGTTGTCCAGGTAGACCAGACTGTTATTGGATGTGGAATTGTTGTTCTCAATGTGTATTTGTGTACTGTCAGTGATAGTCAGATTTGATGTGAAACTGGTTTTAGTTTTTATCATTTCTCAAGAGATTGTGTTTGGTTTTAATTTGAAACATTTGTTCTGACTTCCTGTAAAATCAGGGGGCTGTGGGGTAGTCTTAGTGGTTGAGGCATCCGCTCGTCACGCCAAAGATCCAGGTTCGATTCCCCACATGGGTATAATGTGTAAAGCCCATTTCTTGTCCCCCACTGTGCTAGTCCTGAATATTGCTAAAAGCGGCATAAAACCATACTCACTCACTCAGTGTAAATTCAGAGAAAAGCACTTTTGACTTGTTTTTGCATCACTATTATTGATATATTTTTCTGAAAGAAACTTAAAAGTCAAAGAATAAACATTCTGTTAATGATTGTCACTGTTATACAATGACTTTCATCCTTCCAGCACGAATCGGTACCCTCTGACCTTGAGCTCCAGATGGAGGCTGAACGTATTGCTGTACGGGACTTTGCCCTAGAGCTACAGCAGGGGTCAGCACGAGCTGACTTGTATGAACTAACACCACCTACAAGCAACGAAAGTCGAGACACACATGCTACTGGTGACTCCAAGAGAAGCAGAGGGAAGAAGATGAAGATGAAGTAGGTCGCCATGGATTCATTCTGCTGCTTAGTTCCTGTTCGACTCAGTACTAATATTTACACAAAACCTGATCTACAAGGAATATTGTGTAATTTGAGTGAAGGAATGCTGTACAATTTTTCTGAATAGGGTATTCCCTTCCCTTTGTCCATAATTTGATGTATATTGCCATTCTGTCTCATGTTAATTTGTATTTTGCTGTCCAGGCCCCGACTGCCAGAGTATATCCTGGACTTTGGCCATGTTGTGCTGGGAACTGTGAGGACCCATGTTGTCCATGCTACCAACACCGGCTGGTTCCCTCGCGTCCTTCCAGGTGGAGCGGGATAACATCCACCACCATGGCTTCCACATAGAACTGGACCGTGTCCGCAACCTGCCAGGTGCTCCTGACCATGAGACTGTAGACTTTGTTGTGTCCTTTGACCCTAGAGGAGCCAATCTGCAGCTGGGGCAAGTGGAGACCATCGTTCCTATCAATGTAAGTATCTGATGAAAAGCATGGAAAGCAATTTCTTTATTGTCCCCCACCGAAACACGGAACGGGGGACTATGTATTCAGCGGGGTCCGTCCGTACGTATGTCCCGATTTTTGTTAACGCGATATCCCATGAACCGTTGTACCCAAGACACCAGTTGGTTTTGGTGACCTTGACCTCATTTTCAAGGTCACCACTGCACTTTGACCACTTATCAAACTCTTGTTAACGCGATATCTCATGAACTGTTGTACCCAATGTCTTCAAATTTGGTGACAGCCTACATTGGGAGATCACGTAGACACCATTTGATTTGGGTGACCTTGACCTTATCTTCAAGGTCAGCACGCCAATTTGACCACTTTTCAAACTGATGTAAATGTGATATCTCATAAAAAATTGCATCCAATGTCTTCAATGTTGATAGCCTACATTGGGGGATTATGCAGACACCAGTCATTTCTTGTATGTGACCACCCAAAAAAAAAGTAGTAAATATGTTATAAATATTTCATTCTTCTTTAGCGGCGGGGGACATTGCCACATTAGTGGCAAACACTTGTTAGTGTTGTTGTGTGATGACGAACAATGGCAGGTAAATATTAGCCCATTGCTGCTTCTGAAACTTGTAAAATGTTTGCTGTCTTTGTTCAGATTGTTAATGGACCCCAAGTAGCCATCTGCCTGCGGGCCAATGTAACGATGCCTGACATGGAGATATCTGATGATATGCTGGACTTTGGGGATGTTCGGTGTGGGGAGTGTAGAGTGATCACTGTACAGCTTCACAACCACCAGCAGGTGCCCTGTGAGTGGAACTCACAGCTCTCAGACAAGGACAGAAAACAGGTCAGTGTAGGGGAGCTTAGCTGCTCAAGTGCAGTGGTTGCTTTGTCTAAGAACTTTTGGATCAAAGGAACTTTTGCCTTTAATAGATTAAGACAGATGTTGATTGAACAAATTTGGTAATACAGAGTTAGCATTGTTACCGTCAAGTATATTTTCCTGGCATCATTGCAATCCTATTACAGAAAACATGCAGCCAAAACACTTTGGATGAAATATGTCACAAAGTTTGTCACAAAAAACATTGCCAGTTATTTCAACTAGATAATGTTGTTACTGCTGGCATAGTCACATATACAAGCAGTTGAAATGTTTCAGATTTTGAATAGTTTGTGGACTTAGGAATATTTGAGATGTTTGACATCTAAATGTAGTAATTCTAAAAACAGTACATAATCAGGAATGACTGTATAGTTTTAATGAAAATCAAAAACGTTTAGCATGGTATATGATAACACAATTTGGAGTAGGCTCCTCTGTAACAGAAACAGCAGAAGACTTAAGTTTTGAAATATAACTAATTGGACTGCTGTCTGGCAGTCAGCCATCTTTGTGAAACGTTGAAGTTGAATCTCTGTTTACAGGCTGACCGCCACATCCCCATGCATCTGAGACGTAAGCTGCGGCAGGAGAAAAAGAAGCCACAGCACTATGAGATCATGCCCCCCACTGGGATGCTGATGCCGGGCCAGAGGACCAATGTACAGGTCAAGTTCATGCCTACCGAAGAGGTCAGTGTTTCACAATTCTTTGTATAACTTTGTGCCACTCTCTGCTTCTGTGGACTACTGACTGTTACGGTACTTTGTGAACAGATGAACCCTGTAGGGATTCTGGGTTAGACCTGTTCTGGTCATAAGAGGCAACCTGATGTACTCAGTCTTGGTGACTTGGTTGAAAGTGGGGGGCGGTGGGGCAGCCTAGTGGTTAAAGCATTGGCTCGTCATGCCGAAGACCCAGGTTCGATTCCCCACATGGGCACAATGTGTGAAGCCCATTTCTGGTGTTCCCCGCCGTGATATTGCTGGAATATTGCTAAAAGCAGCGTAAAACTAAACTCAGTCAGTCAGTCAGTGGTTGATAGTGTGTCCTCAGACAGCGTGGATTGTTGCTGATAATATCAATCACTGGATTGTCTGGCCCAGACGAGGTTATTGACAGACTGCAGTCATATGGGTGGAATATTGCTAGGTGCAGCATTAAAACAATAGACAAACAATATTGATAATGTCCTCAAAAACATTGGTAGAACTTTGAGTCTCTGTTAATAGATACACATTATTCGCTGTTTCAGAAATGCTACGAGAATCGTATACCGATCAGGATTTCTCAGAGCAGTCAGAGGATCCTGTTGCTTTGTCGAGGTCAGGGCCTTGAGCCTCGTCTTGAGTTTGATCGCAACCTGGTTGAGTTCGGTCCCATCCTGCCTCACAGCAGTGGAGATGAGCAGGAGATTGTGGTGAAGAACCCATGTAGCTTCCCTATAGAGTTCTACAACCTGGAGTGTGACGAGGGCTACCTGGAGGAGGAGAAGGTGCTGCGTCTCATGAAGGGGTATGACGAGTACAACACCATACTTCTCCCTCCTCGCAACCCCGGTGACAAACTGCCACACGAGCTGCTCGACCACTATGATGGTAAGAAAGAATGAAGCACTAATGATCTCTAACTTTTTTCTTTCATTATAACTATAGTTTGCTACACGTCTTTTGAACAAATATTTTGTAGAGCAAATGAAGAAATTGGAGGAAGAGGAGAGAATCAAGAGGGAAGCAGAGGAGGCAGCTGAAGCAGCTCTGAGAGAACAGGAAGAGAGAGAGAAAGAAGGTCAATCTTGTTACTCTTTCCATTAGTGATTCCGGTTAGATTCACCTAGATCATAAGAGGAAACTACAGGGAGGGTTGGATGTTTAAAATGTGTATCCTGGATGAGTGAGTGAGTATGGTTTTATGCCTCTTTTAGCAATATTCCAGCAATATCACGGTGGGGTACACTAGCAATGGGCTTCGCACATTTATTGTACCCATGTGGGGAATCGAACCAGGGTCTTGGGTGTGATGAGCAAACCCTTTAACAACTAGACTACCCCACCGCCCCGTATCCTGGATGATTGTGTGTTGATAGTTAGTTGATACATATTGTCTCATACTGTCAACGTTTGATCTACCTGGCTGAGACCCTGTGGGTTTAGAATTGGTCTGCAGCAACCAATGTTTGTCAAGAGGTAGCTGAAGGGCTCAGGTGGTCAAGTATGATGCATCCCAATTGGGTAGGTCGATGCTCGTGTCAGTTATTGTCCAGGCTCAATAATCCACCAACGACTGTCATATACAGTCAAATCCCGATGAGTCGAATGCCGGTGTCTCAAATATTATGCATAACTCGAAGTACCTGTCGGTCCCGACCATTCCCTGTTATAGTTGTCATCATTTGAATACCGGTTACACGAATTCGTCTCATAAATACAACGATGACTCGAGAAGAACATTTGGTCCCATGAGATTCAAACAACAGCGATCTTGTATACATAAGCTGAAGTCAGTCAATGAGAAGTTGATTGGTGTAGCAAACTGATCCAATTAACAAACCAGCGCGGCTCACACCTTTCCGCCTTTGACGGGTGAGTTCAAAAGGCAGATTAGTGATCTTACGGAAATCACTGTCTGTGCTTATCAGACTGGAACTGATAAGGTGGCCCTGTTAGTGATAGGGAAATCATTAGATAAACAAATGCTTAGGCTTTTTTTTCTACCCTCATAGACATACCTATGTCTGGAATACATCGATAAGTCGAATTTATTACTTGGTCCCCAGAGATTTGACTCATCGGGATTTGACTGTAGCTGGAATGTTGCTGAGGCAGATGTTAAGCATTTAACAAACAATCCTGGTTGAGTCACTTGTATCCACATCTGTAGCACTCAGAGAAACAGGAATTTGAGTTTGCGAAGAGTGTATATGGGGAAAATAGTGTGATGCTGTATGAACAATTTTATCTGTCTCTCGTCACAACAGAGCATGGTGATGAGGAAGGCAAGGAGCATGACGACACAGAACAAGCACCAGCCATTGTCATGACAGTACCATCTCGGGAGATGACACCCCGGGAACCACCACCAAAGACTATTTCAGATGAAGAGGAAAAGATTAAGAAAGATGAATCTTGGAAGGTACGGAAACCCTTTTTCCAAGTCTCTTACCAGTGCCTAACTTGTCATGGATGGGAGGATGTAATAGTCAACCATGTTCTCATGATTATTGGAGGAATCATCTTTTGTATTGCAGAAAGAGACAAGGAGAACACAGTTGGTGTTGGAGAGCTGGAAATCACTCCAGTGTCTGCTGCCATTGCCCGACATCTTGGTATCGACCTTACTCCTGAAGGCAAGGCGGCTCGGAACCGACGAGGCATCAGTCTCATTGTACATGGACCACCAATGTCAGGTAACTCCCAGGATGAATAACTCAATATTACAATACCTGTTCAGTTCACCTTAGTCGAGATTACATTTGTCCTGAAATCCCAGTTTTTGGATGGTCAGGTTTGAAGGTCTTCCTACAAAGTGTTTGTGCAGAGGGCATTGCTTGATATGTATTAATTGTTCATTTCTCTTTAAGTTGATTTACTTTAAAAGTTAGAAGTCTGTATGGCAGTTTCATGAAATTTTCATCAATGTGTAAAACCTTCTCAACAATCTTTTAAAGTACAATGAGTGACTATCTTGTGACTATAATCAACTTCAGAATCAGAATCACCAACTGCAGAAAAAGTGCTGATGTAAGGTGTAATTTGAGAAACAGGCTGATGATGATCTTTGCACTTATAACTATACAGTCACACATGGAAATCCCATCAACTGATGTTTCTTTTGCAGGCAAATCCAGCACAGTGGTGATGCTGGCCAAACGCTACAAGGCAGCCATACTTTCTGTAGATGGGGTTGTTCTTGAGGCCATATCCAATGGCAACACTCCATCGGGTCTCAAGGCCAGGGAACTGTGTGCTGAAGCCGCCAGAAGGAAGGCCGAGGAGATCAAGGGCTTGGAGCCAGATGACCCTGAGAAGACTAAGGCAGGAGGTCTGAGTGTGGAGGCTCTCACTGCCCACACACAGGGAACCGGTAAGTGCCTTAAACCATGGAACGCTGGCCCCCAAAACAGACTGCATTGATATAATAGGAAACATTAAAACTTGAGAATGTCTCATGTAGAAATTTCATTGTTTTAATTCTAGGAAAGTGAATCCAGAGAGGTCAGCTTAATTACTGTTCCTTTTCCCATGGTCAGCAGAAATGGTGGAGGGCCTGCTGTTATATATTTGTCAGTGTTGCTATGAGCTACACTGTAAGCCTGTAGAGTTTGGGTTTTTCAATCTGTCTTTGAATGTTTAGACATGCAGAATTTCTGTGTTGTGACATACCAAAGGAGGGTAACAGCAGCTCAACTGGGGACTGTCATATTTAGTTCCAGGCAGTGGAGTGGTAGGTGGAGCAGCCTCCATGGTTTCCAACAGAAAGACAAGCACCATCTCTGAACAGAAAGGCAAGGAGAAGCATCATGGTGGCAGTGTCCTTGGAGCCAAGACTGGAGTCAACACATCCTCCGTAGATGGAGCCACAGGCAGTCAGGTAGATGGTGATTTTTAATGCTTCGTTTTTAAAGACTTGGTTAATTTAGAGAATTCTCCTTGGTATTGTTTTAGCCATTTATTCTCAGGGCACTGTCTCATATGGAGTCGAATCGTGTTATCTCAGACTTGGATTTGTCACTCATGGTTGTGTCAGAAAGTCCAGTCCCTGTTAGGTCATTTGGTAATAAGGTCAAACCCTGGATAACAATTTCTCCAGTCCCAACGAGTTTGAGACAATACAGTTCCACTGTATTTGCCTCAGTTTCAGATTAAGGAATCAGTTTCAGTTTTCAGATTAAGATATAGGCAAAAAGTTGGTACTCTGGCTGAGCCAGATCCAGGGGCTTTGTAAAGGGTGGGGTGCAGAGTATCAAAGTTTCAAAGTGAGTGACAACAAATGATAAACGGACTGACATGTGTTGTTGCTTGAAGTACTTCACCCCTCCTTGCTCTCCAGTGTGCCTAAGTGGTCTGCCCAATGAGTTCTGGTTAAACTCTGTGGTAGTGAGATTGATGTGTTGTATCATGCAGGTGCCAAGTAGTCCCCCACCCCTGGCAGCCCCCATTGCCCGCCGTCTCAGTGTCAGTGCTTCGGTGGCTGGGGAGGAGGGGCTGATGAGCTGTATCCTGCCCGAGGAGCTGCTGGTGGAAATTCTGGCCGAGAGATGCAGGTAGGTCAGCCTGCAAACACTTGTTAGAAACAGTAACTGTCACCCAACAACTGCAAGGTTCATCTTCTGTATGAATCTTGAGATTTAGGTCACATATTTAACTGACTAATAGAAAATAGACATCGTTTATACAGGGACATGTGTGGTGATAAAGGTCAGAAAATATCACATGTACCGTTGCTTCTCATGAGAGTCAGTTAAAATGAGAATCAGATGACTATGTGTGACCTGACCCCGATTTCTCGAAACAAACTTAAGTCTGAGTTTTGACTTAAGTTCGAATTTTTACTCAAATTTGAGAAAACGCATTTCACATGTTGAACTGAAATTGATATTAAACTCAAACATAGTAGACAATTTGAGTTTGGTGGATAGATTACTTAAGTTGTTTGGGCTTTTTTATTTAAAAAATGCAGTTTAGTTACAAATTCATCTGTTTCAAATTGTCCAACTCAGTTTGAAATTTGAGTAAAACTGAAGTTTGTTTCGAGAAATCGGGGCTTAGTCATCACAACACAGGGGTATAGATAGTTGCTCATGCTATCAACCACTGGGTTGTCTGGCCCAGACACAATTATGGCTTAGATGTTGTTCAGTTCATAACTAAAACAGCTTTTACTCACTCTGTGGTACATGTATATGGTACTTTTGTCCCCACAGCTGGATGACTGCCATCGGGGTGTGGTGTTCGATGGCCTGGAAACACTGTTCTCCCAGAACTACCTCACCACAACCAATGCCATCCTGAAGTCTCTCAACAACCGTCGCTTTATCTTCTTTGTGACACTCAAGCTGGACTACAACATCCTCAAGGAGCAGGAGAAGAAAGATATGGAAGAGAGAGGTGAGCTCATTATCCAGAGACCTCTACACATGCTGTCAACATGTATTCTTGAACCATGTCTGTCTCTCTCTGCATCAACATTAGACATGATCTTGTCAACGTTTAGAACAACGTGGTCTTTGAATTCGGTACTATCATACATAAAGGGGTAGCCAGGGCCCCATTTCACAAAGCTATCATAGTGCTACGACTGCCGTAAGTCTTTGGTAAAGTATAGGAGTATGGATCATCTTAGTGCTACGATCGATTGGTGAGACGGTACCCAGGGCGATAGTGGCACATGGTCCCGAGTACAGCACCAATTGCTGATAAAGGTCAAGTTAAACCATGTTTACAAATAGAAAATTCAGAATGAGAAAGAGATTGTAGATCTTCAGTCCTTCCCCACACTGAAGCACATGTGGGTTTCTTATACAGTTGACTCTGAAATATGTGTCTGTTCACTTAGAAGTGAATCGGTAGCTTTCTATCACCTCACACCCAGGGTGAGTATCATCTTGTATCTTGTTAAAGGTATCATGTATACTGTCTGTGCTGTGTTACCTCCCTTAGGCATTTCCGAATCTATGATCATGGGTTTGAATCCAAGACTGACTGACTGACTGAGTTTCGTTTTACGCCGCTTTTAGCAATATTCCAGCAACATCACGGCGGGGGACACCAGAAATGGGCTTCACACATTGTACCTATGTGGGGAATCGAACCCGGGTCTTCGGCGTGACGAGTCAACGCTTTAACCACTAGGCTACCCCACCGCCCTTGAATCCAAGAATCACCATGATTATGTTTCTTGGTTTGTTACCATCATACCTGTACTCATGGCTTTTCACCAAAGTGGTCAACATCTTAGACCTGCATCACCCCAGTCTAACACATTTACCAAGTCATTCCCTACAACACTGGGTGTGCTTGTTGTAGAGAACCAGGCACGTGCAGCAGAGGAGCAGGAGCGACAGAGGCTGGAGGACATGTCAGAGGATGAGTACGATGCCCTCACAGATGCTGAGAAGGCTGTTGTGGACAAGAAGAGGCTTGAGATAAAGAAAGAAAGAATCAAGAAGTATGTTTTGAGAGGCATTTACAAGTTTGAAGAACATGAACACATGAGATGTTTAAGGATGAAATGTCACTGCAAATAGGAAAGAAGTTATTATTGATAAATGTCGGTGTCTTCAATAAAGAAGTAGGTGGCAGCACCTATCAACTTATTGCAATTATTAGCAATCAGCAAAGATTCTGTAGAATTTCCCAGATTAGATCTGAAATATCAATAACTGTGGAAATGGTATACAATGGCTGCTTTTCGTGTCACAGAGAAGAAAGGAGAGAGTTAAGAAAGAGCTTGAGGCCATGGAAGAAGAGAGAAGGAGGCTGGAAGAAGAAAGCATGTAAGTAATTATTTCTTGTCCCATCTACTTGAGAAGATATTCAAGTTGTTCCATGCCATCAATAAGATTCTATATAAGCATTAACATTACATTATCTTAGGCAATACAGTATGTTAATAAAGTTAGTGTTGCAAGCTTTCAAGATTTTCACTTGATAATTTGAGTCAATATATTGTCACTTATGCCTCATAGAAATACAGCTTGGTATATGAATTGTTCATGACGTCATTTTTATTCTCTCTTAATGCTGATAGGGCCGTTGTTGCATCTATGTCTGAAATACCTTGGTGAGGAATTTTAAGACTTAATAAAAACAGCATGCCCATGTTCACAGGTTTTCGTATAATCTACAAGCTCCATGCATGAGTTGATTATGATTTCTTCATGTTGTATACACCCCATGGTCTTGTCATGAAACATGAGGGTATTTGTTGCCAATGCTATGCTCCTTCATCACTGGTATATATTATGTACACTTAGCTATGGTGTCACTATTTTCAACTAAAGATCAAGACATAGATGGCCTGGTTCGAGTGATAGGGAAACCACAGCGTGCTCAGATCAGTGAGCACTTAGATTATATCACACAAGTGGCAACACTTCTCATGGTTTTTTGCCCTGCAGAAAGAGAGTGGACTAGGGTTTACTTGACTTTTGTGATCAGTGGGCCCTGTTGATTAGCTTACAATAGACACATTTCATAACCATTTATTTGGTTTGGTTTGGTTTGGTTTAGGAGATAAACATTATGTGTTGGTCAATTTCTGGGTGTTGTTGAGTATTTGAAGCATAGGAATTCATTTTGAACCTAAGGTCCACATGCGTTTTTTCTGTCTGCACTCATTGACATCAAGTGAAAAAAGTACCGATTATTTATACGTATTAATACACAGTGAATAGTCTTGCAATTTCAGCGAATCGAAAACCATTCAGTCATGTTTTTCAACCAATCAGATTAAAGAACACACTGACTTTTGGTTTACAATGTTTAAGGCTGCACTCAGCAATATTCCACCTATATGGCGGCAGTCTGTAAATAATTGAGTCTGGACCAGACAATCCAGTGATCAACAGCATGAGCATCGGTCTACACAATTGGGATACCATGACATGTGTCAACCAAGTCAGCGAGCCTGACCTCCCGGTCCTGTTAGCCGCATCTTACAGCAAGCATGGGTTGGAAGACCAAGTCTAACCCAGATCTTCATGGTCATAATCATGTAGCAATGCAGCCTTTGTGTTCACCGATATGGAAGGTCGTAGTGTACATGGTAGATACAAGCTCTGTGAAGTATTGAGAATCTTATGCTGTGTATCCTTCATATTGATAGTAAATTCCAGTAACACCATCATTCTAAGGTTGTCACATGCTATTTGTACTTAGATTTGAGCATGAAATAACACAGAACCATATATTATTTTATATACTAGTATATTATTAAGTCTTCTTCATTCTTAAGTTGTTCACATTTAGGAGTAGAAAGAGGTACTGCCTGAACAGTAGCTTGCTCAGTGATGACTGCATGACATAGTGATCATCTTAGCATCTGGGGTGATTGGGTAGCCGAGTGGTTGAAGTGTTCACTTGTCATGCCCAGGCACAGGTTCGACTCCACGCATGGGTATCCCCAATGTGTGAAGCCCAATTCTGGTGTCCCCTGCAGTAATATTGCTAAAGGCACCATAAAACCCAACTCACTTACTCATCTTAGCATCTATATGGGCACAATCAGCCATCTTGGAATGATAAACAGGAAACACATATCATTCACTTCACTTGACCTGGAAGGAGATCCCTGCTGATAAGTATTTGTGATGCTGACCAAGTGGAACTGTCATGTTATGTTATGAGTCAGTTCCCATTTTCACCACAGTTTATATGCTGGTATTGCTTTCTCCACATTTAAAAACATAAATGTGATTATTCTTTAGCCAATTCCCAAAGCATATAAATAATTTGAAATTAGAAATTAGAAATATTTTATGTTTTATCCATATGTAGTTTACATACACACTAGCAAAAGTGTTATCAGAGCTTACAAGTTTACAAGCAACAGTTGTATGTATGGGTTGTCATACCTTCATTTCTCATTTCTGACAGGGTTTTTTTTAATTACTGAAACTGCACTATTTATGCTTCTAGGATTTGATGGATTTGCAAATAACCTGACATTAAATATATTTGTATGTGGCATATTGTGCACTTGAGTCCACGTTTGAAATCTAGAATAATGATGATAATGAAATGGTATAGTTGCTGAGACAAGTGTGATTTCCATGGCAAGTTCTCTCCCTTCATTAGACCTTGACCTTTCTTCCAGTAATAAACCAAAGAAAACAAAGAAGGGCAAGGATGCTAATAAGGACAAGGATAAGAAGGGCGTGGCCAGCAAGGCCGCCACCCAGCCGAGCCAGGATCGTGTGGGGCAGAAGTCCCAGGGTGGTCAGCGGCCACATGACAGTGAACACACAGCCAAGGCTGGCTCCAACACAGAGAGACCAGAGTCCCACCAGACTGAGAAGTCTGACACACAGATTGATGACAAGTAAGTTTTAGTGTCATACAGATTGAACAAAACTGAACAAAATTGAACAAAAATATTTTCAAAGAGTATTGGTGATGTATGTTAACGATAACCTCAAGCAGAATTAGTGTTGGAAAAAAATACAAAGAGGTGTCTTTATATTGTGGATGTTGATTTTTGCCAGTAGTATTTGATTACCATACAACTTCTGCTAATAGCGTTTTCTAACAATTTTACTCGCCACATACCTAATTCACCAAAAACAACAACGCTGTCATTTCCAAAGACTTATCTGAAGCCAAACTAGCCCTATCTCCACAAATTATCCCTTCAAACCAATGCTACCCTATGTCCCGAAACTATCTCATCCACACAACTCGCCACACACCCGTCAAACTCCAATGACTTCAGCTTTTCACTAAGCTTCATGTCAACTTGTATGACAGAAAGAAGAAGGCAGGCAAGGATGGGAAGAAGGATGGTAAGGGCAAGGAGGATGGTACTGCTGGTGGAGATGGAGAGGGTAAAGATGCACTCAAGGAAGCAGAGATACTGCTCATGCAGAGGTAAGTAAATGGAGTGTAGTCTGTGCCTCATAAGGTCTGCCATGTTGATTTCAATAGTTGTATCAGAATCCAGTGATCATGGATGTGAATTTACATCCACTCTGGACTATTATCTTTGCACCCATTTCTGGTGTCCCCCGCCGTGATATTTCTGGAATATTGCTGTAAGTAGCGTTAACACTCACTCTTATCTATGCAGGTTCCGCACCTTTGAGCATGCCCAGAATGAACTGACTCATCTCCTTGAGTTCTGGGACAGAACTACCCTACAGATCAAACGTCCCCCAACTCCATCTGAGAAGTCAGAAGAGGATGGAGCACAGCATCCTCCATCAGGGAAGAAGGGCAAGGGGAAAGGTAGGACAGTAATAGCCATTGCTTTGGTCAGCATGGAAGCCTGCAGGCTAAATTTCAAATGAATTGAGTTAACACTGGAGCATTGTCATGAGTTATATTTTCACAGACAAACCATGGGCAAATGAAAACTCATCTTGTTGGAGTATTCTCTCGAACTGATACTAAAACCTTGTGTTTTGTGTGAAAGTGATGTTTCTTTTTTCCAGACAAGCATGACAAAGAAAAGGAGAAAGAGAAGGAGAGACAGAGACAGCTGGAGAAAGAGATGGCAGAGAAGGCTGCTAAGGAGGTGAGTCTTCAAACCCTGTTTGGATTTTTATTGTGGAATGACACAAATGTACTGCCTTCGTTTGATCCAAATCAGTAATGTTTAAGAATTTATCGACCAGTAATATATGAAAGGTTTTTGTACTAATGAACTGAAAGTAATTACCCTCCTCTACTTGTTATATTTTTGGATAACCCTCTCCCCACTTCATGTCCTTTTAATTATTTCCATAACCATCCCACAAAAAGACAAAATGTTGAAAGTGCTTAATATTTTGTTATTATTTTCATAACCATCTCTATAAATGCCAATAAGCCATCCTTCCTTCTAATAGATAACAATCCCCTAGTGGAGACCAGTTAATGCTGATTTCAGAAAAGGAACCTAGTCACAGTTGGCTATTCAGTTTTCAGGGTGAATGATGTAGGACAGGAATCACAAAATATCCAAACATGGGCTTAAAATTCAAAACAGTACATAACATAAACCCATCAAAATCAAGATTCCCTACACGCCAAATACACTTATTGCTCTACAGTGTTACCACAGTCTTGCATCTTCTGTTTCTGTAACTCCTGAACACGTCTGCTGTTCCCTCTGCTGTAGGCTGCTCTGGCTGCAGCTCAGGCTGATGGTGATAGCCAGGATGGTGATCAGATTGATGACCCCAACAAGAAGGTGGAAGATGGAGTTGGAGTACCCAACATCATCATCGACTGCTCAGACAAGACTGTCCACCCTGGGGAGAAGATCATGCAGGGAGAGAAACTGCCCACAGTGGAAGAGGTCAGTACGGGAACCTAACTGGACAAGCTGGTTATATTTTGACACGTTAATGCTCTGTGACAATGAGGGTGCTAGGTAGCCTAGGACTTATGTTTGCTTCTGTCCCTACACAGGTATGAGAAGCCAATTTATGAGGTTCCTCTTATGATATATTTCTAATATTGCTTAAAGTGATGTTAAACACACATCCTCTCACCCACTCACTGATGAGAGGTGTCAATGTTGAATATTATGTAAATTTCATCAACCAAGTAATATTCGCCTTCTTAGATTAAATTCCCTCCTTTTACTGTGTAATATAAGAGGTGTGAATGTAGATACGTATTGCAGAATGTGTGAAGAGGGGGTGAATGAAAATGTTATACATTTTTTGTTTGAGTGTAATGCTTACAATGTAATTAGAGATAGGTATGTTCCTGTAAATAGTCAGTTATATTTAGTCACTAATTGCCATTAATATATTAACTAGTAATTGTAGATATACCCTTGTAAATTGTTCCAATTACATCAAATAAGCTCTTGCTCATAGAAAAATGTTACAAAATTAGCCATTTACTTGAATTACTTTGTACAGTTACTCCTATTCTACGAAAATGTATTCTTTTTGCACGTATTGTACATGGGCCGATGACCTACAAACCAAAATAAAAGAAGAAAGAAAGAGAGTTGTCAATGATTTTGCAAGAATTTCAAGATTTGGAAAAAGCAGAATTTCCCATAAAATGTCAAAGTTGTGAAAAGTGATAACATATGTCAATAACTCCAAATTGTATTAGCTCTTAGGATACCTATAACAGTAACAACACTGCTCTGAGCTAGCAAATTTTTCCATCCCCGGATTTTGTATAGTGGCTTTGAGTCCTGTACTTGGCTCTTTGTATTTTGTGTCCAATTTAATTTCATATGGACTATTGTTATCTCTTTTTAGACTAGTGGGTGAAATCCCATACTGCATAGTTCTAGTATTTTTGGTCGCGATAAATTACTTAACTCCATTCCCATGGTCTGTTTAATGAGCTTGGTAAGGAGGATCCTTTTGTCTCCACAGGTTATGGATGGCCTTGGCCTTGGCCCCAGAGGACCTCCTATCCCACCCCCAGCAGAGTTTGCTGTTGTGCCCTACCCAGTGAAGAGGAGGCCACCGCCACTGTCAGAGTTTGGAGGACGCTACGCCTTCATTGCTGCATCTCCTGATGACCCGTAGGATTTCACATTTTGTCATTTATATACCAGATGATTATCCTGACTGTGATGTTTCAGTACGTTTGTCGTCTCTATCCTCATGGCTTGCTGGAGGCACAGGTTGTCCAGTTTCCATAGTACTGCTTTGTGTTTGCAGAGTTGCATCACTTAAGTGTGACAATCCAGATTTAGCCAACTTATGTTTCTTCATTCCACTATACCTGAGACCATATTCTGACCAAACCAGTGACTGGGTTTCATCTAGGTGGTATGTGTCCGAGACATGCAACCCCTCAGGCAATTGTCCCACTTGAAGATAACATGGTGTGATATAAACTAAAACACTGGTCAAATTGATGTTAAAGCAGTTTCACTCACTGAGTCCTGCTGCCGTGTATTGTTCTGATCGCCTTGAGCTGTCTTTTAATTAACAGACAGCAAGTTTTGACACATAACTGGAGATTGCTACCCACTCAACCCACAAACCATCCTATCTGGAATCGTAAAGACTCTGTCTGTAAACATTTCAGGAATATAGGTGTTGATGAGAAACCCAAGGATATGGAACTGGAGGAGGAAAAGTCTGTGACCCCTGATAAGATCAAAGAAGATCATTCCACACCCACCAAAGGCAAGAGCAAGGGTGGGGACAAGCCCAAGACAGGAACTGCTGAGAAAGGGCGCAAGGGTAGTGCTGATAGGAAGAAACCGGGAAGACGCAACTCCATGCAAGTGCCATCCCCACCCCCTGGGGCAACCACACCCACATCAGAGGCTGATGGACAAAGGTAGGAGCACACTTCATTGTGTACTTAACAGTGTGCAAATATACTACAATACTGAGTGAAAGTGTTCATTTCCCCTCTAAACTTTTCTCTGCTGCAGCACCCAACCACTGCAATGCATGCTGTAGGTTGATGATAGTAGTATTTTGACACATTTTATGGATTTGTGATTTCTTCCTAAAGTCACCAATATCACCAGCTTTCTTTAATGTTTACAATTCAGTCAGCACATGTCCAAAGAAATAAAATATCAATCAAATGCATGTTCCCATTTTCTTCAATCTCAACCCGTATATTTGCATATTCCCAAACATCCCTGAAATAAGAATAGATAAATGACTTCAAGTTCATCAGTTTTCCTTTTATGCAATTGCCCTTGGTGTGAACATCATAACCTGTGCTGTGATGACTTAGCCTATGCTATGGATGACGTAGCCCGTGGTGTGAACATCATAACCTGTGCTGTGATGACTTAGCCTATGCTATGGATGACGTAGCCTGTGCTGTGGATATCATAACCTGTGCTGTGATGACTTAGCCTATGCTATGGATGACGTAGCCTGTGCTGTGGATATCATAACCTGCACTCTACCTTACATTGCCTGACATTGATAGTGAAGGAACTTATCTATACCTCTTCCCCTCTTGTCAATGACCCTATTATAAATATATAATTGAAATATATAACCTATTCCCGTTACTTTCAACTATTTATGCCATCCTCACCCACAGGCTTGTGTTACCGTGATTTACTACAGAATATACCATTCATGCAATATTTACATAAGGCAGGAGGGAACTTCAAGGTTGTTTTCCCAATTTACACTAGTGATAGTTACCTCTATAAGTGACTTACATCAAACACATCAAACAATGTAACTCGTTAAAATCAGATTTGCAAAAATACAAAAACAATCTCCTGGAATTATTTCCTTCATTTTCATAAAGTTGTGGTGTCTCAGAATTGACCTGCCTTATCAGATATTGTATTTGTTTTGTATACATGATGCTAATGATCACCAATGCCCCACCTGCAACAGGCTGCGCTATATATGCACCATATACTCACTGCATGTCTAACACATGTACCTTACAGCACAACAGGAGAACCACCGGCTCTCACTGAGCCTAAAACACCAAAGTGAGTATCGATATAGGGTTTTCCACATCAAGTCTTTCCCAACTTGTTAGTCAGCCAGTCAGTTCTACAGAGAATCTCAGAGCTATGCCTGTCTATGTTGCATCAGTCATAGAGCTGGGATCTCAGTAACTTGTAGGCTTCCTGTAGTTTTCCTCAACATAGCTAGTCCAAGGCCAGTGTTTGATGCAGTGCGGGATGAGTAGGCCTCAGCAGTTCATTGCTTCATATATCTGTATTCTCAAAGCAAGAACACAGAAGATAAATTTTAAATATTTCTTTTTACAATGTGTTAATTAAAACATTATTTTGCTTTCAAACACAAGGGTTTGAGTATGGTTTTATGCAGCTTTAGACAACATTATAGCAATATATCAGAGGATAAGGGCTTCCAAATTTTACCATGTGGGGAATGAGACCCAGGTCTTCAGCATGACTGGAGAATGCTTTAATAACTTGGTCATTCCACTGCCCCTTCAAATACAAAAGTTTGGATCATTTTGCTTAAAATGTTATATGGAATGAAACATGTACAAACTGAATATTTTCAAGTTAAGTGATTTTCCTTCTTTGCTTAGGTGAAAGGTATGCACCTTTCTGTGTCAATTATTCTTGACATGGCAGCTATTCTTGAATACTTTATTACAAAATCACACCTAACAGAAAAGTCAAATTTGTGGGAGTAAAAGTATGAGAAGATTCTAAAGACTGATTAATTTGTTGAGGCTGTAGCACTGCACACTGCCCATCAAACATCACATGAAGTATATTAGCTGCTGACTGTAAGCTATTTGCTAGTGGCTAAGATATAAGAGATACTGTTCTGCATAGTGATCTTTCTGCCACAACTGCCACAACTGCTATAACTCCCATGCATTAACACAGACTTGCATCAGTTGTAACAGTATGTTCACTGGATGGAACGATGCCCTGTTCGTGTTGAAGCCAGCTTGTATAGACAGTCTGTTATGTCTGTGTGCTAGATCTGCAGGTTACTGTTGTCAACAAAGTCAAGATGTGAATGTGGAAAACCCACTTACATGTTGTTTGTTGTAGTATGTTTAAGAAATTGAAGGCTGTTGTCAACTTACTCTGAATATACAGACTTGATTTCAGTGTTTCAGGCAAATATCTCATCATTCTCATCTTAAAAAAAATAAATAAATACTCTTGAGAAGAAACTGTATTTCAAATACACAACTCTTCACATACTGTGAATGTGCCCACCGAAATATAATTGTGTGAAATCATGTTTGTATATTCAGTGTAAACTTTATCAGTGTAATTGAAAGGGCATCTTATTCTCTGTTACCAATTCAGCTGCTTTATATGTTATGTGTACGTTGTGTAAGGTTTGTGTACATCTGTTATTGACCTGTATTTACTGTTATTCCTGACAAGGGTGAAAACCAGTGTTTGGGGGGTCAGTTTTGTGTGTGTGGAACAGGGAAGATAGTGATGACTTCCACTTCTTTATTCGTTTTGATGTTTTAGTCCAGGGGTTGGTATATTTATCAAGAAAGTCATCACCTACCCCTGTATTGAAATGTTAAAATGAAAGTTGATGTTCATCTCATCTCGGATTCACACTCACAAAAACATAACTGCACTCTAGTCTTTGTACTTTGTAATTCTATTCTAACTTTACTACCAGGGTCGTTGGTTTATGGTTATAGTTTGGGGAATTCTGTGTCACAGTGTGTTATGTTCATCTTAAAGAGTTTGTCATCTACAAGTTTTTATTGGTCATATTCTTTCTGTGTATTTTGAGTGGCAGTACACTCTATTGCAAAATCCTCTATTTTTACTTATATTTCACTTAAGGTTTTTACTGTCTTTTTACTAAGTTATAACCCTGACTTATATACTGTATTTTCTTGACTAAAGAGCACACCCAAGCATAATATGCAATCCCTGTAGGGGCAGGGGAGACAATATTTTGGTAAAGAACTTAAATCACCATGCACAGTACAAATATTGTATCAATCATTTCAGTGAACGTTCAACAGCAATAACAAATTCAAACTGTATTGTCTCTAAATCTGCCAAGCATTGCTTCATATGCAGATATTAAAAACATTTCACTTTCCCAATATGATACACATTTTGTGGCAAACTTATCACAGGAAATGTGTAGTCTCTGACATTTCTGGATCAACAAAGTTTGACCTTGAGAGGCCAAAAAAACTTCCTTTTTACAGTGAGAGTGACTTTTCAGTGTTTCCATATATTGTTATTCTTCCCAACAAAGTGTTGCATAGCTGTCAATATCTCTTGATATTTTATTTGCATTGTTTATACTTCAGAAGTATTTAAGATCTTTCAAAGATACAGCTTCAGTCATATTGAATTCTGAAAAGAATCCTCACAATCTCTGTAAAAAACTTGTGTTTGTTCTTCAGGATCACAATATTCCGCTGGGTGGTTCCTGCCAATAGCGAGGTCGTCCTGAAACTCCGCTTCCAGTCTGAGGAACTGGGACAGTTTGACCAGACACTCAACTTTGAGATTGTGGGCACTCGGAGGCGCTACCAGCTGTACTGTCGAGGCGTGTGTGCCTTCCCTACCATCAGCAGGGAACCAAGGTAGGGAGGTTCTCAGAAAGCTTGGTAGATCCTGTCAGAATTGTGAAAGAACAGAGTGTTCCCTGACTTGTTTTCAGTAGTTTATATGGTATTTTCAGGCTCCGACATTCACTGATAAACATATTCGTTCCAGAATCGTTTTCCAGCATCGTAAGAAGAACAAGAAGAGTGATGAGATTGTCATCAAGAAGTATGTCCTCATGACTGAGATATTTGAGTTTGGGCCACTGCTGGTTGGCAAATCTAGAGACAAGTAAGTCCATCTCACTGAGTTACAATTATCTTAGCAAGATGTTGTCATCGTCTTTTCATCAGATCAAAGCTGCAGAAAATGTTTATCCAAAACTACTTTGTGACTAATGTTGCTTAACTGCATCTAATTTGTGACTATAAAGATGTGCACATGTTCGGTGACACAACATCTGCAAGTAGCATCCTCATCTTCTTGTATTTATTTCAGATACAAGGAAGGCAAATACCCAGAGAACATGGAGCAGTTAACAGTTCTCAACACATCCCCACTGGAGGCCGACATCAGCTTCTGTTTCCTCAATGACAGCAAGGCTGAGACGTACCTCCTGGAACCCCCTAACATGGTCCTCAAGCCAGGAGAGTCACAGCCACTCACAGTCTGGGCCTACCCCAAGGCTCCAGGGCAGTACAAGGATGCCATTGTTTGCTGTGTGAGAGAGAATCCAGAGCCTATCATCTTCAACATCTCCTCTGATGGCTTCAGGCCGGAGCTGGAGTTGGACAAGAAACAACTTCACTTTGACAAAGTGCTCCTGCACAGGTAAATATTCCTATTGTTGTCACTAGTTTCCTTCTTCTTATGTCAATTTGGATTTGGATTTTTATGGCTGGGGGTGAGGTGGAGGTAGGGGGTGATCAGGTCATTCTCTTCTTCCTTACTCTTATTGTGTAATCCTAGATTGAGTGAGTGAGTGAGTTTGGTTTTATGGCTGGCAATATCCCAGCAATATCACGGTAGGGGGGCTTCACACAGGTGCCCATGTGGGGAATCTCTTCTTTCCTGACACTTTAACCACTAGGCTACCCCACCGCCCCTCCTAGATTGAACAGGAACTTGGAGTTGGTTCTGTTGATGTATGTTGGTGACTGTACTGTAAAAGTTGCAAAGATTAATGTGAAGTACTGTGTTATGTAATAATACTTCACACTAACAGTGGATTCCTGTGGGTTGAGGTGACAAGACAAATTTATGACTTTCAGGAAGGACACTAAGACCATCTTCCTCCGCAACCCGACCCAGCTGCCAGTGGCGTGGAGACTGAGTGGCTTGGAGAACCTGGGTGATGACTTCACCGTGGCAGCAGAGAGTGGGGTAGTGGACCCCCTGTCAGAGTACAGTCTCAACGCCTTCTTCCGTGCCATGAAGCCTGTACAGACCAGCAAGAAGATGATCAGGATGGAGGTGAGATGCCTCATAGTTTTGGAGCCTTTTTATGCATTCATTTTAAATTATTTAAATCAGATTTTACTTATGGACTAGAAATGATTTCAGCTGAGCTGCATACCTCCAGGGACCAATTCCAGAAAGCTATCTTAGCATTGAGGTGATAGTAACTCCCACTGTGTATTTTGTCTTACAAAGATTGGAGTGCTTAGTTCTCTTTCTGGAATGGGACCCAGGACATAACACACGTTATATTTGGGATTGCACTTTCTCAGTAAAGTACAGATTCTAGTAGTTTTGTTAGGTTGAGTCCCATCCAGGATTCGAACCCACACTTTCAGAGTCACACACCTAATCACCAGCACACAAAGTCAGCCATCTAACCCACTCAGCCATCACTGGTTCCTCAGAATGTTACTTTGGATTTGTGCCTTTCAGTGTGACTGCCTTTGTGGCATAAAAGTAGTCTTTGTATCAATGTTTTCTTGACATTCTTTGTTTGTTGTTCAATGCTTCACTCAGCAGTAGTAGTCCTCATGAAAATGTCAATATGTGCCATTATTTGTTACCTTCCTTCATGTGTTCTGAATCTTATGGGGGCGGTGGGGTAGCCTAATGGTTAAAGCATTGGCTCGTCACGTCGAAGACCAGGGTTCGAATCCCCACATGGGTACAATGTGTGAAGCCCATTTCTGGTGTCCCTCGCCTTGATGTTGCTGGAATATTGCTAAAAGCAGCGTAAAACCAAACTTAGTCAGTCAGTCTGAATCTTATGTTGCAGATCATGGATGTGGACAACATCATGGGTGTGGTCCACACTGAGCCGATCCAGGTCCTGGCTGAGGCCTATGATGTGGCTCTGGACATGAGCTTCCCTAAAGGCAAGTGTTGGAACATTCAACATAGTGGTTATACCCACTGGACGAAGTTACCATGATGGATTTAGGATGTACAGGTGTACCTATTCTGTAAGGGACTGCAATTGGCTGTGCAGAGTTGCATCCCTTGGGTGCACCAGAAACCTATGACTATATGATTTTGGGTTTTGATTCTGGTACGCCTGATTTCTTTTCGAGGTTTGCCAGCACCATACACATGGGTTACACCAACTTGGTAAATGTCAAAGACCCTCATCACTACGGATGTCCATCCTACATCAAGCTGACACATGATATAACTCCATTACTTCTCAAAACTGCATTAAACACAGCTAACTAACAGGAGAGAACATTGACTGTCCCTTAACAGATGGTATTGTCTTTAATTTCTTTGTTTCATTCAATATGAACACAATGACATTGAAAATAACAAATTTTAAACTTTTTGCTATTCTACTATATTCCAGGGACAGATGGAGGACTGGACTTTGGTACAATCCGAGTCTCTGAAGAAACCAAACAGACTTGCAACCTGAAGAACAAGGGCAAATACGAGATAGCTTTCAAGTGAGTAGATTTTAGTCGTGAAGATACTTCCTGGTATCATTCTAATCAAGATCTTCATATTATCAGAAGTGTAAATATTAGTTTAAAAATTGTTTATAAGGTTTAGATAAATGTTATAATGTACCGTAATTCCAATCATAAATTATTAATGTTTCTCTTTGTCAATCAGTTCTGTATATTGTTAACTTCCTTTCTTTATGGTTGAGCTCTATTGTATGTACAAGGTATGTTTTCAGCAATGTAAGGGTTATTAGCTAAGTTTTTACACAATATATTTTCAGCTTCGTGTTTGAGAATGTGGACAAGTCGAACCCCGACGTGACAAGCCTGTTCTCTGTGATCCCCCAGAAGGGCACCCTCAATTCACTTGACCGCCCCACACAGGTTCAGGTGATCTTCAAGTCCTCCAAGGAGGTGACAGTCAAAGACCAGCCAATACTCAAGTGTCAGGTCATCGAGCCGTCACTAGGGGAAGGAGGAGAGATCATCGCCAGCATCCCTGTCAAAGTCTCGGTCAAATCTGTCTTCAGCAAGTGAGTGTGGAAAATGAACAATGAATGGAATATGTTTGATGTCAGCAATGATTTAGTTGTATCAAGCCAATTTAGATTGATGTACGAAAAAAAAACTGTCACTGGTCATAATGATTTTCTATTTTCTATTTTTGTCATTCTTTGTTGTTGTGACTGCCTCCGTGGTGTAGTGGTTAGAGCGTCCGCCCGGAGAGCGGAAGGTTGCCGGTTCGATTCCCAACCACGTCATACCAAAAGACGTTAAAATATGGTACTTGTTGGTCCCTGTCTGGCACTCGGCATTAATGGGTACAACAAGGACTGGTCGGCTCGAAGTCAGTATAATGTGTCTGAGTAGGGTATTCATGCTTTACTGCGGCATGCTATCTTAGTGGGCTAGCACTATAAAGCCAGCTTCAGTCTGGGCTAGTACAAGCAGCCGCACATACACACACGCATGCACATTGCCATATGAGCGAAATATTCTCAAGCCGGACGTTAAACCCAATTTCACCTCACCTCACCTTTGTTGTTGTTTTTAACGCCGCTCCTAGCAATGTTCCATCTTTTTGAGAGCAGCTTGTAAATAACGAATAATACTCAGGTAATCAAATCTGGACCACACAATGCTGTGATTAAACGTTGATATAGAATTTGCATACAATTATATGCATCAGCCAAGACAGCAGGCCTGAAAACCCCATGCTATTATTTTGATCTTACAACAATAATTTGGTGTGGAAGGGTTTTGGAAGATCAGTTTTGGAAGATCAGTCACACTGTTGCTACTTTTGTGAAACCTATGAGTCTGTGTAAGTGCTTGTACCAGGGTCTGTGTAATCAAGGCCTGTGATGTGACCCCTTCATCTGTCACTCCTTGTTTAACTACAGGGATTTTGTAGCATTTCAGGCATCCCATTTGCTCTGTTGGCACCAGATGTGTGAAGCTCCCCACACCCTTAGAACATAAACTGCCCATTCCTGCTGAAGTCATGTCTCACTGACACACAAATCTCTGTCTGGGAAGGGAGTTGTCTACCATAACACACTTAACTGCAACTAAGTTGTGTAATATGCCAATTCCTGCTGGAGTTATTTCCCATTGACAGACAAATCTCTGTCTGGGAAGGGAGTTGTCTCTCCCTAAGAAACTTAGCTACAGTGAGTGAGGATGGTTTTTGTGCTGTGTTTAGCAATATTCCAGCAATATCACGGCGGGGGATACAAGAAATGGGCTTCACACATTGTACCCATGTGGGGAATCGAACCCAGGTCTTCAGTGTGACGAGCGGCCACTTTAACCACTGGGCTACCCCACCGCCCCAACTTAACTACAACTGAAACATAGCAGTTTTATTCCCCACAAACAAACTAACAGAAAAAAAACATTTAAGTGTAATAACAAGACAAATAATTATTTGAAACGTAAAGATGCCTACTAAATGTCCGACCTATCTCCCCTCCCAGATACAACATCCTGCCAATGAACGACATCAACTTTGGCTCCCTGCTGGTTCAGAGCAAGAAGACCCGTCAGTTCACCATCGAGAACAAGGGGGAGTTTGACTTCAAGTACACCATCACCAAGATGGTGAAGGAAGCGCCACACCAGGCTGGCAATGCCAAGAACAGACCGTGAGTATTCTTGTGAAATCTGACCAGAGTTGGGGTGTGCAGAACCATCTGCAGTTGATCTTACACTGCATCACACAGTCAAACACCCACAGAATGAGTCTTACATTTCTATGTTTTATAAAGTGATTGAATTGGGGACTATGTTTAGATTGGAGTCCAGTTTGTGTCTTGTTCTACACAATTTGTTTAATCCAATGCAGAAAAATGAGCCTTTGTGTCTTGTGAGTAATTCAGGTAATCGGTGACAGCTAGATAGCTCAATTTGTTTTGGATACCAAAAGAGTCTCAAGTGAATTGTGAGCAAAGTGTTTTTCAAAAGAACAGTAAAAATTGTATTCATTTGAGCACAAATTATTTGGGCAAGTTTGAAGGAAATGAAAAAATGAGAGTAATGAAAAATTATGTTTTGCAACACTTATGCAACGTAGTGAGTAAGTAGTGAGTAAGTGAGTTAACACCAGTTTGGACAGTATATGATTTATGTCAAGGCATGTCAGCTTTTGTAAGGAACCTGGAAGCGATGCAAGTCCCAAACATTTACTACTTTGGTGAAAACCATGAATACAAGTATGGGGCCGACACAGCAAGGAACTAATTGTCATAACCTGGTTCGGAACCTACAATGAAAGGTTCCTGGTGTGCCGAAAGTACAACACAACACAGATTCCTGTGGAGTAATACATAATTGTAAGCATATTTATCCCCTAACAAAGGCTGTGGATATGTTGAGGTGTATAACCAGTGGTATGTTTGTTCAATGACAGCAGCTGGGTTGAGCCTGTTAGGAAAGTGAGACTGTGTCTCCGTCTGTCTAGGTGAGATGCTGGGCATGTTGTAGGCAGTGCTGCTGTTATGATGTCACTGTGAAGCCACTACAAGTCCAGTATCGCTGTCTGTGTAGCCTGGTCATCACAAGACCTGAGAATTGTCAAACAGATGCAGTTTGCATGTTGTCTTTAGTCCAAATCACACACGTTTATATGCACCTAATCATTTCTTTTAACAGTTGTGTGTTTCACTACTTACATCCTGGTACTGATGCTAGTGTTCATATCATCCAGTGTGACCTGTTCAGCCTCCTCATCTATAAACAATCTGCCCCATAGCTTATCCTGCTGTGTAATAAGCATCATACACATCTATATGTTCATTCATATCATAATGCTGTTTGCATCATTTAAACTCAAGTTTGTTTTCACCATGTTTCTCCATCACCCCTAACTGCATACAAACAGTTTGCTGTGTAATCGCTATTTGTAACCAATGAATCAAACCACACGTTTGTTTGAGAAGGACCCGTGAAGATGCGGGTTTGAATTGGTCTTGAGCAACCCATGCTCATCCCTAGGTGACTAACGGGATCGAGTGGTCAGGCTCGCTGGCTTGGTTGACACATGTCATTGTATCCCAATTGTGGAGATCATTGCTCATGATGTTGATCACTGGTTTGTCTGATCCAGACTGGATTATTTACAGACCGCTGCCATATAGCTGGAATATTGCTGAGTGGGGCATTAAACAACAAACCAACCAAAACCCTTGACAAGGAAAGCAGCGAGTGCTCACATGTCATCACGCATACAGCAGTATATCTCATGAAGAAATATAGTATTTGACATACATGAGTTATACATTGCTTCATTTCTAAGTTTGATTAATGTGTACAAGCATCACAGTTACACTGCCAAGGGGTTGTATGTGTCCACATGTGATGGAGGAACATAGTGTATACAAACTCATGAAGTAACGTGTGTAACAGAATTAAAGGAAGTAATAACATTGATCATTATCAACGTACAAGGTTTAGGATAAGTATACAGTTGCAAACATCATTTTCAAGATTTGTCTGACTGCCTGACTGAGTTTGGTTTTACGCCGCTTTTAGCAATATTCCAGCAATATCACGGCGGGGGACACCAGAAATGGGCTTCACTCATTGTACCCATGTGGGGATTCGAACCTGGGTCTTTGGCATGACGAGCCAACGCTTTAACCACTAGACTACCCCACCGTCCTTCAAGATTTGTAATGTGTATCGGAAACAAAAGACATATATAGGACTATTCTGAGTGAGTGAGTTAATAATTAACGTCACATCAGCAATATTTCAGCCATATCGTGATGGAATTAGAACTATTCTGAATATAGGGATCATGTAAGCATTTATCCTGATATACTCAAGCTTGTGTTATACTCTGCACAACAACTAACCTGCACAAGCTTCTGTCACTGTTGCCTGTGATGGAATGTTCACTAGTTTTGCCAGCATGTACACTTTCTATACTTCAGGCCAGTAAAGGGAGATAAGCGAACCAAGTCTCGAGATGGGTCCAGCTCGGGACGCTCCGTGGCCAAACCGCGGAGAGCTGAGTCGATCAGGTAACTGGGGCTGACAAGATGGCAGCTGTGCCCTGTGTGGATGTGTTGTGGTGACATAACATCTTAATTTACCCAGGAGAGATGATGGATATTTCTAGTTGAAACATCTTTGACCAAAATCTTTACCTTTTAGAATAAGTCTTTAAAACAGTAAAAATCTACCCAGAAGAGATAGCTTTGATTTTAATTTTAACTATTTTTGACAGATGTTGACCCTTTTTAATTCAATTTATTAATCAGTAATAAAGTTTGACTGTAATGAATTTTTGAAATTCTTAATTATGAAAGTCATAATAAACAATGATATGGACTTAGGAGCTCTGATTAAACACTGCATGGTACATACTTTGTACACATAACTCTCTTCACCTCATTGGGCATGCCATATAACCCAATAGTCAGTCTTCCAGACAGTGACTCCAACACAATTCTAAAACAATTTATAAAGTATAGATGGCTTCAGCTCAAGGAATGTCCTGAAGATATGACTTAAAGCATTGCTCTGGGCTCCATTTGGATCTGTATGTGAAATATGCATTATGTTAGAAAGCACACGTAAAATCTCCAAATTTGCATCCATTTGGATTTGATTTTTTCATTTTGTAGATATATTTCATTAAAGATAATTTTATTTTTAATTTAATGTTTCATAACATGGTAGCAAAAATGTATCTTCTCTCTAAGTGATTTTAAAGTAAAATTGTGCTTTATGGCAAGTGATATTATATTATATAGCTATTAAACCTGATGTATTGTTAACCTTCTATTAAATAACTATTGAGTATTCTGGTATAGCTTTTGACTGCTATACACATTTGCATGAATGTTATATAATCTCTGACTAAAAACATGTTGGCTATTACCCTGCACCTTATCCTAACCATCACTTCTTACACATTCTCTCCTCTCTCTCTCCCCCCTGTGTCACCCCTCTCTCATGTGACTGCAGTGATCATAATAGCACGGCTCAGCTTCATGGCTCGCCCACCCAGAGATACTGGCCATACCCGCCCCAAGCCGGCAACCGCAGATTGATTAACTTCAGGTTCTTTGACTCTTGGGAAAAAACTGTTCAGCTTTGTCATTGTTCTTGTCAGTGGACCTTGTGTCGTTGTGTTGTGTGTTGGGTGGTCAAGGCCACATTGTTTGTGGTGACACTGAAATTCTTTAAAATGTTTTGTGTTGTGCATTATTAATTTTACAATTTCAGGTTTGTTTGAATCCCTTTAAATTTCCTAATCTGTAAACTGTTGGGTTTTTTTTCAGCTAGTTACATATTTCATTATTCCATTTATGAACACCAATTGTAAATATTTTGTTGTTGTTTAGATTTGATATATTATGTCTGTTTCCTAGCAGATAGAATTAAGCTTGTTTTGACATTTTGAGAATTTTACTATTTCCAGATATCTTAAGGGGTTCTGTTTCCCATATTCCCATGACACTTAAATATTCATCATTCTTTGAAGGAGGAAATACACAAAAAATAAATATTCATCCTCATTTAAAAGTTTAAGATTTTTAGGGAAGTGTTCTTATATTGGCAGACATGTATTTAGGAGTTTTCATGGATCAATATCATAAGCTTCATTACAGGGACTGACAGTGTGTATCAGTGTCCAGTATGTATCCATGTCCAGTGTGTATCCATGTCCAGTGTGGACCTATGTACTTTATGATACTGATGCATGTGTGTCTGTATGTTACCAGGCAAGATGCTGGCACTGGCCAGTCTCGTCTACAGCTCGGCATGTTCACCATCTTCCCTGCGTTTGGTATCATTCTTCCTAATGGTCATCAGAGTGTCACCGTGGACTGTGTTGCTGAGAACCAGGGCCGGTCAGATGAGGTCAGTTACTGCCATAACTAGGCACCTATGCTCCATATATAAAGGGTTGTTCAGTTGAAGCAACAAAATTCCTTGTGCAGAGTTATGCCCCTTAGGCATGCCGGAAATCTATGTCTATCAGTTTGAATCTCAGATTATGTTTCTTGCTTTGTCAGTGCATTAGACACGCTTTGGGGCTTGACCAAAGTTTTACCATGACAGCTGACACAGGATCAGCTCTAACATCACCTGATTGGTTGGAAAATGTCCCTCAGTAAAGTTGACTGTGTACATTATTTACCACTGGTTTATTACAAGGGCGGAATGCCATTGTGTTAACACTGGTGCAATTTGCTCAATATGTCATATCTATACTCTCACTCACTTAACACCTAATGTATGTCATGTCATCAGGACATCAGTATCGACATCACTGAGCGCGACCCAACAGACCACCAGGGTGGAATCCCATACAAACTGTTGGCAGAGGCTTGTATTCCAGCCATCAATGTTGATGATGTTGGCTCCGTCTTTGAGGAGCACCGCATCTGTAGGAACCTCAGTGTGTGGCAACACTTGAACCAGGTGAGTTGGGCAGCCATATCATGTGTCATAGCTGGAATAATTTCATCAACATTCACTCTCTTGGTTTAAGTGTAATAACTGAGTTACATTAAATGTTTTGTATTCATTTCTTTAAGAATAACATTGTTGATAATTTAAACTTCTGTGAACTTTCACACTGATGTTTTCAGGTGGAGAGTGGTGGCGTCTATGGAGAAGAGGAGAAGAAGTTTGTGTTCAACAATGTCATTGTTGGCCGCCGTGCTAAGGCCAGGTTCAAGATCTCCAACACCAACAAGGTAGTCACCGTATATGTCTTCATCGTTGACACTTAATTACCAGTAAGTGTTTGAAATATGACAGTGCCTCTGCAATTATGAGACTTAACAGCATTTAGTTTGGGCAAACGAAAACCCATAATATGAGGAGGTTATTTTATGTCAGAGATCATGTCATGATGTTGTAGGTTCCCTGTGACGTCGTGTTCACTCTCAAGCCGATTCTCACCAAGGGAGCTCCTAAGGTCCAAGACATCTTTGAGGTGGAGCCAAGCCGGACCCAGATACCCAATCACAGCCACTCTTACATTACCATCACATTCACGCCACCATCAATGCAGGTGTGTAGTATAATAGCGTGATTGTTTGCATGTTTACAATCCACTATTGAACTACCTATTTAGAATTTTGAGTCATCGCCTTTGAAGAATCACTAAAAACAAAGAACATAAATAAATAGTCAGATGTTATTGGTATAATACCATATGACCCGAAGTTCAAAGTTCAGTTCAGGTTTGTTTGGGGTCATAATAATAATGGCATTTGCATTGCGCTCTCCCCACACCATGAAGGTATGCTCAAAGCGCATCTCACATTATTACCCTGGATAACCCAAGCTGCCTGTTTGGCACTAAAGGGGTTATAGTCACAACACTTCTCCCACCGGGTACCCATTTTCTGCTGGGTGAACAGAGGCAATTTTGAACAAACTCTCTTGCCTATGTTGAGACCACATACATCACATTAGCTTCATTAACAAGGGGTCCTATATCTTACAATCTTTACTACTATCTGAGGTGACACAGGTCACTGTTGCTGTTGCCTCCATTTTGCATACCAGAGTACTATGATCATGGGTTGAAATATCAGATTCAGTCTGATAATAATCAGCATCATACCAGTGCTTTTAGGTATATCAACAGTAAGGAAGGGGGCACAGGGAACAGTTGTCTAAGACACTGCAATTATGTATACTTGAAAACTATGATTGCAGGTTCGAATCCCAGTTCGCCATGATTATGTTTTGAGCTTTGTCAGCACCATAACAGCAGTCCTAAGTTTTGTCAGAGAGTGAAACATCTGAGACTTGCCTGACTTTGGGTTTTTCTCCCACCTATCTGGTATGGTGCGATGTAACTCAAACACTGTTCAAATCAACATTAAACCAAACCCAATCAGGACCAACTGTTCATGTAACCAAGTTGTGTTGTTTCAGTCCTACAGTGCCATATTTGAAGCCTCCATTGAAGGCTCAAACCAGAACAAAGGCAGATCACTGGTGTTTGAGGTGTCTGGCGAGGGCAACCTTCCAAGAATCAGTATTTCTAAACCATCCATCAGGAACAAAAGAGGCCAGCCCTTGTTGTTATTTAAGAGGATACTACTGGGGAGAACAGAGGCCCTTCCATTCGTACTGCGTAATGATGGCACTCTACCCAGCAAGGTTAGTGTCAGCTATTGGTTTCATGTACCACTGTAACATTTCAAAATTTCTTTTTAACAGTAGTATCAAATCTTTTATGCACGTTATATACACTATTTTCCAGTTAGAAATGGCTCTAATTATGTACTTGGTATCAATAGGAAATACTGAAGTTATAAGGCATGAAATTAAAGAAAGATACTTTATTATTTCTGACACAACATAATGAAAGTGGAGGGATCAGGGACAGATAACTCTTGTTGGTATCCAAGGATGGGTTGGCCCAGGAGTTCTGTGATATGGGCTCAAAATCTCAGAAGGAAATTGCAACTTGTTTTGTCAGGATTAAGTATATTGTTATGAATATTCAAATTCATATAGACCCGTGAAGGTCCGGGTTAAATTTTGATCTTCAGTAATGACCCATATGCTTGCCGTAAGAGGCAACTAACGGGATCAGGTGGTCAGGCTCGCTAACTTGGCTGACACATGTCATCGGTTCCCAGTTGTTCAGATCGATGCTCATGCTGTTGATCACTGGATTGTCTGGTCCAGACTCGATTATTTACAGACTGCCGCCATATAGCTGGAATATTGCTGAGTGTGGCGTAAAAATAAACTCACTCACTCACTCACTCACACAAATTCATATAGAATTTAGAAACATAGAGTTAATAAAGTTAGTATACAGAATTTTATACTTACAATTTTATATTTAAGTGTGTTTACCAACCTTACTCTTCAGGTTGACATTGATCTCATGGATCCGGAGGAACTGTTCACCCTCAAACCTACTGGTTCAACTCGGGCCTTAATGGGAGATTTCAGCAGTGGAGATGATGGTAAGAGCCACATGGTCATGTATTTGCAGAAATATCTTCCTCAGTTGTTCAACTTGCTTTCATTCAGTACCATCAAATAATATATTCCAGTAGATCCAGAAAACTGGATTCCAGAGACACAGGTTCAAAATGTTGGTTCCCAGTACATTGGTTCTATTCATTGGGGGAAAAATTTGGTTCTCAGGGAAATAGTTTTGGAGTAATGGTGCTGGTAGTGGTGTAATCTAATAAACAGCCGTGTACAATCAATATGGGGAGAAAATGTGTGTGCAGGTGATTGCTGTATCCAGTCAATTTTATGAGACAATTACACACGGTTGTCTTAATCTCTGCACATATAACAATACCAAGTGTACAGTTAATACAACTAAAATTGCAAATCATCTTGTCTGGTGATGTTTTTTTCACAAATTTCACATTCTCACTGACCAAGATTGCAAACAGCAACACAAGCACACAAACAATGCTTCTGACTCCACAGATTCTACTACTGTTGATAATCTGAGAACAATAACAGTACACATCAGTTCAGAGACTGTGGGACATACATGTTCTAACTGCTTGCAATAATGGACTGTGTTATATTATGTTGTAAACGTTCCCTCTGGATTATGGTTGCCAGTTTCCTGTGGAATCACAGAGACATACAGAAATGAAAGAGAATACAATTCTCTTTTGAAAAACTAAGTCATAGCTATCCCTAGTGGTATGCCTAAATAGTACGCAGTTATCTCCCTTAGCCGTGATGTCACAGCATGCTTCTGACTCCACAGATTCTACTACTGTTGATAATCTGAGAACAAAACAGTACACATCAGTTCAGAGACTGTGGGAAATACTAACTGCTTGCAATAATGGACTGTGTTATTTTCAGTATTGCAGTATTTCACTGTTAAGGTCATGTGTTAAGGGGTATTTATATTTAAGATCAAAATATGGTGCTGACTTTATGCAAATGCAATGGTGCCTGAAAACCATGTCTACAGCCCAAGTCTTATGCACTGTCTGGTTCAGAATGAGTTCCAGTTAGGGAATAGACACTGTCTTTGATTTGGGATGATGAAGGCGTGATGAGGTCCTGGTTTCATGGCATGTGTTGTTCCCATCTTACAGCTGCCAGGAAGCGACCACACACTGCCTCTGTTGTGGTAGGTATAGGAGAGGAGGCAACATTCAAGGCCATCTTCAAACCCAAGGCAGCATATCGGTCCCAGGCACAGATCCGACTCTCCGTGATAGACAACCAGTATGAGGACTCTGTCATTCTGCTGGTCGGGGAGGGTTACGAGGATGACATCACTCTTGATAATATACACAGCGTCAACGCTGCTATTGACCCAGAGCATGAAGAGGGCAACATGGCCGAAGATGATGTTGCAGGTAGGATCAGTTGATATTTGAAAGTTACCATGAGTCATTATCTTGCTTCACACATAAATGTCGGTTTCTGATTGGCTGGGCGCTCTTCTATTATTTTCAATGTACCCCGCTTGCAAGCGAGTAACTTTTTCTATGTACCCCGCTGGGAATGCCAAATTCATTTGGTACTTCGTTGTAGTAATTCCTCACCTCAAATAACATTGAATCACGTATGATGTATGGAAATTACCGATGTTTTGCAAATGCAAATCGATGGAAGGGAGATAACTCCAAATTTGTTTTTCTTGTCGTCTTGTCATCTGGTACTCCATACTATGATCCGATACCTGTGCTTCAAACAGTCCAAAATTACCATTGATGTGTTGGGTAAGATAAATACGTTGTTCACTGGTCCCTCGGGGCCCATGGGTTGATGTACCCTCGATGTTTGTAAACAAACATTGAGGGTACATCAGCCAATGTCCCCCTTGAGACAAGTGAACAACTTATAATGTAGTAGACTATTGCCATGTATTTTCTGCTTGATATTGATATCATGACTACTTCCTGGGTTTGTATACACAATGATATCATCACTACTTCCTGGGTTTGTATACACAATGATATCATGACTACTTCCTGGGTTTGTATACACAATGATATCATCACTACTTCCTGGGTTTGTATACACAATGATATCATCACTACTTTCTGGGTTTGTATACACAATGATATCACTACTTCCTGGGTTTGTATACACAATGATATCATCACTACTTCCTGGGTTTGTATACACAATGATATCATGACTACTTCCTGGGTTTGTATACACGATGATATCATGACTACTTCCTGGGTTTGTATACACAATGATATCATGACTACTTCCTGGGTTTGTATACACAATGATATCATGACTACTTCCTGGGTTTGTATACACAATGATATCATCACTACTTTCTGGGTTTGTATACACTATACTTTCCTCCATCCCCTGAATGCATACTAGAGACTGTTATGCCCTTATTCCCTGTGTCCTACTCCCACAAATAATATACCAGTCACAAGCTGAGCATAACAAGCCAATTGTCTCAAGAAGCATTCCTGGTGTAGAGCTCATATGACTTGCATCAGTTACCAAAGGCCTCATTTCATTAGCTGACTGAAAAGAGAACCACTATATTTCTACACTACATACCACCCATTCAGGTGTCCCTAACCATGATTAGATGGAATATTGCTAAAAGCAGCGTAAAATCATTCCCACCCACTAACATAGTGGCCATATGTATTTTGGGTGAAGGAGGAATGGTATGTAATCAAAACCAGTGGGAGATTGAGGACTGTCTTCTGCTTTTATGCATAATATCAGAGAGAGCAGATATCCTTTACCTGTACCTAGATAATTAAAGGAAATTATTACCTTTATGATTTGGGGTCTTTTGTTTTCAGCTGCCAAGCCGAACCTTATTAAGTTTGGTGAATGCTTCATCAATGAACCACGAACTCTGACGTTCTCGATGACGAACCACTCCAAGACAGACTGTGTCCGCTTCCAGTGGCCGGATCAAGTCCCCTCACGTTCTCCCCCAAGACTGGTCACATTCATGCTGGCTGCTCCAAAGACATTGCCGTCACTTTCAAGGCAGAGACACCCAAAACACTCACAGAACAGCAGGTCATGTGTAAAGTCTCCAAGATCACCTTTGAGAAACCTATGGAGCAGGTGAGAATGTTTACTTAAATGACACATTTTCTAGTTTGAGAGGAATTTTTGTCAGATATCACCAGAAATGAGTGAGTGAGTGAGTTTAGTTTTACGCCGCACTCAGCAATATTCCAGCTATATTGCGTCGGCCTGTAAATAATCGAGTCTGGACCAGACAATCCAGTGATCAACAGCATGAGCATCGATCATAACCAGACCGATTATAGAGATCATTTACTGTGTGTTTGTATCACGAGTTAATGATTACTCTATGTTACAGATACCTGACTGGGATGACAGGATTCGGACTGTGAAGTGGGTGGAGAACCCCACCACCCCAAACCCTGCTGACAGGTGAGTGAACAAGAACAAGAACATAATTCACTCACTCACCCCCTGGAATCAGCTTGTTCATTTATATCTGACAACACATGTCCTTCTTCACCCTACCCATCCTCAGCCTATAAGTATTGGCATCACATTGACAAAAGCGTTTGACCACATTTCTAAGTAGAGTTATCTTGGAAGGTGACATCTTTTTCCTGTCCTTCAGAGATAGAATGACATAATATATTTTATTGCCATGCTCCAGTGATTTGTGTATGCATCGTTCTTCTATCACCTATAAATACATATAGTCCAAAATGTGTAGTAAATGTATGTCTGTTGCATAGATCAAGCAGGGAAATAATGTTGTGAAATTCCTGAAGTGATTTGTAGTCTTCTTATTCAGTTTGAGTGTGATATTGATGCAGTGCATGAAGCAGATTCCCACAGGGTTGTATTGTATGTTTGCAGCAGAATCATTGTCGTTTGTGGGATGTAATCTCAGACAGTTGAAACTTGTTCGTGACTTGTTTTGTTGGTAAACTTTGCAAATAAACTGCCATGCAGACATAGATGATGGAGAAACGTTGTGTATGGAGACTACAGAAGGATGTATGTAGTACGATCTCTACCTCTGATATCTGATTCCCATGCAGCACTGCAAAGTCCCAGCCCCCAACACCCCACCAGCCCCGCCCTGCCAAGAAGAAGATCGTGGAGACCGAGCCGGAACCAGCATACACCGAGGTGGCTGATACTGCGCAATCTGTGGAGCTGTTGGTGTCTGGTGTGTCGGACCACTGCAAGTACAAGTGCAAGGCCGAGTCTGTCCACTTCAAGGACACCCTCATGTTCCAGACAAGAGTGTATGAGTGAGTACTTATAAGTATTTGGACACCATGGACAGTTAATTATTCAGCTAGCCTGTAACCTAATCTGGGCTAGTAAAGTGAGTAGCTGAAGTAGATTTGGGGACACAACAACCAGTCCTTCCAGATTTTCTTGAGTCTCAGCCCCAGTGAAATATCTAGATTAGAATTGGTCCTCACCTACTCATACACACATACATACTAACATTTGTATAGTGCCGATATCCAGCTCAGCTGCTCAAAGGCGCTTTGTTTTTCCCTCGATCTGGTCTTCATGGATCACTAGCCTGGCGCTTTAGACAGTTCGCCCACCACACCCACTCATATGTGTCATATGAAGCTACTCTGGGATCAGATCATGTCAGTTGTAGCATATGTGTGTGTCTGTGTCATGCCTCCATGACTGATCCACTTGAGATTGGTCTTCAGCAACTCATACTTGTCATCAAGGCCAACTAAAGGATCAGATCTAGCATATGTGTCTTGATGGGAATTCTGGATAGGTCCCTGCAATCTGTGCTTGTCATTGACTTGTTGCACTGAGTGGTGAAACTCATAACACAGTTGGCTGTTTGTCATTGTACTCCAACAATGTGGATTGTTTGTCATGATATCAATCACTAGTTTGTGATCTGGTCCAGACTTGATTATTGGAATATTACTGACTTAAACATTAGCGTTACACAACAAGCAAGTAAACAGACTATGACCGTCATATATTTCTGTGTCCACCAGCATCACACTGAGCAACAAGGGTCAAGTCCAGATGGACTACAGCTGGCAGGTCGTCATGGACAGCTTCACACCATCTCTACAGCGGGCAGTCACCTTCATGTCCGAGGGAGAAAGACCAGAGTCCAGAGTGGATGTCATCGACTTATCATATGTTCCTTTCTCCATTGAGCCCCAGTTTGGAACAGTCCAGCCTGGGAAGAAGGCGATCTGCACCATCAAGTTCTCTCCCCTGGATGTTAGCGACTACGAGGGCAGATTGGTCTGCAGGTAATATACTTGTTACATCACTGTAGTGTTACTGTGGATCTGTGGGGATTCCAGGACAAATGTATCCCGTGCTTGTCTTCAACACCAACTAATGGCAGTAAGGTGGTTATGATGTGTGAACCCTTTGGGTTTAGAATTGCTCCCAGCAACCCCTGCTGGAGGTGACTCAATGTATCACGTGGTCAGCCTTGGTGATGTGATTGATTGTATATCATCCTACCCTGATGGTGTTGATTGTTGCCAAGAATCTCAATCACAAAATCTCAGACAAGATACCTTGCCGAAAGCATCTTCTTTGAGTGGCATTGTTTAGAAGTTGGAGAGTATTTTACAGACAAACTTTATGGATAAACATCTTCTTTATTTGGATGATGCGACGTTTCGATACAGATTCTTGTATCGTTGTCAAGCAAGTCGTCTACCTTACTCATACTTGCTTGACAATGATACAAGAATCTGTATCGAAATGTCGCATTGTCCCAATAAACAAGATGTTTATCCATAAAGTTTGTCTGTATATTACAGAAAGCAGTCATAGATCTGGATTATTACTGAGTGTGGCTTTAAACAACAAACAAACTACATAATGCATGATCTGCCTGGGTTGTTCAAGTCATCTACAAGGCTTTGATGCCTTCTAATTACAGGCACATGTGGAATATTTCTGTCTGCACATTTGCAACATCACCTCACTTCTGTGAGAACTGTTGGAACTACATATAAATATGAGTGTAACTGCAGAATTGTAAATACAAATGACAACTACTCTCTCTGTATGGTTGATGAAACATGTCACACATTCCACGCAGCATCCCTAACTTGGAGAAGTCAGAGCAGGGCCCAGTGGTGGGCATCAAGGGCCGCAGCATCATGCCGTACTGCCACTTCGAGCTGGCCGACTCCGACTACATCACAGGGGCCAAGCGGAACCCGGAGCTGCGAGGACCGGGAGGAGCACCCCCAGGATCTACCCTGGACCCCAACACCAGGGTCATGGAGTTCAGCTGTGTGGGGATCGGAGTCAGGAGTGTTAGGTAGGTGTGCAGGTAACAGCTGAGTAGGCCACATGCTTTCAGCATGGGTAAACAGCATGTCAAGTGTTTGATCTTGAGAAATGAAACTTGACATTCAGAGTAGTTGGGAGAAGTAGTGTAGGATACCAGGTGACGTAATCAGGAAGATTGGTCCTTCACTACCTCCAGTTCAAATTCAATTAATAATGTTTCCTTTGTGTCTTTTTACATAAATACTTCCTTATTTTAAAATATAAATATGATCATACTGTCAAATGTATTGACCAGGGTCGCTTTCATATGCTGGTTGACATCATCAGTTGAACCTGGAACACCTAGAACAAAACATTTGTGTTCTACCCTGTGCAAGGCCTGCCTTCTTACCTCCTCATTTGAAGAACCTAAACCTTGCATTATGGGGTATGTGATGCCAGTATGTGTGGTTTTAACTGACAGCTGTTTAACCATTGCAGAGAGTTTGGGATTGTCAACCCAACAAGTCACACATATCACTTTGAGTGGGTGTGCGAGGACGAACAAGACCCCAAGATGCCATCGTGTTTCCGATGTTTGGCCCAGAAAGGAGACATTAGGAGTGGTCGCAAGTTCAAGGTATGTTTTGGACCTGATGTTCAGTTATAGACAAATAGCAAAAGATACATATGCTCATTCATATTGAGCTGTATATTAGACATGAAGCTATTGAAGAAAATATAGTCTGAATGAGGAAATTTTCTGAAAAAAGCAATATGATGCCTTTAATGTCAATAACATGCCTTTTAGTTGAATGTGTTCCGTGTTACAGGCTGGGTTTGAGTTTGTGTCTAGTCAGACAGACATTGTTGAGTCGTTCTGGAGGTTTGTGATCCCTGATCAGAACATCTCCGTACCCTTCCTCCTGGTGGGCAACACTCAGGAGCCGGACATCGCGATGGACAGATCCCACCTCAGCTTCAAGTCACTGCTCATTGGTCAGTTGATCCACCTAGAACCTGTTTGACGTCCCAGTTTTGATTTTATTTTGAGTCAGATGACATAATGCTAAATTTGGCTACTAATCAAATACCATGATTTGATTCATCTTTGAAATAAGAGAGTTCTTCACTTGCCATGACTTCGGGATATGTGTCATAGTAGAATGAAGTCATGATAACCTGGATAATCAAAGAATTGAGTGTATTTTTACACCACTTTTAACAATATTCCAGCAATATCATTGCGGGGGGACACGAGTAATGGGCTTCACACATTGTACACATGTGGGGAATTGAACGCGGGTCTTTGGCATGACAAACAAATGCTTTAACCACTAGGCTACCCCACCACCCTGGATAATCAAAGAAGGCTCTACACTGGATATAGTCCTATATATGTTCCACCTTAAGTTAGATGGGATAGATAGGATAGACCATTGATTATTACACTTGTTGTGTTTGTTGATGTACATCAACCATTGATGAAGATTCATGGCAGGTTTGCACCAGTTTTCACAAATAGGCAATCTTCTTTTAACTGATATTGATGTATATTCTGATGAAGCTGACATCTTTGTCACAGGACGGGAAGCAGAGGAGCAGGTGTTCCTCATCAATGGCGAGGACACGCCCTTCAGCTTCTCATTTGTGGAGGACTCATGTCACTCAGAGGGATACTCCGCCCACATCCCGGGTCGAGCCAATGAGTGGTGTCATTCCAGCAAAGTCAAAGTAAGATATCGGTCCACTCTGATTTAACAATTATTAATGCCATGCTTGTCAGAGCATCTTGTCAGACTCAGCACATGTCAAGGGAGAAAATAGTGGTGTCTTCTTTTCACACTGATAGTTTCATCATAAAACCTTATAGTATAGTATCAGTCTTTGATAGTGTAGGTGATGTAGATAGTGTAGGATGTAGATAGTGTAGGTGACATTGGTTACACTGTAGTCTAACGTCATACCTTGCTTGTCTCAGACTACAAATGATTCAATGTATTTCCAATGATCCCGTTGAGTTTTACCTGTCCATCATGTATGCCTGATGCAGCTTCTGACTAAAGTGTGTTGCTATGGTACTGTGTCACATCCTCCCTGTCTCTACCATGAGGTTTTGTCCTGCAGGGTGCCAGTGAGTCTGTTCTTCTCCCCCAACTCGGACAAGGAGGTCAACTTCAACCTGGTGTGTAACATCAGGAAGAAGGTGCAGCCTGTCACCCTCAACGTGAAGGCGGAGGGCTACTCCATGAGCTGCACCCTGCTGTGTGAGGACTCCGCTGGCAACAGGGTTGAACTGTCGGAGAAGGGGCTCAATGAGATCAACTTTGGAGAGGTAGGAACTAATAGATTCTTGTTGATTGAATATTAATTACCGCTTATTTAATTGAATCTTGCACCTGAGTTTACGATAGTCATGCTGAAGAAATGCCTTAACAGGACATGGGTTGAACTGAACAAGGTTTAGAATGACCCCCTTCACTCTCATCTCATCCCCAGATTGAGATCAACGAGCAAGCCATCAGAAACTTGTTCATCCTCAACTCAGGCAAGTTCAACTTTGACTATAAGTGGGAGCTGAACGAGAGATCCACCAAGAGGGATGTTGTTACAATCACACCGATCAGCGGGGGCGTCCTGCATGGAGAGAAACAGAAGTGTATGCTCAGCTTCTGTCCCCCCAGCCGAATGTCTTTAAGAGGCTGTGAACTGGCTCTGAAGGTAAGATGTCCTGATACAATTTGCTATAATGATCTAGTGACAGTTCTGATTAACTACCCAAGGACACAGACCCTTTGGTTGCAAGACATATCTGTCAGTGCCTGTATACAACTTTATCTGTTTGGGACACTATGTGCTACAGAACATAGCAATATGTAATAGAAGACCTAGCTTCCATCAGGCTATAAATGTGTTTGTCATTTGTTCAATGTGCGGCCAAGCTCAATGCAGATCTCATAACTGTTCCATTTCAACATGATAAAGTACCATCATTAGTCTCCTGTCTTAGGGCATTTCCATGAAAAGCCTACCTATGTTTATAGATCTAGTGAACAGTTGGCACAATCTTTCCTCTATTGGTCCAAGTTCTAGTCTACATCTTGAAGTACCTGCAGCCCAAGCATCAGTGTGTTGAAAATAACATATAATCAGGATATGATTTTGCTACATGTGATGCAAAGTATGGATGCCCATTGGATTAGAGCATTTAGCTGTGCTGTTATTAGTGACAAGAATAGGAATATGGAGGCACTTTAAAGTGTATCATCATTTGGTTTGCCTGACACAAAATTGAGTACTTGCAGGTAATCAAGATGTAGCTGATATGTTTCCCGACTGGCATAAAACAACATTCATCTCATTACTGTACTTGATATTCATTTAGTCCATGCACATAAATTAATTATTGTTACAGTAGCAGTTAAAAGGCACATTAGTTAAAAGGATTGATGTGACTGATGTTCCTTGTATAGAACTGTTTAAAATGGTATTAAATTCAAACTCATTCACCAGCCCTGTACACATATTCCAGATCTCTCACGGTCCTACCTACCACATGAGTATTCTTGGTCTGGGCGTCACCCCCGGCCTTCACTTCTCCTTCCACTCCTTCAACCTCGGCAACTGTTTCATCCACCGTGCTGGGATGCCCGACCACACAACTACACTCAAGCTCACCAACAAGGACAACAAGGAGATCAGGTAAAGACCACTCTCTCAGACAATCAACTCATGTAATATATGTAACATAGATTCTGTGGCAGCCATGTCGCTTCACACCACACTGTTTCCTGTCTCAGTGATCATTTGAACATCTCCAGGCCACAGTTGCCATTAGCTCACTCAAACATGTCCATCCTCAGTTATTCAGGGTGTCATATCTCCATTTTATTTATTATGACAAAAACTGTACCTATTCTCCACCTTTGCTGTGTTTTGGAAGTGACATCACCACACCCTTCTCTACTATCTGTAACTATGTAGAAAATGTATCTCTTCGGCATTGTGCCATGCAAATAAGGTTCAAAACAAAGAGGTGGATGGGTCCAGGATTTATATCATAGTATAATGGAGATATGATGCATGGAGAATGGCTTCATCGTGAAGGCCATCATTAAGCTATATAAATTTAAAACTGATTGAATTAATAGAAACAGGTACCTGTATTTATAATATTCTTTCAGATAAAGTGACTTGAGTTTAGCACGGAAAAGTGTTTCCGTTACACCAGAGTGTGTCAGCTTAATGTAAGAGAAAAGCCAGATCTAATAGTGAACCCAATGAGCAAAGATGTGATGCTGACATGCCTAGTAACAAACTTGGGGCAAAATGGAGTTAGAACCCATGGTCTAAGGTTTCTGGTGTGCCCAAGGGCCACAAGTCTGTACATCAAGAGGCGGTGGGGTAGCCTAGTGGTTAAAGCATTCGCTTGTCATGCTGAAGACCCGGGTTCGATTCCCCACATGGGTACAATGTGTGAAGCCCATTTCTGGTGTCCCCTGCCATGATATTGCTGGAATATGGTTAAAAGCGGCATAAAACTGAACTCAATCACTCACTCACTGTACATCAAATTGTGACACCTTCAAACAAAGACCTGTCATTAGGTGTGCTGAATGATGTTAAATATGGTGTACTAGAATTGTGTCATCCTTTCCTTCCAGCATCGACTGTCTCTATGAACCAACCAATCATCTGCATCACAACTTTGAGGCTGGAGTCATTGCTCCAGGACAGTCAGTTGATGTGACCTTCACCTTCTATCCAAGGGAGGCAATGAGATACCATGAGGTGGTCACATTTGAAATCAATGGTCTCTCCAAGCAAAGTGTGGAATTTGTTGGACAGGGAACAGAAATGAAGGCAAGTTGATGAAAGTGTATCTTGAACAATTAAAACTTTGAAAAGGGTGTTTTAGGGTTGTACTTTTGTCATCCAGATGTATTTCCTAAATGCTGATTAGAATGCATAAATACATGTATATGAAAGATTTCCAGAAAATATAGAACTACTTGGTACAGTTAAACATATACGAATCAGTTTCTTCTTTTTCTAAACCCTTTCTGTTTAAAATTCACAGATCGAGGTAGCAGATCCAAAACACAAGATCGTCAACCTCGGTCCAAAATATGTTGGTGATGTTGTGAAGAAGTACATCCCCATTGTCAACAACAGCCCTGCTGCCATCACCTTCAACCTTGCCCTGACCCCCACAGCCCCTGCCCTGCAGCAGCCAGAAGTCCTCAGTATCTCCCCCACCCAGCCCATCAGACTCAGTCCCAGAGGGGGCACCTGCAAGGTGGAGATTGTCTTCAAACCCAAGTCTAGGATACCACAGTTCACAGAGGAGGTAGGTTCACCTAGCTCTTGTCTTTGTATCGTTTGAGGATTCTGGGTTAGAATTTGTTCCCAGCAGATGTTCTGTATAGAAATTATTCCCAGTATAGAAAATGTCCAATCACTTCATATCTCAATGTTTACAGATAAATGGTCAAAACTAGTTGAATTGTTTTAGATGCCATTTGCTGTACAGAGTTACGTCCCTTGGGTGTGCCAGAATCCTATCACCTAGGAGTCAGATATATGATATTGTTTCCCCTCAGCATCAAGCTGATACACCAACATATGATTGACATACTATTCAACATGGTGTTAAGGCACACTGACCTGCTCAGTTGATAAATCATAATGTATAAAACAATGAAGATTAATAATCACTGTTACATTTTTGTCCTCCCTTGTGTCCCTTGTAGGTGATGCTGGAGTGTGCTGGGCTGTACCAACCCCTGTTTGTGGTCAAGGGGTCATGTCTGGGCATGGAGATCGCCCTGGACACAGAGGGTATTCCGTTCGGCACCGTTGTCCAGCGTAGTCAGAGCACCCGCAAACTGGTCATGTGCAACACTGGAGACATGAACGCCAAGTGAGCAAATATTCATTTAGTGTCAACAGGTCCAAACATCAACACAGATGTATGTCACTAGCAAACCATGCTATTGATATTGCTTCATCAGTTTGCATCCCATTATGATTCCTGGGAAGGAAAGGTCCCCACGATCTCATGTTTGTCAAAAGAGCTGACTTATGAGGAAGGGCAGTAACAGTGTGTGATGTGGCTGCACCTGTGTTCATCATTGCTCATGCTATTGACCATCAGTCTACCTGACCCAGTTTTTACCACAATAAAGCTGGAATATTGTCTATAAAACAAGATTCAAGTACTCATCACTTCACAGAGCTGCTCTTTATTTCAGTTTGTTTCTCATATTCTTTTATGTGTTTTCACATCTATTAGAGATTGGAATTATGGCCAATAAGTTTTGATGAAAGTTTAAATCTAGCTTGCCTTATTACAGATTCCGGTGGGATACAAAGCGTTTCAAGCCTGACTTCTCCATCAGCCCTGCAGAGGGCTACATCACGTCAGGTATGGAGGTGACTTTTGATGTCACTTTCCACCCCCAGGAGGTCAATCAGGACATCAGATATGACGTGAGTGTATCGGTTTAGTTGAGGATTTGTCACAAGAATCAGGATAACAGTAATGTGACATTAACAAAACTGGTTGTTATGAAAACAAAATCCTCGAAAGGTTCATGGAATCTTCTTTTTTGCAACAAGGGGTAGGCATGGGCATGTCATCTCTGAATTCAGCATGCAGATGTGATTGGATCATCATGGCTGAGATGTATGATTGCTCCCCACTACAACATGGATGGATGCTCGCAATATCAATCACTGGAATGTCTAGTCCAGGTTTCAGTGTTTAGATGCCACCATCATAAGCTGGAATATTGCTGAGTGTGACATTAAACAACAAAAATACGAACACTGTGCAGAGTTATACTCTACTTCATTTTAACCAATTAATTTCAGATTCAAAATCTTTCCGTGTTGATACAGTACTATATCATCAGCATATGTCATTTTATTCTCTAGAAACTACGTTGTTTCCTGGATGGAGGTCCCCACAAACCAGTGACCTTGACCCTGACTGGCATGTGTACTGGAGTGGGTCCCAGCAAGGAGATCCTGCACTTTGCCACCCATGTGAGACAGAAAGATACTCGTAGCATTGCCATTGCCAACCGAACCAATCAAAACTGGCTGCTCAAGCCAGTCGTTGACGGAGAGTTCTGGACAGGACCTGTCACCATAGCTGTAGAACCTCAACAGACCAAGTCCTACGAGCTGACCTACAAACCCTTGACCATGACCACTGAAAACAAGAGGCACACAGTAAGTCTGAAACTGAAAATTTGTTGGTTCTCTTTTGAAACTATGGAAGACAAAGTATTTTATCTTATCTCCTTAAGCCTCAAAGTAATAGCCATGTTTGAAATAAAACAAGATGAATTTCTTGACTGAAATGAAAGCTGCAGATAAGTCAGGCTATGTTAGAAGATGTTATTTGCATTCATATCTATTTCCCTCTTTACATTGTCCATTTTTTTAGACAAGATGAAAGTTGATATGATGGTATCAGAATGTTATTAGCCAACTGACTTTGAGTTAGCAGTGTTTCATCACTGAAGGTAATGTGAGTGTTGTGTGTGGCAGGGTACAATCTTCTTCCCACTACCGGACGGGACAGGACTCATGTATAATCTGACCGGAACAGCAGAGCCTCCGAAAGCAATGAGCCTCCGAAACCCAGCGGCATCCAGCGAGATGTTCCGTGTAAGACGTCCTACGTGGAGATCATGCCTGTACATAACTGGCTCAAGAGGCCACAGAGGTAACTGAGAAATACAGATCTGTAACCATAATAGTCCTCCTTTTTGTAGAAGTAATGTAAAACAGACCTAATGTTGTCAGTTGAACCACGTAGAACTGTAAAGAGGGGATTAACACAACCGGCAGGAAAATGTCTACTGTGTTCTTCTACAATTCTTTACTTCATGTTAGTTCATGTAAACTCTGTTACTTTAAACTCAAGTCAATGTTATGACTGTCCAATGGGACACTTCTCATTAAATGATAGTTTCCTTCAGAATGAGTTGGGGGTTCTGTCATTGTGCTTGTGTTTGTAACATAGCTTTGCCCTAAGCATTCCAACATCCAGGAAAATATTACCTTTGACTTTCCAAAATAATGTACAGCCACCAGGTGGATAGATCCACTTTACCTGCAGTTTTTATTCCTGTAAAGGTGATTGCAATTTTGCCTAATGATATTCACATCCACATGTACACCTAACGTGTGTTGATAAAGGACTGAAGGTTTTGACACTCTATCAGCATACAACATAGCAAATTTCCCCATAACTTGTGTCCAAGAATAGGCAGTGCTTATTGTATGCCAGTGAACACAATACACAATATGGTCTACAAGACCACCAAAGCCACTTACAGACTGACTAATGTTTGGAATCTTGTACAGATTCCGGGTGAAGACGGAGGCCATCAAGCCTGACAGGTTGGACCCTGGCACCACCGTGAAGGGCATGGAGTACATGGACGTCCCAGCCAACAGCAAGAAAGACTACAAGCTTGCCTTCTACGCCTTCAGGGAGGGAACCACTACACTCAAGGTACAACACCTTCACAGATGACCTACTTCTGTGTCTCTCTCACCTGTGTCTCACCTTTGTCTCACCTGTACAGTGTATTTCTCTTATATTATTTGGAGTAATATATTTTAACTCAGCTGGGCTGATTTTGCAAGTGAACTTATGTTATTTGGTGCTTCATCTTTTTCTGTATGCAAACCTCAATATAGAATTGATATGCAGTGACACTGTCGAGAATTTAGTTGTTTTTCCTTAGATTTTAGATATATTCAACAAATGCAAGGTCAGACTGTTAAGTTTGATATCAGGAGGATGGGTCCATGTGATAGTGTGACCTGTTCACAATGTTGGATAATGTTTCACTTCACCATACCATCTAGCTAGTCAGTTTAGAGGAGAATGAAGGGTTCTTTTTTAAAGTTTATTTGCAGAAAATATAGGGCATGAAACAAGGAAATCATATAAAACTGGAATATATTTTCAAAATGTGTTCTGGCAGTATTTATTGTACAGCACTTGGATGGTCTTCTACACTTGGTGACATAATTGCCCCTGATACAATGAGGAACAAATGTGAAACTATTTAGTCCTCACAAAATATAATCCTTTTTAAAACAAATGTGAAACTATTTAGTCCACACAAAATATAATCCTTTTTAAAACCGTACTCACTCAAGATACCCAAAATGGTGGTAAATAATACATGCAATTACATTAATTACAATTTTTTAAACATTGCTGCCTGTATTCCAGGTGACATTTGTGAACGAGCAGACCAATGAATACCAGTATTACGAGGTGACATTCCGTGCCACCAAACCAGGCGTTCTCTCCTCCATTGACCTGTCCACCCCAGTGAGACAGAGTGTCCACCACACGGTCAAGATAGACAACCCCCTCACCTACCCCGTCACCTTCTCCGTCACCTGCAACATCCCCGAGGTCCTCATGCCCACACAGCTGCAGATACCGGCTCAGTCAGAGGTGAGTGTTTCAGTTAGAGGTCTCATGACAGTGATTCTTGTTAGTCATGTGTAGATGTAATACTTTTGTATGCTCTGAACTTCAGGAATACATACCATACTTCCAATGCTCTATTGCCCTGGACCTAAATTTTCGAAGCTCTCTTAGAACTAAGATAGTCGTAAGTTAATGTTAATGTATGGCACTTACGACCATCTTAACAGTAGGAGAGCTTTGAAAATCTAGGTCAGGGGTAGTCCTTGATTAGAGTAGACCCTTAGCAGTCTATGCCTGTCAGGCAACTCAATGGTTTAGGTCAGTCACGGTGACTCAGCAGATTGTGTCCCACCCTGTGGAGGAGAATATTGGGGAGATATAGCTTATAATGTCAATCACCAGTTTGTCTGGTCCATAAGATTATTACATGCTGCAGTCATATTGCTGGAATACTACCAAGTGCAGCATTAAAACAACTTCACACACCGCCACCATATAGCTGGAATATTGCTGAGTACCATGTTAAGCGGCCTTCACATGGCAAACTAAAGTTTGACAACACATGTTGTCAAACTCAAATTTGACAGTGTGAACATACCAACAACTCGCCACCAACACCAATTTCACAGTTGTCAAACTGTTGTCGAGAAATAGGATCGGTCTCTATTCTCACCAACTTTTCCATCAAACTTTCGGTGTTGTCAAACTCGAGTTTGACGAGTGAAGAGTTGTCAAACTCATGTTGTTCAGAAACAACCAATTGCAGTCAACGAAATTGTCACATGACCGCACCAACAGAGACATGGCGCTCAAAATGACACGAAAGTTTGACAACATGTGTTTGACGGGTGAAAACGCGAGTTTGACAGCTTTTAACATTTTAACAACATGTGTTGTCGAACTTTAGTTTGCTGTGTGAAGGCCGCTTTGAACAACAAACAAACAATATAGCACACATGGGTCAAAGAATGAGTGGTGACTGTATAAATTATGGATGACAAAAAAACGCTCAGTTTTTTTATGCAGAAATTAAATCTTAATACTGCATCAGTAAACAAAGTGCAGTCTTTGAATTGTTGATTATTCCAGGGGCGCTTCAACTTTGAGTATCAGCCATTGAAAGCAGGAGACGTTCAAGGTCGCCTGGAGTTCAACTGCAGTGACCTTGGCCTGTACATGTATGACCTCAACCTCAAGTCTACACAAGGTGGTCCAGAGAAAGCACTGTACTTCCGCACTTGTCTTGGACAAACACAGATTCAGATGGCCAAATTCTTCAACTTTGCCAAACAGAAGACAGACTACGTCTGCAAGGTGACTACACATTCAGAATAATTAGGTTCAGCCTTGATGTAGTATATATGCTATTGCTATTTAATTGTGACATTAAGGCTAGGTCCTAAAGGAATAAGTGATTTTTAAAAAAATTGCCAGAAGCCTCAGTGTTTTAAATGTGCCTTCGGTGTAGTAAGCTAAATTGATAATAGACCTTATTAGTGTTAATATATACTGATGCAGAGTCATGTTCAGTAGATCATGAAGATAAAACTGCCCCTGTTGTTATTTCAGGCGGATAACCCGGACTTCCATGTGGACAAAACACTCACTGCCGCCCCGGGCTCCACTGGCGGTACCGAGGTTGCTCTCGAGGTCATGTTCGAGCCGTCAAGATTGGGAGAACACCGCAGTGTGTTAACAGTGTCCTCACCAATCGGAGGAGAATACACCTTCCCTCTGTTCGGCACATGCATCCCTCCCAAACCTCAAGGTCCCTTCATAGTGAAGGCCGGTTCATCCACACCCATCATATTCCGTAACGTCTTCAGCAGCAACACTCCCTTCACCTTCCAGGTGGACAACGAGCACTTTGGTCTGGCCAAGCAGGGAGAGACCATCAGAGCTCACAAAGATCATCGGATCATCGTCAACTTCGACCCTGGCGAGAGTGGCCCTAAGGCTGTGATGATGGGTAAACTGACCGTCACATGTGCTCGGTCAGCTGGTGGCAATTCTAGCGTCCAGTGGGTCTTTTACTTGAAAGGGTTGACGCCATGAAATGGACATCTGTGATTGACATTGTGTAAATATTTTGTTTCCTGTTGTTAATAGTGGCTATAATTATTGTCTAAACATTCCAACTCAATTCATATGTTATTTATATGATACAAATGTTCTGTACAGATTTATTTTTCATACTGTGATAAGATAGGAGTGGAAGTGTTCCAGTATATATTTTATCTTTGTCTGCATATACCGCAAACACTGCACCCAGTTTGAGTTTCTAATATTACTAGAATGGACATGAAAAATGTCTAAACAATCAATCGAGGATTTACTTGTTGATTATATACAAAAGATAAAATGAACTTTGTTACTGATTGCTATTGTGTTACCATTTGTTTTACACTTATGTATTTGTTATTGAGAAAATATTTGTCATTGCTTGAACATAAAAACGACCTGAAGACATTAACAGTTTCCCCAAAGAGATTTCATGAAAAATAAAATAAAAAGCAAGACAGCAGAATTCATGGATCAGCAATATACAAAAGTCATTTCTTTTCACTAGTGACAGTGAAACAATTTCACAAAAATTCAAAAACAAATATTTGTCTCTGTAAACAATAAACAGTGACAGAAGGCTTATGGTCAAAATCCGTCCATGCTGAAATGATATTGTTTCACAATAAAATGTGAAAGTCTTGATGGTCATTTAGTACTTGTGACAAGTGCATCATGACGAAGCATCTGTGATATGTTAATCATCAAATATTTGTACATTTCTGTAAAATATTAAATATATTTCCTGAAACTCTGTGTTATTCATTGTATAAATGCGTGGTTCAGCTTTTCACACTTCAAACTGCTAATCATTGTCCATGGGTGAAAGTGTGATCAGCATAACCATATAACAATTAAACGTCTTCATAGACAGATATCCAAGTAAAACACAGACAAGATGATCGAATCTGAATGATCAGCGTTACAAGTGTCCTCTTCACATCTGTCGTCCATTTGCAGAAGGTGTTTTCAAACGAACCTCACAGTCAAGGGAGTGTGTTAGGTTTTCCGCTGCTGTTACCAATGTTCCAGCAATATCACTGCCGGGGACACCGGAAATGGGCTTCACACATTGTACCCATGTGAGGGATTGAAAATGGGTCTTCAGTGTGAGACAAGCGTATGCTATAACCGTTAGGCCCCTCACAGTCAAGAATATAGCACTTATGCAGCGAAGTGCAGGCATGTGTATCAGTGACAGATTCTACTGGTCAGGGCTTATGCCTGTACAGTACAACCAGAACTTATTGAGAATTTAAGATGGCAATTTTTCATTTTTTTTTCACTCATTACTCACGTATTAAATGTGAATATTAGCAGAACATAACTCCAGATTCAAAGACAGGTGCACAGTTAGTATTTTGTCAAGTCACCATGGGCAGCAATGCAGGCTTCAATGCGGTGGGGCATACTACTGATCAAAGAAGTTAGAAAGTCGTGGTCCATGCTGTCCCAATATCGGACCACCTCTTCTTTCATTTCAGCAATATTTGTCAGATTTTTCTTATTGACACTTTCCTTCATAAGTCCCCAAACATTTTCTATTGGATTTAGGTCAGGGCTATAGCTTGGCCAATCTAATAATGTCATATTTTGGGTCCGAAACCAGGCCTGTGAATGCTTTGAACGATGTTTTGGGTCGTTGTCCTGCTGGAAAATACAAAAATTTCCATAGAACACGTGAGCAGATGGAAGTAAATGTCCCTCGAGAATATCTGTGTACCGCTCACTGTTTGTATTCCCCTTCAAATACACAGAGGGGCGTTGCCCCTAACACAGATATGCCACCCCACACGTTAAATTTCGGACTGTACTTTGGGCGCTGATACAAAGGTTTTTCAGTTTGTTTGGTCCAGAATGTCAGTGTATTAGGAAACAGCCACACAGAACTTTCATCTGAGAAAATCACATTGCCCCAGTTAAAATGTCTATGCTGTAAGCACCAGTTCAACCTCCCTTTGTTCAGGTTTCATGATCGGTGATGGAATTCCTCGATTTTTCTGCCAACCCATTGCATGCTGCTCAGTTCTAATTGTCTCCTTATAGACAACCACAGTTACTCTATCAATCATATCCAGCCTTAAGTTTTCTAAACTCCTTCGTTTGTTTTTAGAAACAAGAATACCAAGCCACCTCCTGTCACCGACAGTCAATTTTCTAGGCCTACCTGCGCCTCCCTGGTGCTCAATGCCAGTGTAGGAAAGATGTAGAAAATCTAGCCTGTCCACAGGACTGGCTGGTCAAATTTTTTACCAGTCCTGCCAAAATCTAGCCTGTCCTCCAAATATAAATAAAACACCATTTCAAGACTTGAAACTGGTTTGTTTTATTTTAAGCTATAATTTAATATGCACACACAGAGCTTGGACTGTTAAATCTCTCCTAGTGGAATCATCTGATTATTCTAGTATCCTTTGGCAGTAAATATTCAAAAAGGTTATAATATAATAATGATTATGTCATTGGTTTGCTAAAACTGACCCGACATGAGGACGGACCAGATTGTTTTTTAACCCGTCCTCCACAAAATTCACCCTTCTCGGACGTTGGGACGGGCTATCTTTCCTACACTGTCAATGCCATATCCATTTGCAATATTTTTCAAAACACGATAAACAGTGGACAAAGGGATGCCTGTTCTACTTAATTTAACGTTAGCTGATCTGATGTCCTTGTTATAATACTCTAAAATCAACTTCCTCTTCTCTAAATCATCCATACTGAGGATCACTGAAAATGTCGTCTGCTAGCAAGTAAACAAAGGGGGGTAACTCTTCACAAACTAATGAAAACGGATTAACGGAGTTGTCTCTCTTGAAAGAAACCAAGCACTTGATAGCTGGTCAAGGTTGTTTATACTAGAAATCAAATTAAACATATTCCTAAAATTCTCAATCATTTCTGGTCATACTATAAATAGTGCTAGCCCACTGAGACACCATGCTGCAGTTCAACATGGATACTCCACTCAGACACAATACAGCTAACCAGTCAATGTTGTTGTATCCCCTTCATGCCAAATATCAGGCAAGGTAACAAAAATACCATCTGTTAATGTCTGTTGATAAGAGGTGGCTAGGGGATTGAACTGCAACCTTTCACTTTCACTTTCAGAGCAGTGGCTCTGTCCTCTGTCTATTAAACCAAGGAAGATGTCCAATTTTATAAACCAAATCCCCAAATGTGAAATGAATCACCTTGCACATCTTTAGGAAGGTATTGGAGGTGAAAGAAAATTGATCTGCCAGGATTGATTCAATCATAGAAATAGAGAAGAAGTTCTTCTCTATTTCTATGATTCAACATTAAACACAATTTCATCAGAACAAGAAGAAACTGCAACATGCAAACCAGAAACAGCAAGACATCAACCTGATGGAACAAGCCAGAATGAGAAGGACATGACACATTGACTAGCTGAGGCTTAACTGACGTGTTAGTATAATCATAATAACCTTGTTTTCTCACTAAGCCTAATTTCATTGCCACAATAATGAACAAATACATACAATCAGCAGCCATGTTCACAAGACAAATTCCCTTCTTCAGAATAGACCGCCTCCGTGGTGTAGTGGTTAGAGCGTCCGCCCGGAGAGCGGAAGGTCGCGGGTTCGATCCCCGACGGCGTCATACCAAAAGACGGTTAAAATATGGTACTTGTTGGTCCCTGCCTGGCGCTCGGCATTAATGGGTACAACAAGGACTGGTCGGCTCGGAGTCAGTATAATGTGTCTGAGTGGGGTAATCATGCTTCACTGCGGCATGGTATCTCAGTGGGCTAGCACTATAAAACCAGCTTCAGTCTGGGCTAGTACAACAGCCGCACATACACATACACACGCATGCACGTCGTCATATGAGCGAAATATTCTCAAGCACGACGTAAAATCCAATTTCACTTCACCTCACCTTCTTCAGAGTAACATGAAAAAGTTCCTCTTTGTGCAGGAAAAATGTCACATTCAATAGTCTCTCTCAGCAAACTGTTCTTAGCGCTTGATAATTTGAATAATCTATTGACTTCGTTGTTGATACCCAAATATGGGGTGTCCTCAACTGACAACTGTTAAAAATGGCAAATTATTGGTATGTGAAATGCTGGCACGTCATTGAGTGCTACTGCAAGAGATGTTATACATCGACTATCAACCAGAAAACATCAGCAAACCAGTGACAATGATCGACAATGAGTGACAACTTTGAGGGATGATACACCCCTTCTCAAAATCACCACATTCTTCCATTCATGGCAAGTAGCCTGTTAAACAGAACGGCCCAATACATACACTTATTGATACTTATGTGATTTCATGAAGACTGTATGCCAGAATCTTGCAAATGACCGCACGTTGTTAAAGCGTTTGCTCGTCACGCCGCAGGCCCGGGTTCGATTCCCCACGAGCAGGATGGGTGAAGCCCGTTCCTGGTGTCCTTGTGAAGCCCGTTCCTTGCTGAATGCGGCGTTTAACAACAAACCATTCAACACTGCTAAAAGCGTCGTAGAACACAACTCATTCAGACTGAAGTAAATGATATATTTTAGTGTAATATTTTTACGGCAATATGACCATAGTCATTATCACGACAACATGCGTCAGTTTTTGTCATGTTTGCTCCTCTGAATAATCTACAGGTTTTCGCTCTTTTTGCGTTTAGAGTTGCCATTTAAAAGTGTTTGTATTGGGGGTCCCTGTATCCAGATAGTAAGTTACATTAAGGTTTCTTAAGTTTCTTTCACTATGGTTTATGGTAACACATTGATCCTATGAAAACTATGGAGTGTTGCGATATTTTATTCATTGTGTATATATGGAAAGTAGCAAATACTTGCACTTTCACCGATAGTTTAGCAGCACATCTACTTTTTGGACTTGTAATAAGAAACACTTAGATTTGGTTTCCTTTTGGTTTGGTTGTTGTTTAACTTCGCACTCAGCAATATTCCAGCTATATGGCGGAGGTGTGTAAATAATCGAGTCTGGACCAGACAATCCAGTGATCAACAGCATAAGCATCGATCTACGCAACTGGGATACGATGACATGTGTCAATTAAGTCGGCAAGCTTGACAGCCGGATCCTTTTCGTCGCCTCTTACGACAAGCATGGGTTACTAAAGACCAAACATAACCCGGATCTTCAGGCTTCTTCAGGTGTCAGATACACTTAGAAAGACCATCAGCACATGTGTAAGGTAACACAATGTAGTTATACACAGTGTGCAGTAATATGAACGTTATAACACATGTTAATCCAATTCTACCATTGGTTTATGCTCACACACTCTACCACCGGTTTATGCTCACACACTCTACACCTGGTTTATGGTGACACATTCTATACCACTGGTTTATGCTCACACATTCTATACCACTGGTTTATGCTCGCACCCTGTTTACAACTGGTTTATGTTGACACTTTCTACCACTGGTTGATGCTCGCACACTGTATACAACTGGTTAATGCTGACACTTTCTACCACTGGTTTACACTCACACATTCTGCCACTGGTTTACACTCACATTCTACCACTGGTTTATGCTGACACTTTCTACCACTAGTTTATACTCACACAATCTGCCACTGGTTTACACTCACACATTCTGCCACTGGTTTACACTCACACATTCTACCACTGGTTTATGCTGACACTTTTTACCACTGGTTTATGCTCTCACATTTTACCACTAGTTTATACTCATACATTCTGCCACTGGTTTACACTCACACATTGTACCACTGGTTTACACTCACACATTCTACCACTGGTTTACACTCACACATTCTACCACTGGTTTAGACTCACACTTTCTACCACTAGTTTACACTCACACTTTCTACCACTGGTTTACACTCACACATTCTACCACTGGTTTACACTCACACATTCTACCACTGGTTTATGCTCACACTTTCTACCACTGGTTTATGCTCACACATTCTACCACTGGTTTATACTCACACATTCTACCACTGGTTTATACTCACACATTCTATACCACTGGTTTATGCTCACACATTCTTCCACTGGTCTATACTCACACATCCTACCACCGGTCTATACTCACAGATTCTATAACAGGTCTATGCTCACACATTCTACCACTGGGCTATGCTCACCCATCTTAACTCGGATCGCGTCAGATACTCTTAGAAAGACAATAAGCTCAAGTTAAACGTTACACAATGTAGTAAAACTGTGTGCAGAAATAACAACGTTATAACACTTGTTATTACAATACATACGTTTTAGAAACAGCGATGTCATCACAGTGCGGCACTGAGCGGTATACAAAGCCAGTTGTGTGCAAGGCACCATGAGGGTTAAGGGTTGTAACCACGCGTTTTAATCCTATACAAAATACTTGATTTTTCAAAATAGAAATGTTCATGGAATTCACGGCAGTTTTGACAGTAGGCTGCTAGAAATATTTAAATCTGGTTAGCGATTATCCGTGTGTCTTCAATACATAACATTGTATTGTGAAGTGTAATGTGAAGAGACGGAGCCATGCTCACCTGAAGGTGTACAGCGAATACTAACAGTGACGTCATAGACCGAAACAGTGGATGTGACGTCATAGACAGAAACAGTGGATATGACGTCATAGAATGGTTCCATGACAACATCGATGGTTCCCAGTCAGTCACCGACAAAACTTGGTGGTGTTCACACGTACATTTGTTGCTCTTGCGCAACTTCAAATTTGTTGCTGGTCTGTGTCTGTTTGCTCAAGTCTTCATCTCATCCAAATATCAGGTAAGAAGGCAGAATCTGAAACCTATAAACTGAATCACTGCGTCTTCTGCTGATGTTCTCTGTTAGCGATTTATCCATAACTTAGGTCTGGGTGATTTAAATCGCTGTCTGCAATGCAACTATTCAAATTCAAAGATTCCAATTTAAACTATTTTGTCCCACAGATGAAGATGTATCCAGAAGAACGGCGGAAGAGTAGGAAATTACTCTCCCCCATACTCGAGGCGAATGAGCGTCAATCTAACCCTCCCAGTCCAAGAACTCCAGAACTACATCACGTTTTACTTGGTAGGAAATTCTAGTCCTGGTATAGTGAACAGAATCAATGCAAAACAGTCATTTTGTTCACCTCATTCACAAACAGTTGAACAGTGTCCTGTGTTTGAATTATTACTTTAGTCTATATATCCAGTTCAGTTACCAGGATATACTTCTACAATGTCTTACTTTAGTTATTTAATCAAATACCAATGTAACCCCGTGCAGTGATGTTGTAAATAATGGTGATTCAGTTTCCAACTCCTTTGGTTCATTTCTGATTAAGTTTTCGAAATAGCCGCTTATGTTTACCCCTTAAAAAACAATTGAATAGCGTCTTGTGTTTGAAGTATTATTTTTATTTCTCTTGACAGTTCAGTACATGGACCTGAAATCTCAAGTCGGGGATTTGGAAGAAAGGTAGACACAGTTTCGATTCATATTTTCTTGTCGTGTATGTGACAGCTGCTGAATACTGAAATTTAATCTAGACCTGACACACGTTATTATTTGTCAGTGATAAGACGTAGCACCATGTATATAGGTTTACAGTTACTTCCCCGAGAATCACATGTTGCGCATGGCTGTACTTGGAGAGGGAGGGTTTTCCGTACCATGGCAGTCACATATACATGCTTTATGAACGTTACTCCAAAAATTAAGCGTCTCAATTTCAAACCAAAGTGAACCCAAAGCAGTGAATGAAAGAAGTGACTGTATTTCAACAGCTTTGTTCCTGTAGAATTTCAGTCGGGGAATCTGAATCTCAATCTTTGACTCTTAACATTCGGGTTGCCACAAAGATCCCTTAGTTTCAAACTCACTTGTAACACTGCAAGATTGTGCCACAAAGATCCCTTAGTTTCAAACTCACTTGTAACACTGCAAGATTGTGCCACAACTATCCCTTGGTTTCAAACTCACTTGTAACACTGCAAGATTGTGCGACAGAGATCCCTTAGTTTCAAACTCACTTGTAACACTGCAAGACTGTGCCACAAAGATCCCTTGGTTTCAAACTCACTTGTAACACTGCAAGATTGTGCCACAAAGATCCCTTAGTTTCAAACTCACTTGTAACACTGCAAGATTGTGCGACAAAGATCCCTTAGTTTCAAACTCACTTGTAACACTGCAAGATTGTGCGACAGAGATCCCTTAGTTTCAAACTCACTTGTAACACTGCAAGATTGTGCCACAAAGATCCTTTAGTTTCAAACTCACTTGTAACACTGCAAGATTGTGCACTTGTACAAAGAGCCCTTAGTTTCAAACTCACTTGTAACACTGCAAGATTGTGCGACAAAGAGCCCTTAGTTTCAAACTCACTTGTAACACTGCAAGATTGTGCCACAAAGATCCCTTAGTTTCAAACTCACTTGTAACACTGCAAGATTGTGCCACAAAGATCCCTTAGTTTCAAACTCACTTGTAACACTGCAAGATTGTGCCACAAAGATCCCTTAGTTTCAAACTCACTTGTAACACTGCAAGATTGTGCGACAGAGATCCCTTAGTTTCAAACTCACTTGTAACACTGCAAGATTGTGCCACAAAGATCCCTTAGTTTCAAACTCACTTGTAACACTGCAAGATTGTGCCACAAAGATCCCTTTAGTTTCAAACTCACTTGTAACACTGCAAGATTGTGCGACAAAGATCCCTTAGTTTCAAACTCACTTGTAACACTGCAAGATTGTGCCACAAAGATCCCTTAGTTTCAAACTCACTTGTAACACTGCAAGATTGTGTGATAAAGAGCCCTTAGTTTCAAACTCACTTGTAACACTGCAAGATTGTTCTTCATAGTCATTATGCGTTTGAGACCCATTGACAGCAGTGCTCGGATGTTTCTTGAAATGCAGATCACAGGCTGCAATGTCAGTTTAGTTCAGTTAGCCCCACTGCTGAGTCCATGAGTGAGTGAGTGAGTGGGTTTAGTTTTATGCCACTTTTAGCAATATCACGGTGGGGAACACTAGGAATGGGCTTCACATATTGTACCCATGTGGGGAATCAAAACCAGGTCTTCAGCGTGACGAGCGATGCTTTAACCAATAGGCTACCCCACTGCCCCTCCCAACAGCTGAAGCAAATGTCATGTCCTGCAACATTTCCGCTTGTAGATTTGGGGCCAAATATCATCCTCTGAGCAAACCTAGGTAAATCCCCATGAACTTGAATGTAGTTCCTGTTTGCACCCTAATTTGTACCATGCCATCTGGCTAGGCTGTTTAGACGACTATGAGGAGAGTCTCATTTTTATTTTATTTACTGTAAATAAATGGTATGAATCAAGATCAGATGAAATTGGAATTTATTTACAAAAAATTGTTATGCATGTAATTATTGTACAGTGGTGGGCCGTTATTTTTCTATACTGGGTGGCATAGTCAGTGGCGCCTGAAACAACTAGAAAAAAACCCATGAGATTGTCACTGTGAACAGTGGCTTATTTTGAACACAAAAACACTTGTCTTAGGAGGCACTACACGTGTGGGGCAGGACCAGAACTGAATTGTTGAATGCGGTCTTCCATCCAACCACTATCTGTGACAAAGTAACTTAACTTCTCTTGATTTGTGACCTGTGCCTTGTTCATTGGAGCACATGGCACCACATACTCATACAGTAACTGAGTGTGTTACATCACAGCTGGCATGCTATTCCTGTGATATGACCTGACTGGACTGGGCAAGTAGTGGTATAATTCATTTATCATATAAAGCTAGTGTTATAGAGAGTACACGATTGGATCTTAGTGAGACTGGAGATGTTTCCAAGCAATGTCAAGAAACTGACATATTTTCAGGAATAGGATGATGGGTAAAACATTCTATAAAACCTATTCACAACTTGGTAACAGGAGGATCTGGCACTTAAATGCCAATAATGTTGATAATTGATATTTAATTGTAACCTATAGTCTGTAGCACTTGTAGTGTTTCCTAGGCAAGTCACTGTTTAAAGCAGGGGTGGAAATAACCCATTGCCCGTCGTCCCAGTCCAGTGTTTCTTTTCTGTTGGGCAGGCAAATTTGCATATCATGCTGTACCGGTGTCCAGTTGACTTTCCAATGTTAATTATGTTGTTTATTTAAAAACTCAAGAAGAAAATCGGCCTTTATAGTGGAAAAAATATCAGGGCAAGTGATTTTACATGTGCCACTGTACCGGAGTACACTAGCAATTTTAAAGTTATTTCCACCCCTGTAAAGTGTCATAGTTGAATATGTAGGCAATATGTCTAGCAGTAAATGGGTACTCTGAAGGATAAGATGGAAGTGTGACTTCTCGTGCCTCACTGGCAGCTAGGGTTGTATACTTTCCAGGGGAGATAACTCAAAAGCATATTGGTCCACTGTTAAAATGGTATGCACATTGAACATACCCAAGTATGCAGTCTCATGATGAATTATTCCACAAAGAAGTCTGTTGCAATGGTAATCTGATGCTGTCGATACTTTTTGAAAACACTTAATTACCCCTTTTTTCTGGAGAATAGGTTGAAGAATAGATGAAGTCTGATCAACTTTCAATAGAGGGCCCCTTGTAAACCAGTCTGTCACACCAGTAACTTGATGGTGCTGGTATCTGTTTGAGCAATCGAACACCGACATCAGTAACACCTGAAGTCAGTACATTACTACCTAGCTCTTCAAAGTAATGACACTCCCGACCATGGCTGTATGGGGGAGCCAGGACATCCAGAAATGCCGCCATCCCATCTACTGGCAGAATCTCATGGTAGTTCCCTTCTCTAGGAGTCAGGAAGCAACAGTCATCGTTGCCGGTCACAATCAAGTCCTGATGCAGACGGACAGATTTCACCACCCTAGGATTTTCCCCCAAATGTTGGAAATGTGGGCCTCGAATGTCTTGATCCTCAGTTTCAGTGAAACTCCTCAAATGAACTGAGCCGTGAAGGACTTTGCACAGGCCGTACATCCCCGGGTGATCATGCAGGGGGATTGTACCTGATGGTTTAATCACAAATATTCTCACGGAAAAGATGTCATTTTTATACACATGGATGAACGTTACTGGGGCTCCTCCAGTGCTGTCATTTATCTTCACAGCACTTGAATCAAATTTTAGGTCTTTTGCTTGGATTTTGTTCATTGCTGATACAACATCTTTTAACTGTTCTTCAGAAACAGTTCCTTGTGTTTTATCAAAGCATTTTTTAGCTAGACTTGCCAGTTGCTGTATTGGTGCTGCCATTTTTTCTTTGCTAGGAAACAAAACAGGTCAAATTTTAAATCACCTATCAGTTTGATGCCATTTGGGATGATCAAGAGCAGTGGTCACAAGAATGAATCCTGTATAATCCCTCATTACAGGTATACTTGCATTACATTATGAGTCAGTTCTGGATCTCCTTCCCTGATAATATAGTGCATTAGGACAAAATACAAAAAAACAGTCAGTCTTCTGAAAAATACTATTCCTGCACTGTGAAAAATTTAAACAATATTCTGTCTTGACAGTCCACGGTAGAGTTATGCGCCCTTTGACCACAACAAACTCGACCAACAAACTCGTAGGTAATTTTAGAGTTACCCGCCCTTTGTTTACGACAACTGACCGAATGACAAGAACCTGACCCATGATTAATACATTTCTGGCTATATTTACCTACTGATAATGCCGGGACGCGGTGGCAGAAATGCCAGAAATGGTGTACAATATGTCGAGAATGATGAACCGTCTTTCATAAAACAATTCAAGCAAAGGATCGGGTACAAAGAAGGGCCCACCGTCAACACAAAGGTGGGCTAACTTCTTCTTTGAGTTGGAACTTAGCTGATGTTAGAATAGATGTATTTTTATTACGCAATCAAACCACACTTAGTCTCCCTAATTCAGGAACGATTAGAGTCAGACATATGATAAATGTATGTCACATTGAGATCAAATGTTTTGTTTTATATTCTTTTTCGTTACGGTGGCAATACTTTATCCTTTTTATTCATGTTCAAATCCAGTGTTCGGCCATGTAAACGTATTCCTGAATGAGTAAACGACAACCAATAAGACTAGATTGTTTTACTGTGTCCCAAAAGAAAATAAGTTTAGTTTAATTTCCAAATGTGTACATCCACTCTGTCTTTCAGACAGGCTAGAGTTCTCTCCCTTAGACATGCCATGACTTTTCTCTCACTCTCCCAGCTTCAACAACCTGAGTTTGACTCTGATGAGGATGCACCCGAGTTGGACGATGAGAAGCCCGTGGTTGTTGTCCTCAAGGATGGGGATCTCACAGAAGATCAAGCTGACAATGCCAAGAAGGAGTCAGAGAAAACAGGTATCTTTAGTTAGCGTGCCAACCCCATTCTCCCCTGAATCCAAAATACGATATAATATTTGCTACTATTCTCACCACTGAATCCAAATAATACTTAGTACAAATCAGAGTCTATTTAAAGTCAGTTTTATGAAAAATTGAAAAATATAATGTCAAAAATGAATTATTACTTACACTATTCTTTTTTAATTTTGAATCTGTAACATGAAATGTGATTATATATATTTGCATCCCACATAAAACACGTCTGAATCCTGAATCCCCTCTAATACCCTCTGCACATCATCCGTCATGCATTTGTTGTCCCCAGGTGTAGTTTATGCAACTGAACCTGAAAATTTTAGTTTTTCTCGCATCTACAAGTGTCTGTCCACGGAGTGGAAGTTTGGGGGTTCCATTCCCAGGCAAAGTGCTAAAAGATATACTTGTTGCTACCACATCAGGCAACGATTTCTCCAAACAAACTTCAGATTTTACTCAAATTTCAAACTGAGTTTGACAATTTGAAACAGCTGAATTTTTAACTCAACTGCATTTTTAGAATAAAAAAAGCCCAAACAACGTAAATAATCTATCCACCGAACTCAAATTGTCTGCTATGTTTGAGTCTAATATCGATTTCAGTTTATTCTGGGAAATGCATTTTTCTGTGTTTTTAACTTAAAGGGCCACTGATCCAGAGCAATTTCCGTGGACTGATTGTTGCTTTTGTTATTGTTGTTTCCTGTGAGTACCCAGATGATATCCCATAATTCTTGACTGGTTCGTGACCTCTGCTGCGCTACCAGCATGCACAATTGATAGTATAAGTATAGATTGATCAACAAAGAGGAAATATTTTTTTACTTGATAATATTTCCATCTTCATTAATTTGATAACAAAGGAAAACATTTTGAAATTTAACCATCTGCCAGTGGTGAAAAATGTTAGGACTGAAATATAATGAAGTCACTGTACGTCTTTATATTTTGTCTTATAATACTAATTAGTATATTATCATATTTGTATGCATTTGCAAACCTAATAATATGCACACTATCTGCTTATACTCATTGTGAATTTATAACATGACTGTAATATCTAGACATTTAATAGATTGCCAACGTCGATTATGTATTATTTCACACACACGTTCCAAGTACGATCTAGTGTATGTTGTCTGTCTCATTACACCTCATGGCGAAATAATGATTCTGTATGATGCTACAACAAATGAATAAAAACAAAATGCAAATATTAAAATTAAAACAGACTAAAGTTACAGCAACAATGTCAGGCTATCCTACCTTGTTCGAGGAATGTATCCATCAATATCCACATAAAGGAACGACATGCCATTCACCTTCGGCTGACAAAGAATCCTGCTCCATGTCATGTGTCTTGTAACAGTCTAATATGCGAAAAAGTGATATATCGTTTCAGGTTTTTCACATTGGTGTAGAGTCTGATTGGTCACCCAAGATAGCACACCTGGCAACTAATTGCATGATGTCCGCCATTCTTTAATTTAGTTAGCCAATAATGAGCAATCAATCAATGTTTTGGCGGTTAATCCTTTGAAGGGAGGACATTGTTTTTACACAGGCACTTTACGACAGGGTGTATTCAGTATAGTTTAGTAAATCTACATACATAAACACTACCTTTTGACAAATCCACTGTGCAAGATAAAAGCAATTAATCAATCAGCGTGTTATTGGTTAATCCTTTGATCGATGTTTGTTTTTGTAATTTAGCTGATAATCCCTCTTGCTGCACTTCCATGTGCATATTACATAAGATGTAATACATTTGCCACATCAGACCTTAATTTATAATGTTGAGCATGTACTCCAGACACAGGAAATGCCAAATGGGAACCTTTGTCGGGTACTCTGAGTGGTGTTACCACTAATTATACCTGTTATAAAATCATTAACTGACCATCAAGTGAATGATCACAAATAACGTGTAGGTTAACAACCAAACACGGGTTACAGAAAGGGAGTAGTAATCGCTGTATTGCATGTAAATTTGATTGCCTGACAAAAACTTATAGGCCAAATTTTTCTAGCAATGGCAAGGTGAGGTTGTTTAGTTTACGGATTCAAATACATCAAATGTGTGTTTTTAATATCATAGCATAGGTAATAAACATCATATTTTTACATGACATGATTGAATATCAAGGTAAAAAACACAGAAATAGGATCAAATTGGATCAGTCATTATACCATCCAGGCAGTAGAAAATCTGAAAATGTTTACACTGCTGGGATTCTTTATTACAGTCAGACAAGAACTACCAGGGATATTTTCAAATAACAGGCATCCACCCATCCTAATGTTAGGTTGAAGAAATTCTGTCAAGGTGGACAGTAGCCCAGTGCCCGCCACGGTCGAGTGAGCAGGTATCGACCAGCCTGCATCTTGGGTTCGTAATCAGACTGTTGGCGAGAAACATTAATCGCTCTGGATCAGTGGCCCTTTAAGTCAAAACTCAGACTTAAGTTTGTTTCGAGAGATTGGGGCCTGGCACTTGACATTAAGGGGAAAAACAGATCAGAGTCCATGTATTGTGTCTGAGTAGGGTATCCATCTCATACCTGGATATTATATCAGTGGGCAAGCACAATAAAGTGACACTTGTAGAGCTGACACACGCACACACACACACATGCGCACACATATATCAGTGGGCAAGCACAATAAAGTGACACTTGTAGAGCTGACACACACACACACACACACACACACATGCACGCTCGCGCACGCACACACATGCACATTCAAACACACATGTATGTACACACACGCACATGTATGTACACTGCGGGGGATATTGATGACTTTGTCTTCTTGTTGAGTTGTCAAGGCATTCGTAACAGCAACTCTCCTTTTGAGATTTCAGGTCAGTAGTGGTGGTCCAATTAATTAAAATGATCGAAGATTGGTCGCAGTGACTAAACGACCAAGCAATCGATCATGTTTTCTCATAATCGAACACAGACGATTTTGGAGCACTTGTTTGCATTAAAAATATTTTTCACAAGGTTGGTTTTGTCTGTTACATTTCATGACCACTGCAAGCTCGTTCCAAGTCATGACTGAATTTATCGTAAAGACTCCAAGAAATTTATGTTCCAACCATACTGGATATGCTTTAAAGATATGAAATTTGCAAATGCATTTTGTGCAATTTGCAAAAACAAAACCCTGAAAGAACTACATGTTTTTTCTTTATTTTTTGTGCATTAACAAACATAACCAGGAAAATTTGATAAATGACGCTAATCAATTATTTTCGATGATTGATCAGTTGAAATGAACCAATCATGAATTATGAAATTTTAACCAATTCCGAAAACTACAGGTCAGACCAGCTACGTGCCATGGTGCTTCTTGCACACTGGCTACCCTCTTCTTGCATACAAGGGGTGACGGGGTAGCCTAGTGGTTAAAGTGTAATATCCTAATCACACGCTGAAGCCCAGGTTCAATTCCCCACATGGGTACAATATGTGAAGCCCATTTCTGGTGTCCCCTGCTGTGATATTGCTGGACTTTTGCTGCAAGCGATCAAAAACTAAAGTCCCTCACTCAGTCACTCAAACCAGCATACAAGGTGTAAGCTGCCTGAATGTTAGCCGTCTTACTCCCTGATGGTGACTAGTGGTACTATCAATTGTTAATGAAGACTGATCACTGCCGTGGTGACAGTTATTTACATCAAAAGGGTATCCCAGCAGCTGTATTGTCATAGGAGGCGTAATGATTCCGATGATCAGGCTCAGGATCTTGTTGATTACCTGTAATTCCACTCCAACATTGTTCGATGTTGATTACCTGTAATTCCACTCCAACATTGTGAGATGATGTTGATTACCTGTAATTCCACTCCAACATTGTGGGTCGATGTTGATTACCTGTAATTCCACTCCAACATTGTGGGTCGATGTTGATTACCTGTAATTCCACTCCAACATTGTGGGTCGATGTTGATTACCTGTAATTCCACTCCAACATTGTGGGTCGATGTTGATTACCTGTGTTGATTACCTGTAATTCCACTCCAACATTGTGGGTCGATGTTGATTACCTGTAATTCCACTCCAACATTGTGGGTCGATGTTGATTACCTGTAATTCCACTCCAACATTGTGGGTCGATGTTGATTACCTGTAATTCCACTCCAACATTGTGGGTCGATGTTGATTACCTGTAATTCCACTCCAACATTGTGGGTCGATGTTGATTACCTGTAATTCCACTCCAACATTGTGGGTCGATGTTGATTACCTGTAATTCCACTCCAACATTGTGGGTCGATGTTGATTACCTGTAATTCCACTCCAACATTGTGGGGGATGTTGAGTCGATGTTGATTACCTGTAATTCCACTCCAACATTGTGGGTCGATGTTGATTACCTGTAATTCCACTCCAACATTGTGGGTCAATGCTCATAATATCAATCACTAAACTGTGTTGTCCAGTTTTGATTATTTACAGCCCCCATTGCTTAGCTGGAATATATAGAGATTATTACACAGGCAAATGTGTCATACGACTTAAACGAAACGAGTGTGAAATTTTGTATTTTGCATGAGTTTCATATAAGTCGTGTGGCACACTTACAAGTGTAATGATTTCTTTATTATCCATTTTGTTCATGTACATAGTAAAACATGGTAAGCAAGTGTGACTGCCCTGTTCATTGTTCAATTGTTAAATGACATCACAGACGATGCAATACAGAAACAATAGTTGCTGGGCAAAAGTGATATGTGCACATATGACATACATTGTATATGACACTGGTTATGTTTCACCATATGGGTAATAATGCTGAGTATGACACCAAACAAGCACCATGTTAATGCTACCATACACTTATGACATATCTAAGTTGTTGTATCATTCATTGTTTTCTGTTTCAGCTGCCAGTGTGGATGACATCACCTCGGAAGGCAAGATCACGTTTAAGAAACCTGTGAAGAGATCAGCAGAGTCGGAAACCAATGCAGAACTATCAGTAAGCACAACAGGAAAGAAGAAGAAGGAGAAGAAAGATAAACAGTCATCATCTAAAAAAGTAAAAAACTCCAACTTATTGTCTTTTGGTGATGATGAAGAAGAGGAAGACTGAATGATGTGTCCTCGGTGTGACAGTGTTACCATGGTGACAATAAGATGGGTGGGACTGAATTATGTGCACTCATTGTGGCACTGTTACCATGGTGACAATAAGATGGGTTGGACTGAATGATACACTGACAATAAGATGGGTTGGACTGAATGATACACTCTTGCTTTGACATTGTTACCATGGTAACAGTGAGATGGTATGGATGACTAAAGATTGTGCACTGGATGATACAGTGTAACCATGGTAACCATGAGAAGATGGGGGAAACTGAATCCATGATGTGCAGATGCTCTGATGGTGCTGCCATGGTGACAAGAAAAGAAGGAGACTTTGTGGTAACAGTGTTACCATGGAAAAGAAAACTCTGAGATGTAACAGTGCTACAGCGGAAACAAGAAGCAGTGACCTTGAGATGTGAACTTGCTGTGACTGTCACTATAATTTATCCTGTTTCACTCATCTCTGTTGTTCATCATTGTTGTTCATCATTATGTTGCATTTGTATATTCTCATTCATGTCCCAATCAAGAATGAAGGTGTTTCAGTAGAACTGTTGTTTTTCTGTTTGTCAATTATCAGGAGGACCCAACTCCAGGTCACAATAACATTGGGGGACTCATAATGAGTACCTTTGCATGTAGACTAACGCTTAGTCCCTAAATATACATAATCATGATAGAAACAAATAAACTCATTTAGGTTGAAAAGGAGCCCCAGAGAGACCAGAGAACCTGGGGAAACTTAGACCTGCTTCATTTAGGGCTTTAGCATTGCAGGGAGGGCTAGGCTGTAGGGAAAATGATATGGTTCAGGGTCTTTGAGACAGAATCTAGACTTGCTTCATTTAGGGCTTTAGCATTGCAGGGAGGGCTGAGCAGTAGGGAAAATAATGTGGTTCAGGGACTGTGAGACAGAATCTAGACTTGCTTCATTTAGGGCTTTAGCATTGCAGGGAGGGCTGAGCAGTAGGGAAAATAATGTGGTTCAGGGACTGTGAGACAGAATCTAGACTTGCTTCATTTAGGGCTTTAGCATTGCAGGGAGGGCTAGGCAGTAGGGAAAATAATGTGGTTCAGGGACTTTGAGACAGAATCTAGACTTGCTTCATTTAGGGCTTTAGCATTGCAGGGAGGGCTAGGCATTAGGGAACATAATGTGGTTAAGGGACTGTGAGACAGAATCTAGACTTGCTTCATTTAGGGCTTTAGCATTGCAGGATGTTGCTGGAATATTGCTAAAAGCGGCGTAAAACCAAAACTCAGTCAGTCAGTCCTACACCTAAAGTAAGATTGTCACATTAAAAAGCCATTTGCCAGCCACCATAATGGAGAATACAAGCAATATTGCATCATCCTTCTAACATCTTATAGCTCAACATGGATACAAACTTGACATGCTTGTTCCCACTAAAAACTGGATCAAGAGAATTGATTCTGGTTTTTGACATCTGAGAGCTTATGGAGCCACTAATAGTTTAGCTCCAGTGTATCTCCCAGGATTTACATGGCTCTACCAACCTGACCAGGTATTGTGATCTGCATACCAACAGCAGATGGTTGTGCCACCAGACAATGAAACCTTTCACAGAGCAGGTATGAACAGGTATTGTGATCTGCATACCAACAGCAGATGGTTGTGCCACCAGACAATGAAACCTTTCACAGAGCAGGTATGAACAGGTATTGTGATCTGCATACCAACAGCAGATGGTTATGCCACCAGACAATGAAACCTTTCACAGAGCAGGTATGAACAGGTATTGTGATCTGCATGCCAACAGCAGATGGTTGTGCCACCAGACAATGAAACCTTTCACAGAGCTGGTGTGTGGAATGACCTTCTAGTGGATGTCAGCAGCTTCCGGACACCAATCCTCTTGAAAAAGGAGGTGCGGTGGGGTAGCCTAGTGGTTAAAGCGTCCGCTCGTCACGCCAAAGACCAGGGTTTGATTCCCGACATGGGTACAATGTGTGAAGCCCATTTATGGTGTAACCCGCCGTGACATTGCTGAAATATTGCTAAAAAGCGGCGTAAAACCATAATCACTCACTCACTTTAAGAAGGTGATGAATTGTTCTTGAGCAGACACTCAAGAAAAGATATAACACTATAATATTGAATTATACTAAACTGAAGTACCGTGATGGAACTTTTGGACCCAGCCCGCTCCCAGTCTGATGGTTGATATATACACTCTCTCTGCAACAGTCGGACCCACCCAGGTCCAGTTTGATATATATACTCACTCTGCAACAGTGGGACCTCGTCCAGGTCCAGTTTGATATATACACTCACTCTGCAACAGTGGGACCTCGTCCCAGGTCCAGTTTGATATATACACTCACTCTGCAATAGCGGGACCTCGTCCCACCCAGGTCCAGTTTGATATATACACTCACTCTGCAACAGTGGGACCCCACCCAGGTCCAGTTTGATATATACACTCTCTCTGCAACAGTGGGACCCCACCCAGGTCCAGTTTGATATATACACTCTCTCTGCAAAACAGTGGGACCCCACCCAGGTCCAGTTTGATATATACACTCTCTCTGCAGCAGTGGGACCCCACCCAGGTCCAGTTTGATATATACACTCACTCTGCAACAGTGGGACCCCACCCAGGTCCAGTTTGATATATACACTCTCTCTCTGCAGCAGTGGTTTGACCCCTACCCCAGGTCCAGTTTGATATATACACTCACTCTGCAACAGTGGGACCCCACCCAGGTCCAGTTTGATATATACACTCTCTCTGCAACAGTGAGACCCCGCCCCGGTCCAGTTTGATATATACACTCACTCTGCAACAGTGGGACCTTGTCCAGGTCCAGTTTGATATATACACTCACTCTGCAACAGTGGGACCCCAGCCCAGGTCCAGTTTGATATATACACTCTCTCTGCAACAGTGGGACCCCACCCAGGTCCAGTTTGATATATACACTCTCTCTGCAACAGTGGGACCCCCACCCAGGTCCAGTTTGATATATACACTCTCTCTGCAACAGTGGGACCCCACCCAGGTCCAGTTTGATATATACACTCTCTCTGCAACAGTGGGACCCCCTACCCAGGTCCAGTTTGATATATACACTCTCTCTGCAACAGTGGGACCCCACCCAGGTCCAGTTTGATATATATACTCTCTCTGCAACAGTGGGACCCCACCCAGGTCCAGTTTGATATATACACTCTCTCTGCAGCAGTGGGACCCCACCCAGGTCCAGTTTGATATATACACTCTCTCTGCAACAGTGGGACCCCACCCAGGTCCAGTTTGATATATACACTCTCTCTGCAACAGTGGGACCCCACCCAGGTCCAGTTTGATATATACACTCTCTCTCTGCAACAGTGGGACCCCACCCAGGTCCAGTTTGATATATACACTCACTCTGCAACAGTGGGACCCACCCAGGTCCAGTTTGATATATACACTCTCTCTGCAACAGTGGGACCCCACCCAGGTCCAGTTTGATATATACACTCACTCTGCAACAGTGGGACCCCACCCAGGTCCAGTTTGATATATACACTCTCTATGCAAAACAGCGGGACCCCACCCAGGTCCAGTTTGATATATACACTCTCTCTGCAACAGTGGGACCTCGTCCAGGTCCAGTTTGATATATATACTCTCTCTGCAACAGTGGGACCCTTCACCCAGGTCCAGTTTGATATATACACTCACTCTGCAACAGTGGGACCCCACCCAGGTCCAGTTTGATATATACACTCACTCTGCAACAGTGGGACCCCCCGTCCAGGTCCAGTTTGATATATACACTCACTCTCTGCAACAGTGGGACCCCACCCAGGTCCAGTTTGATATATACACTCTCTCTGCAACAGTGGGACCCCACCAAGGTCCAGTTTGATATATACACTCACTCTGCAACAGTGGGACCCCACCCAGGTCCAGTTTGATATATACACTCTCTCTGCAACAGTGGGACCCCACCCAGGTCCAGTTTGATATATACACTCACTCTGCAACAGTGGGACCCCACCCAGGTCCAGTTTGATATATACACTCACTCTGCAACAGTGGGACCCCACCCAGGTCCAGTTTGATATATACACTCACTCTGCAACAGTGGGACCCCACCCAGGTCCTCACTCATTTGATATATACACTCACTCTGCAACAGTGGGACCCCGTCCAGGTCCAGTTTGATATATACACTCTCTCTGCAACAGTGGGACCCCACCCAGGTCCAGTTTGATATATACACTCTCTCTGCAACAGTGGGACCCCACCCAGGTCCAGTTTGATATATACACTCTCTCTGCAAAACAGTGGGACCCCACCCAGGTCCAGTTTGATATATACACTCACTCTGCAACAGTGGGACCCTGTCCAGGTCCAGTTTGATATATACACTCTCTCTGCAACAGTGGGACCCCACCCAGGTCCAGTTTGATATATACACTCTCTGCAACAGTGGGACCCCACCCAGGTCCAGTTTGATATATACACTCTCTATGCAAAACAGCGGGACCCCACCCAGGTCCAGTTTGATATATACACTCACTCTGCAACAGTGGGACCCCGTCCAGGTCCAGTTTGATATATACACTCTCTCTGCAACAGTGATACCCCGCCCCGGTCCAGTTTGATATATACACTCTCTCTGCAACAGTGGGACCCCACCCAGGTCCAGTTTGATATATACACTCTCTATGCAAAACAGGGGGACCCCACCCAGGTCCAGTTTGATATATACACTCTCTCTGCAGCAGTGGGACCCCACCCAGGTCCAGTTTGATATATACTCTCTCTATGCAAAACAGCGGGACCCCACCCAGGTCCAGTTTGATATATACACTCTCTCTGCAACAGTGGGACCATGTCCAGGTCCAGTTTGATATATACACTCTCTCTGCAACAGTGAGACCCCACCCAGGTCCAGTTTGATATATACACTCTCTCTGCAACAGTGGGACCCCACCCAGGTCCAGTTTGATATATACACTCACTCTGCAACAGTGGGACCCTACCCAGGTCCAGTTTGATATATACACTCACTCCGCAACAGTTGGACCCTGTCCATGTCCAGTTTGATATATACACTCTCTCTGCAACAGTGGGACCCCACCCAGGTCCAGTTTGATATATACACTCTCTCTGCAACAGTGGGACTATATCCACATCCAGTAGGTCAACATGTCTACTTGCAGCAAAATGTTAGTTGTAGCCATGCAGTTTTCTGTCAGTTTCAGATGTGACAATTGTTCTTCTGTAGCCCTAGAAAGTGTGATTAAAGTCAACACCAACAGTATGCTACCATGGTGTGTGTTGTGTATCAATCTACCAGCTAATTATGAACCAATAATTGTAAATCCTGTATGAATATATATATTTTAAACATTTAAATCTGTCTAAACATGGCCGAGTGACTTTTATTCGTATCTGGCACAAACTGAAATTAAAAATTTCTTTGTGGCATCCAAAGAGGGACAGTGCTCTTCAGCCAATCTTGAGCTGAAGCATACTACATACTACACTACAGTACAGTTAGATTTATAGAGGTAGTTTGATATACATTGCAAAATTTATTTGTGGCCTGGTGGTATTAATGACTTAAAACAATATTTATTTGACTGCAAATTGCTCTCAGTTGGGCTGAAGGGGTCGTTGTCGGCACGGGTACTACAGATATGTACCCTAGGACGATTCCATTTCCATTGTGTCGTATTCTTGACCGGAACTGTCATACTGTTGTATTAGATACATTTGATTGCTTTTTGTAAGTAATGAGAATACACAGTAACGGATATTTCGCGATGCATATGAATACCAATCGCAATCAGTTGAACGGGAACAACTACATGCGGTTTTGGTTTTGGATTGCGGAATATGGACTCGTCCGCCTTTTAGGGTACCAGGTACGTTTCTGTATTTTGACTTTGTTTAGGGTACATATCTGTATACAGAAACGTACCTGGGGTACGTAACTGTAGTACCCGTGCCGACAACGACCCTTCAGCCTCAGTATAATGTAACTGTAACAAAGTAAATACGTGAGTCGTAGAGGGAAATGTTCCCAAAAATATACCCCCCTCCCAAAATGCATGTTTTCTTGGGAGGACATTTTTCTATACATCGTGACAATTCGAGATACAGTATTAATTTCATGCCCCCCGTTTGTTTTGCGTTCGTTCACACCGGTGCAAAAATGGAGGAATCGTGGTAAAAATGTTAGAAGAAACACGAGTCGCCCGAAAGGTGGAATTGAACCACTCCGACGTCAGTCGGCTACAGGTTTGAAGCCTGCACCCCAGACCACTGAGGTTCATCCGGGCACTTTAAATTAGATTTTATAGGATTTTATAGGCGACTCGTCATGTTCAAAGCTAGTTTAGCTTGGGTTGATTTAAATACTTTTAGTTTCTGGTTTTAATTTAAACTGTATGTGTTTTATTTAATCATTCAATTTGTAATACAAACGTACATAATGATTATGTTATAGTTGTGGTTTTAGTTATTTTAACTGATATTAACAACTTTAAACATTATGGCTGATTTATTTCCTTGTTGCTGAAGGAAAGAAAGGGCAATAGACAACCAAGCTCCGTACACCAGTCCTAGCGCCTCTATTTCGGCTATAAAGCCAACGATAATTCTGCCTACAAATACAACTACGGGTATATTGATTTAAACAGCGTGTTTTCTTAGTCTAAACAAACTATTTTTCCAATTATGCTCCTTGTCGGCGTCAAAATGTGTCAGATATGGTGACATGATCTCCATAACATTGTAAACAAGGATGACTAGCAAAGTCTGGAGTTTATTCATCCGTAATGAAAGGAAGTGTACCGAGGAGAATGTACCCCGAATACACCGACCCCGAATACACCGTCTACAAATGTTAGCATGTCGACCTGGAGTTTCAGTAAAGAGGCGTTCCACTTGAATGCTCAGTGACTAAACAGCTGGCCGAGGTCGAAAGGAGGGAGACCTGAAACTATTTGATTAACCCAGCCTGTCGCACTTTCTTTAGAAATCAACTAATTCGTGCTCCTACCTGGTGTTCAGTGAAGATATTATTAGACGTACACAAATATCATGAAAAGGCGTACACACACACGCACGCACGCACGCACACACGCACACACACACACACACACACACACACACACACACACACTATTTTCCATGTCATTTCCTCCAAGCCCTACCATCATTTTCCAATATAAACAGGTTCTAGGTTATTTATTTCTTACATGCATAAAAAAGCTGTATTTGTTGGTCACACTTTCTGCAAAAAAAGGCACGTTATTTCTTTTACCTAAAATCCGGTGCACATGTAATTCAAATCAGTGAAACAAAGACTTGATAACAATTTTAAAATAAAGCGGACCCACTCATGAATATCAAATGGTTGCTTCCTACATGTGTATATGTGACCACCTCTTCGCACTAAATTGTTACATTTTGAACGTTACAAAACCGCATGTTTTGTTGTTGTGTTTACATTCTTGCTTTGTATAAGCAGACCTAGGTCAATTGTTATGGGTCAGTGACCTATTGCACAGAAGGTGAAAGGCTACCATTGCATGTGTGCCCGACCTGCAGGCTGGCGTCGCCACAAAACAAAGAGCACGCACGCGCATGTTCGGACGTGAATTACATTCGAACCAAGCACAGCACGATTATGTGTAAACAGCATGCAGTTGTTTGACGAATAGTGTTCTATATAAATAACATCGGAGTAACATATATGTTTAATGTGTGTGTCGTGGTTGATATTGTGTATTTAGGATAGAGATTGCAAATTTATATTCTAGCTGTTAGGCTGGATTGAAAAAATGGATACATTTCCTAGCATTTGAGGGACTGGTCTTTTATACTGAAGGGAGAGGTCCGGCAAGTTTAGGGGCTGGAGGTGGGGGATATGACAATATGAATCAATGAAAGCGAGGGTGGCCAAAATTTATCACAATTTGGAGGTGGGGGTGAGGTGGGGATGGGGGCTATGGGGTGGTGGGGATGGGGGGGAAAAAAAATGCTAGCTGTTGTTGTGGGGGGGATGGGGGCTAGCTGTTGTTGTGGTGGGGTGAGGTGAGGTGGGGGATGGGGGCTAGCTGTTGTTGTGGTGGGGTGTTGTTTGTTTTTCGGTTGTTGTTTTTGTTTGTTTTAGTTGTTGTCTTTTATTGTTTGGTAGGCTTTTTTTGGAGAGGGTCGGGGTCTGGGTTATAATAAGGTTAAAGGTCATATAGTAAGGAGTCTATCCTGTGTGAAAAATGTGACACATATTTGCAGTGTGCTCCGATAGTGTGGTCCGATATGTTCCATAAAATGGGGAAATAGAGAGTCAGCGAAAATACGACAGACCTAAGAAACTTGTTTTTCTCGAATATGTATATGATACAGTTTCAATGTTGGTCAGAATGTCTCTATAAGAAGATTAATCTTTGTGCAAGTAGATTCTGCCCTGTAAGTCTTTGTCACACGGCACTTCAGACAGAGACGCAATCCGCTTCCTCGACCCTTGAATGGACATTACCATGGTTACATGCATACGAAAACAGTTTCAGCTCTTGATCACCATGGCAACTGAGCCGATACTTTAACATATGAGTCATCGAGTCGGATATTTTAACTATAGGAGATGTCCATCTGTAGATATGGAAAACTACACTAAGAAATAACCTCACTGTATGGGGGGGCTAAGAATATCTGAATGCTACATGCATTGTGGAAAATAACGCTCGGTCAGCTCAAAATGACTTTGTATCAAGATGGCGTGAAGGCACATGATAGTATATGATCTTATATCAGATAATTAGGTTGCATTCATTGAAATATATTAGGTTTCAAAAGAGCAATCGAGAAAAGAGAATGTATATCGTTTAACAACTGCATATAACTACATCTGAATATGCGTAATTAGGACTAGACCTTGAGGATCAACAATCTACGCCTTCAAGTCTTCATGGGCTGCGAATGGGGAACGGGAACAACAACAATCCATGTCTTCGAGGTCCGTGACAGGAACAACAATCCAGGTCTTCAAGGTCCGTGACAGGAACAACAATCCAGGTCTTCAAGGTCCGTGACAGAAACAGCAATCCAGGTCTTCAAGGTCCTTGACAGAAACAGCAATCCAGGTCTTCGGGGTCCGTGACAGGAACAACAATCAAGGTCTTCAAGGTCCGTGACAGGAACAACAATCCAGGTCTTCGGTCCGTCCAACAATCCAGGTATTCGGTGTCCATGACAGGAACAACAATCCATGCAGGTCTTCAGGGTCCGTGACAGGAACAGCAATCCAGGTCTTCGGGGTCCATGACAGACACAGCAATCCATGTCTTCTAGGTCCGTGACAGGAACAACAATCCACGTCTTCTAGGTCCGTGACAGTAACAACAATCCACGTCTTCGGGTCCCGTGACAGGAACAACAATCCAGGTCTTCGGTGTCCATGACAGGAACAACAATCCATGCAGGTCTTCAGGGTCCGTGACAGACACAGCAATCCAGGTCTTCGGGGTCCATGACAGACACAGCAATCCATGTCTTCTAGGTCCGTGGCAGGAACAACAATCCATGTCTTCTAGGTCCGTGACAGGAACAACAATCCAGGTCTTCGGGGCCCGTGACAGGAACAACAATCCAGGTCTTCGGGGCCCGTGACAGAAACAACAATCCAGGTCTTCGGGGCCCGTGACAGAAAGAACAATCCAGGTCTGCGGGGCACCTGACAGAAACAACAATCCAGGTCTTCGGGACACCTGACAGAAACAACAATCCAGGTCTTCGGGGTCCATAACAGGAACAACAATCCAGGGCCTCCTTTCACAAAGCACTAAGGTGACCGTAAGTCACTAAGGTAACCTTAGTGCAATGTTAAAGAATGGGAGTTAAGGTTAACCTTAGTAAAGGTTGCTTCGTGAAAGGAGCCCCTGGTCTTCGGAGTCCGTGACAGAACAACCATGAAAGGTCTTCGAGGTCTGAGAGAGAAACAACAATCCATGTCTTCCGGGTGTGAATGTTAGAACAGCAGTTCAAAGGGGCGTGACATGGCACTGCATTGAATGAATCGAAACGTATCCTTTAATGAATTCAATTCGTTATTCGTAATAACTAGAACCGAATAGCCATGATGTTTTCAATGGCGTGTTTTACTTGTATTTGGGTGTTATGTATTGAAGTGAGGCATGTCAAATGGGATACATACCAGCCACTCAACACTCTCATACATTCAGTTTGACAGTGTCGTTAAAAACTAGCACTGTCAACATGGTCAAAACACGTCATCGAACAAAGATCGATGCTCTGATCACTGGATTTTCTGGTCCAGACTCGACTATTTACAGACCGCGGGCATATAGCTGGAATATTGCTGAGTGTGTCGTTAACAACAAACGAGGAAAAAACCCCGTAGTAGTAGTTGTGGTGGTGGTAGTAGTAGTAGCAGCAGCAGCAGCAGCAGCAGCAGTAGTAGTAGCAGTAGTAGTAGTAGTAGTAGTAGTAGTAGTAGTAGTAGTAGTAGTGAGTGAGTGAGTTTAATTTCACGCCGCACTCAGCAATTATTCCAGCTATATGGCGGCGGTCTGTAAATAATCGAGTCTGGACCAGACAATCCGGTGATCCGGTGAGCATCTATCTGCGCAATTGGGAACCGATGACATGTGTCAACCAAGTCAGCGAGCCTGACCACTGAAGATCAATATTCTAATCCGGACCTTCACGGGTCAGTAGTAGTAGTAGTAGTAGTAGTAGTAGTAGTAGTAGTAGTGGCAGTAACAGAAGACCCAGTAGTCAGAGTAACAAAACAACAATAATTTTAATAAAATAATATCATCAGCAAAGGGAGAGGTGGGTAGGATGGGGTATGGTGTACTTTGGTCTAGATATTTCTTACTGACACCCATACCCTGCTTGTAGAAATATCGTATTTGTTGTGGAAGTATACACCAAATGCTTATGTGTTTTTAGAGGTTTTAAAATAACAAACGAAGTATTTATATCGCACGTTAACACATGTCAAAGCATGGAGGTCTCCCGGTTCATTTGCGGTCTGCTGAACCTCAAGCGCTGGCCATGCATGTATATGTACTCGGGTGGAGAAACTCGATCCACATCACGCTCTACTAGTTTGGGGACAGGATATAACATAATTTAGATCCCCAATATTTACTGCACGTCATGACTTGATTGAAACAGGAAGGAATATTATTCTCAATTTCTTTTATATGAGATTTCGCTTTATTCCCATGATGTCATTTGGCCACGATATATATCTGGTTTCATTTAAATGAATGTAGATTTGCCGTTTGTGATTAACATCGGTATGGCATTTTCATCAGTATCCCCACCCAATGACTTTAACAGCGACCCTCCATTACTGACCTAAAAATATCATGTTCGAGTCTGTGGTCTTCTATTTTACGCGAGGAATACCTTATAGAGAGAAGCTGTCTCAGTACGGAAATCGTGTTATAACGAGCATTTTGATTTCAAATTGTTATAAATATTCACAACCTAAAATACGGAAGTTTATATGATTACCGTTATTATTGGAGCTACAAATTCAAATACAACATGTGTTCATATGCTCTGCAATCCGATTTTAAAATGACATCTTGCGATCCCACTCTAAAAGACAAAAAAAAAGTTCCGTTATACAGCAGGAACGGGCGACGTACTGAGGCCAACATTCGAGATCACGTGACTGAGCAATTGATCGCGCCAACTTGTCGGCTCGGCGAGTACTGTTACTATGCAACGCTGGGACAAAGGCTCGTGAGAACGAACAGATGACGTCATAATCTATATCACGTGGGTTGAGCATGCTTGTGGAGGTCGAATCGTCGTCGGTTTGTCGGAAAGTAGGTCATATGAAATCGCCGTCAGCGCAGCAGAGCCGACCGAGCGGTATTTTCAGCTTGACGGAAACAGCAGGCTCGGTAGGCCTATGTGTTGTTCGGGCAGCAACAGCGAGCAGACGGGCTGCGTCAAGTACGTTGGGGGGAATGTACGTCGTATTGCAACCGCCGGCTCTTATCACAAGAACTCGATGTTCGCAACTCTTGTTCTCATCACGAGACTTTTGGCCAAGATCGTCGGGAACGTGAAAGGCTTTAAAGTATTTTGGCCGACACCGCCTACTTTACTGGAACCAGTTCTTCAAACAAAGAGGCATATATTTTTGAACGAGACATTGTTCAACGACTTACGTATCTGTCTGGTTATACTTACGATGGCCGGAGCTCTAAGGAGGGGTTAGTTGTGGAGTTAATAATTCCGACAACCTGTGAAGATCCGGGTTAGAATTGGTCTTCGGCTACCAATGCTTGTCTTAAGAGGCGACTAACGGGATCGGGTGGTCAGGCTCGCATACTTGTCATTGTATCCTAATTGTGAAGACTGAAGCCCATGCTGTTGATCACTGGATTGTCTGGTTTAGACTCGGTTATTTATAGATCGCCGCCATATAGTTGGAATATTGCTGAGTGCGGCGTACGACAACAAACCAAAACCAAACCAAACCGACAGCCCGTAAATAACCGCACTGGACCAGGTAAACCAGTAACTCGGAGAAGCTGGAGCAATGTAATACACGGACGGAATGTAATGACACGAAATCAAGTGTCGCTGGTTCTGGCAAGCATGATCCTATTTCAGTCAGCTCCTACCACAAGCATGACTAATTGTTTGATGGGCATTCTAGAAGTTGGTGACTCAAAAATGAAACATACACCTTTATGGATGACTTGATAACGATGTAAGAATCTACATCGAAACGTCGCTCTATGCAATAAACAAGAAGTTGTCATCCATAAAGTTGTATGTTTCATTTTTGACAAGCATGACGCTTTGTTTGTTTGATGTTTGATGTTTGATGTTTGATGCAGCATTCAGAAATATTCCAGGTTCATGACGACAGTCTGTAAATAAACGAGCTTGGACCAGACAATCCCTTATTGGGATACGGTGGCATGCACGTCAGGCAAAGTCAGCGCTCCTAACCACACACTCCCTTTGTTGCTTCTTATGACAAGCATGTGTTGCTGACGATCAGGTTTAACCCTGATCTAAACGGGCTACAATCTGACCCGAAATTCCCATAATGTATAATGCTGAAACTTGGAACGATGAAACTACTAGATGATGACGCCGATCGTCAAGCATTACTTCCAGAATCTTACTTAATATTCTAAAATCAATGACAAACCACACGGAAACATGACAGAACAACATAACATGGTCGCATCTGAACCTCAATGGGATACAGGAACCCTGAGGAGGTCCGCAACCCCCACCCCACCACCACCAACCCTGTCCTGAAAGTTTATTGAATGTCCCGTGAAAACGGGTGAAAATGAAGTGTGCACCCTCCCTTCTCAAAAGTGTGCACCCCACCCTTCTCAAAAAGCTGTATCCGCCCCTGTCAAGAATACTGGTTACTGGTGACGTGACATGCATCTGGCAGCTGTGGTTCTTGCATGAACCGACATAAGAATACTTCATTGGAACTATACAGCTATGTAGCTCAGTCAATAACTATATAATAATAATACTGGAAATTTATATAGCGCTTAATCCAACCACTAAGTGGGTGCTCAAAGCGCTACAAAATAATAATAATGTTTGAGTAGAGTTAATAGTGCAGTGAAAAGAGATGCGTTTTAAGAAGTGTTTTGAACACAGCAACTGATTGGGACAGTTTTAAGGCGAGGGGCAGTTCATTCCACAGCGATGGAGCACAAACACTGAAAGAACGCTTTCCATAAGAGGCCAGCGTGTAAGAAGGAGTTTTAAAAAAAAATCTGCTTTCAGATCGCAGTTGTCTGGATGGTTTGTAGGGGTTAGCAGTTCAATTAGATATTCTGGTGACATGCCTTTTAGACTCTTGAATGTGATACAGAGTACTTTAAACACTATCCTCGCCTCAACCGGAAGCCAGTGTAATGACTTCAGTATCGGCGTAATGTGAGAGTACTTTGGGGCACGTGTAACGATTCTTGCCGCTACATTTTGGACTTTTTGAAGTCTCCTCAGAGATTCTTCACTGATGTCTAGAAGCAAACTGTTCGCATATAACTGACGTGAAGGACAGTATTTGCGCAAAGCTTACATGTTTGTAAGAAGATTGAAAGAAGAATGTTTCGCCAAATGCCAGTCATTGATTTTGCCAATGGAATGAGAAATTCCGATTCAAATGTATAAAGAAATTGATCAGCAAGACTCAGTCTAGATCGCCTGTCTTGCATGGCGCAGTTGTCGTGATTCTGTATTACGAAGATAGCAGGGGAAGCGCCACTCGTGCCATTGGGATGCCTACATCTTGACTAATTGTCTTATCCCCAAATATCCCCATAGAAGTCCAATATTTCACAAAATGTTTTCTCGGTAAACTAGCTTCCTGAGATGCTATTGGCTTCCTTTTTAATATATTGTTTTGAGCCTCCGAGGATAGCTATGTTAGTGGAACTATGCCCAGCACATTGATACATCTCCAATGGATCAAGTAATGAAGGTGTTCCTCAAGTTGCTCGTGTTTATACCTTATAAAAACGAAATCCCTCCCTTGATTATATAGGATATATTTATATAGCGCACATATCCAGGCAACTAGTACATGCTCAAGGCGCTGGTATTTTTTCCCCTCGATTATTGGATGTCAATCTAACGGCACATCATGTCATCAACCACAACTCCCTGGGAACTATACAACTCTTACAGCCTCTAGGAGCACCGAGTTATTGCGGCTTTCTCGTCCGAACGAGGTACCCATTCACAGCTGGGTGGATTTGTCTGTTAAGGATTATTGTTATTCTTTGAAACAGGAGTTTGGGGACATATAGCAGATCCACAGATCATAGAACAAACGCCCCGTTCAAAGAAATATCGATCATGTACAAGCTGCCGTATTTATACGTGTACCTCAAATACTGCTGACTGTTCCATTAAACAACAAGTACAAATAACATGTATGGATTAACATACATGTAGTACACTCTGGAGAAGATGGACACAGATTTCGTACCAACTAATTACGTACACAACGTAAAGCTTATTACATACACACTAGTCTGTCTCACAGTCGCTGAACCATACTGTTCTCCCTTTCGACCAGTCCTTTCTGTAATGCAAACCCCTCAATGAACAATTGTTTAGATTTTCCTCAGGAATTTAAATCTCCCACCTCATAAGGACTCACAAGACACACACTTGGATCACTAAGTGACATAGACACAAGCTTATGATACAGTGGGAATGAATAGTACTTTTTGCAAGTGTAACAGAAATATATTTGTCAAATATAGGACAGGCTTTATTGGACTTGACTGTCTCCTAAAAATCTGCTTTCCTAGTACTTCATGTCTTATTTGCATTTTATGAAGTAGTGATACAGCGTTAGCTGGAATAGTGCTCAATATGAATATGAATCTAGCCATCGCAGTTACGTCGTAACGGGCACTTCAACGTGATGAGCGTATAAGGGCGCAAAATTAAGCACCAGGGCCCCTTTTAGTCTCTTACAAAGCTATCGTAAGCCTAAGATCTCTTAACGTTTCTCGTAGCATTCGTACCTCCTATACTGTAACATTGACTTACGATAGTCGTAACGCTACGAGAGCTTTCTGAAACGGGGCCCTGATGCTTAAAGCGCCAGCTCGTCACGTTGAAGAGCCTGGTTCGAATCCGCGAGTAAAATCAGTAAACAAACGCATGCCTATAGTCGCTAACTTTCTAACCTGTATACCAGTTCCTAAACATCAGACCTCAAGAGGCAACCCCAAACACAATCCTATACTGAAAAGAAATCTTCAACTAAATGTTATTTCTGATATATTAAGTGCCTGGAATGGTATTACTTGAATTACTACGCAATATCTCATCGATGTCTGAAGTAGAGATAAGGGCTTCGTGTTATATAACTCAGACAGAACTATAATGGTAATCCAACTCATATTAGACTGCTAGAAGTATGTATATACATACGGGGTCTTTACACTCACGTACACATATCTATTACGTACGAGGGCGAACATATCGGGGATCATATTTTTCATACGATGCCCTAGGGCAAAATATCACTTTGTCATGGTGACGTGACGTCATGAAAAATGCTATGACGTCACGTTTCTTCTGTGACGTTGCGTTCTACATACGGCGACGGCGGGTAGACAGCCTATGTTTGAAAGTAGATTAGGGTTATTTTCCTCAGTTTGACGAGTTCGGTAATAAACAGAATATTATATTCGTGCCCATATCATACTATGTTTACGACACTCGTGCCTAAATATCGGTATATCCCTCGCTCTCGCTCGGGAAATACCAACATTTAGGCACTCGTGTCGTAAACATAGTATGACATGGGCACTCATATAATATCCTCTATATATGCATGGGTCTCACGCTATCCGTATGTTATAAACGCGAATACAGTGGACGGTTACGGGTGAGTGAGTATGGCTTTTCGCCGCTTTTAGGAATATTCCAGCAATATCACGGCGGGGGACACCAGAAATGGGCTTCACACATTGCACCCATGTGGGGAATCGATCCCGGGTCTTCGTCGTGACGAGAGACGAACACTTTAACCACTCAGCTTCTCTCGTGAACAGTCCCGTCTTTTTAAACAAGAGAGTACATGCATTAAAATTCAATTTGGAAAATCAAATATAAAATCGTTAAAAAGACGTTAGTGGGCTGAAAAAATCTCACAGTCTCTGAACCACATTTTCCCTTTCTGAAGAGCCATTCCTTCAATGTTAAAGCCCTAAATGAAGCAAGTCTACATTTCCCAGGTTCAGTTTCTGAATATCCCTTCTCTCTGTATGGGGCTCCTTTTCAATTTAAAAATAATCTTATGATATACATATCAAATGCATCATCATCGAATAGCCATTTTGTTTCATATTAAGCCACCGTAATGAAATTGGATTTCTTTTTGATTGAGATTTATGTTATTGTACTTTTCAGTTCTATATTATAACATAAAATAAGGGATTGGGGACACAATGCCCCGGTCGATCATCTCAATATCACCTGCATGTATGTAGTGTAGATGCTTTAGTCTGTGGTGTTTAAATAAGCATTTTGTAAACATGAGTTATATGATTCTGTAAAAGACTGGTTTCTGATTAGTGTTCGGAAAGGATATTTAACACATCTGTATATATACCGTGTTCACATACCCCGGTTCCATTAACAATGACAATATTTGAACAGAAGACCTCGGCGACAGTTTACTCCGTCATGGGCACGCGTTCATGGCAGATTCATCAGTAATATCAGCTTCCCGTCTGCATGTAAATATACGACACTTTAAGAACAGGCTTATATTTAAGATCAAAGTTGCGTATATAATAGACGCAGAAGGGATTAGTCTCCACGATTTCATTTCATTTCAGACTGATTTATACAGTTGATCCTAAAATTGTACTCAGAAAAATACATTTCATAAAATAATAACAAATATCTATATTTTAGGCAGTGTACATTGTCTGATTGCAGATTACCATGAACACTGGTCTCTGATTAAACTAACGCTTGGTCCCATTTAAATTGAAAAGGAGCCCCAGCGAGACCAGAGAAACTGAGGAAATCTAGACTTGCTACATTTAATACAAAATAATGTGGTTCAGCAGAGACCATATAATAGGTCTCTGGGTTCAGGGACTGTGAGACATACTAGTCTCTCATTCATGATTCATGATGAAATATGCATGACGCCGCGGGTGTTCAAGAAACGGTGAAGTCAGATGCTACTCGCGTTGTTTCACACGACCTGGAATATACGATAGGACGACAAATCCTTATATATATACGTGCCTTGTTAATAGTGTAAACATGACACATGTCTGTATGAAGAGTGGGACGGGTAATTGTCACACTGTAACATGAAGGCCGCTCTGTATACAGGCTGTATGCGGTGGCTACAGTCGAAACTAGCTACACAGGATCAATACGTGTTAAAGAAGTGTCGAATCTCCGGCTGTGCATGTGTAAAAGAACAGATGGCCTTGACACGTATGGAGATAAAACATATGCCTGATATTGTATACATGGAAACAAAGGAAATTCAGACGTGCGATATGAATATTCATTAACTAATCTGGCCCTAACAAAGTGTCCATATCCCAGCTAACATACGGTATGTATGCTAAACCTGGCGGTGGTATTTTTTAAATATAAATACAGGAGACATATGGCTTTATGGAATGTGATTATGACAGTCATTTTTACTGTTTTCATGCATTCATAGGTGGTGGGGTAGCCTAGTGGTTACTGCGTTCGCTCGTTAAGCCGAAGTGAGTGAGTGACTTGAGTTTTACGCCGCACTAAGCAATATTCCAGCTATATGGCGGCTGTCTGTAAGCAATCAAGTCGGGACCAGACAATCCAGTGATCAACAGCAGGAGCATCGATCGACGCAATTGGGATACGATGACGTGTATCACCCGTGTCAGCGAGGCTGACCACCCGATCCCGTTAGTCGCCTCTTACGACAAGCATGGGTTACTGAAGATCAATTCTAACCCGGATCTTCACGGGTCGGTTGGTTAAAGCCGAAGACCCGGGATCGAGTTCCAACATGGACACAATGTGTAAAGCCCACGCCTGTTGTCCCCGCTAGAAAATTGCTGGAATGTTGCTAAAAGCGGCGTAAAACCATATTCACTCATATATTTGTTTTAATTCAAAAGATATGTGAGACAAATGTAAAATAGGCACGCTTCATGTTATGTATTGTAATATATGCATGCCATACGTTATATAACATATGCATGTAACGCCGTACAGATGGTCATTATAGTGATTGGCTGAATACCACAGTTGTTTCCTGTAGGCGCTGTCTACTTTTTAACATGAAAGACCACACCCGCATATAACTGTTTAAATATAACAGTGAATGCAAAGGGGTGGTGACTCATCGATCTTTACATATATTGAAAGGCACGTTTTCCATTAAGTGTTAGACGCGGACGTTTCATCGACAGGAGTGTGGTGCACCGTTTGACCGCATACTTCACATCCGGGTCTCGCCGAGCTGAGAAAATGTTCAGAAACAAGTCAAATTTATTACATGTGCACTAACTTGAAATTCTAAGCTGTAATACAGCTCAAGCTACTGTGTTTGGCTCCTTAATAATAAAACCCAGCATATGAACTTCAACCATTGTGTACAAGCTGCAATCTGGTTAAGGAAAGCCGTCCAGTTTGAGGCTGAATCTGGACTCTGTAGCAAATCCACCATCAGGGAAATGAAGACGATAAAAATATCGATTATTTCATGTTTTTCGTGATCATTATATATATACACAGCATTTTTGTAGTTTATTTGTCAAACAAGGTTAGGGCTGCGAAAGCGGATTAAACAAAGCATTGCGTACATGCATGGATATATTTTAGTCTGGTCGACCACACACACATTTTCATTCCATACACCGGCATGACCTACTTTCACGCTGAGGGCGATTAAGTGGTTTCTATTTTGTCATACGCGGAATTTAACTTTTAGACGGCAATCTGTGATGTTCGGTCATCACATGTCTCAATGTCGGACACGAAGGTATATGACTTGCCACATAACTCATGCAAATCCCGTCGCTCTCTGTAGACTCAAACAACATGAATAAAAAACGGACAATGCGCATACGCATGTACCCAGTTCTAGACTGGGTAGATGTATTCCACTTAACACAGGAATGTACTCCACTGTATGAGTGAGTACACAACAGCCTTGGCAATTCGCTATTAGGGTCAGGGGCGGATACAGCTTTTTGAGACAGAAGGGGTGTTGGTTGGGGGTTGGGTTTGTGCACTTCATTTTCACCAGTTTCAATGGTCATTTAATAAACTTTCAGGACTAAAAGGGGGGTGCGCACCCCTGCACCCCCCACCCACCCTGGATCCGCCTATGAGGGTTACGGCATGCACCTATTTCATGACCATATGGCTAACGGCTAATGGTCATTGCCACTAACATGTTCATAATCATAATCAATGCTAATAAATAACGATACGGATACCATCTGATTAAACTTAACAGATAAAGCTGAGCAGTCAGTGTTTGCATCAGTGATAATCACTGATTGTGGACCTTGCCGAAACTGAACATACACGTTACCTGTCAGAAGGAATAGATGTCCTTTTTCTGTGGCGTATTGTAACGTCTTGCAGTAAGCGTGTTGGATATACATGTATATTTTCTTGTGATATATGTTACATGTCTTGGTTATATACGTGTGTGTTTGCATGTTTGTATGGGTATGTAATCTGAGGTTAATATTGTATGCGTATGTATGCAAGTACTGATGTGTATTTGCTAGTTTGTGAAGAGGGGCTGTGTGAGTGTAAGGATGGAAGGTCTGGGCCTATGCTTGCATGTGTGAGTGGGTTGGAAGGGGTGGGGTGGATCCTTGTGTGGATATGCGTGTACTTGGATACATGGTGGCTGTGCATGTGTGAGTGGGTTGGAAGGGGTGGTGGTGGTGAAGTGTGTGTGTGGTGTGTGTGTGTGTGTTGTCCTTGTGTGGATATGCGTGTACGTGGATACATGGTGACTGTGCATGTGTGAGGATGTATGTCTGTGTGTGTCTGTTGAATTTGTGAGCATTGAATTATATTATTACTTACTTTTACTTCAATTATATATTGATTTTAATGTACAAATTGTCTCTTAGGCCTATAAACGGATGTTACTTTAACCACGCTTTTATATTTGCAAATATTTTAACACTGTAATACAATAATTTTCTTTTCTTTCTTCTACACGCTGTGAAACACGTTTATCTATCCCGACCCAAGGTATAACTGAAGGTTGAATATGATAATGTCAGATATTTGTATGTTGACACGGGACTATTGTTTTGATGCAGGTGTTGATTCACTCAATATGGTGTTCAGTTATAGAATCTCTGAACGATAATGATCACATCGGTATTACAAGAGGCTGACAACCATGCACGTGTAACTGCTTGAACAGCGTCTTCTCCGTTCATACAGTGCTGTAGTCTGTCTCGGTGTTACAGAACTGTATTATTTCCACTTCAAGCCAGCCCTTACTGTAATGATCTAACCCTAAATGACGCAGGTCTATTGATTTTCCACAGAACCAGGCTCTTTTACAATATAAATGTTTGTTTCTATAAAAATTGCATATATTTTAAGAGACGATTTGACTCAGTGCAGTAACGATGAAGACTTATGCTGTGGGAGGAAATATACAGCCTCTTAAACATTGTCATGCTAAGGGGCCATTTCAAAAGTTCGATGATGAATATATAACTGAATTCCTTAAGTTCCTCCGCCCCTCTTCCCAGCCCCCAGCCCCAAGCAAAAGAACACACAAAAACACTCTCCCTCACCATGGTACTTACAACTAGTGTCAGTGAAGGCTAAACCTTACCTTACGGAACCCTGGATGTATTTAATTACAGATCCTAACAGTATTTGAATGAAAATATGATGAGTGTAGTATAGGTACTCCGTTGGAGTAACGCTTAGTCTCTGGATATATATCATTTAAATTGAAAAGGAGTCCCAGTAAGAAGGGAGATTCAGAACCTGGGGAAATTTGCACTTTCTTCATTTAGGGATTTAGCATTGCAGAAAGGGCAAGGCAGTGGGGGAAATAATGGTGTTCAGGGGCTGTGAGACGGACTATTCAGGGGCTGGGAGACGGACTATTACTTCATATACCACTGATAATGAGGAAAGTTGAGTTTTATGATCTAACAGTTGCATGGCTATCAAACTCCAACCCTGTTCCAATATACATCATGCTGCTCCGTGAGGTGCGGTGCCATTCTGTCGGGTTTGAATAACGGTTCCAACTGCGTCGCATGCCTCAAATGATAACTGTCACAGTAAGCGTGTATGCATATTAAGATAATCGCGATTGTTACCGACTGGACTTTGCGTGTATTTGTGACAGATACCAAGGGTGGACAGATACACTCAACTTTTTAAGGAAATCCTGGTGTCATCGACGGTTGATAGTGAGTCATTAGTCGGAATCGTTTGATAGGCTATTTTAGGGAAGAGTTTTTAAGATATGGAGAGGTTTTCGTCGCAATATGTTTAGGTGCCTATATACCCATGACCATTGCTAACTATACCCCCTGCATACTTAACCATGTATGTTTCGTTTGTTTGTAAAGCATTCGCTCGTCACGCCGAAGACATGGGTTCGATTCTCCACATGGGTACAATGAAGCCCATTTCTGGTGTCCCCCGCCGTGATATTGCTGGAATATTGTAAAACCTAACTCGTTTGTTTGTTCTTTAAAGTCGGATTCCGTTGTACTCGAGTTAAGATATGACGGCCAGGACCACGCGTACAATGCAAGCAACGATTCACGCTTAGGTTACAACTACAGGCAATCGACATTAACATGGAGACAGACCATCTGATCCGTTTGGTCGCCTCTTACAAACAGCATAGGTTGACAGGGGCCTGTTCTAAGCCCGGTAATCCCACGGACAGACGTTTCATAAAGGTAGTGAATGTAGAGATGGTCATGACCATGTCTGACTGACTGACTGAGTTTAGTTTTACGCCGCTTTTAGCAATATTCCAGCAATATCACGGCGGGGGACACCAGAAATGGGCTTAACACATTGTGCCCATGTGGGGAATCGAACCCGGGCCTTCGGCGTGACGAGCCAACGCTTTAACCACTAGGCTACCCCACCGCCCGTCATGACCATGAGGGAGTTGCTGTCTAAATTGTTGTCGTAGGCATGCTGTAGGCATTGGTCACTCCGCCCCCACCTAATTGCAGAAACTGTAGTTATGTCTACTTCGCCAAGGCATCGCACAATCGAGTCACATAGTCCAGATATTCAAAGCCAAAGAGAGTTCATCTTAAAGAGAATTCTTCGAACGTGAATTTGACCCTATAGCTATTGTTTGCGATGACACTTTCATCGTACGTTTGCAATAGGGTGGCAATGCAGATAGCGTTAGGAAGCCTCACGGATGTTTGAACAATCCGCTTTTGTTGTGTATTCTTTGTGGTTTGTCTGTAGACTTCATCAGCAGTGTTGAGGCCTATAGTTCTTTGGCGGGACTATTTGAATGTGTAATTTTTGACACCAAGAATATTAAAGCTAATTATATGCACTGAACAATTAAATAAGACTGCATAAGAAACCACTATGAGCCCCAAAGCCGTATCTCTGTCGAGAAGACGTTTGCGTTCAATTCGTACCGTAATTAACGTCATTTAGTCTCTCAGCAGGCATAATCTGACGTCCATTTGTTTTGACGTCGTTTAATGTGGATACTTTTCTGCAACGTTCCCATACATTGCTGAACGAATACTCGAGACATCACAGGTTGACGTGTGTTTTTGGTTTACGTCTTTCAGTCTGACGTCAAACCATTTAGATACGCCCTACTGCGGTGTACAGGGCGTTTTTAGGCATGTGCGGCACGTGAAAACGGCTACGGCGGCCATTTTGGCCTTCACCCACACGTTTGACGCTGATAGGTTCGGGTTTGTGACGTCACAAATATGTAAATGAGGACGGCCGGGTTGTGGCGGCCATCTTACTTTGCCCGACTGTAGGCTATTTTTGGTAACAAAACGTGTGCGTCTGCGTGGTGGTACAGAAGAACCGTGATTGGTCGAAACACCATATTATGCATGCCGGGTATGACGTAGTTAGTGGGGCGAACTGTACCACGTGACCAGTTGGCCGCCATGATAGATTGTCGTAATGCGGGAGAGTATCATGGTTGATTCCTGAACCGAATGGCGGATCGGTGTACGGAGCTGTAAAATCACCTACACACTCATATCACTGACTTGAAAAGTGAGTATGCACATATATCCGTCCAAATGTTGGAAATAAGTGTATGAATAGGCTCTATAAAGTCACAATCTATATGATTGGGGTAATATAACACATATTCAGCGGTAGCTATGAACACAGCAAAGCTTCGCGGCGCGCGCGTTTTCCCTGCAAGGCGGATAATCGAGCCATGCTGAGAAATGTCTTCCGTCGGCCCCTACAATAACGCGACTTGGTGTGTAGTTTATATGATTAGTTGAACATATATTACATGTAAATGAAATAGAATACACAGATTGGACATGGAAGCATAGTTTTGTTAGGAGCTAGAAGTAATGAATCTGTCTGTAAGTGAATAAGGGCATTGTTTTTCTGTTCGAGAAGGAAGTGAACACCCAGACGAGACTCATTCAGGTCGCTAACATTGAACATGTGCTGAAGTAACATATTCATATTATTTTGAAACAGATTATCAGATTAATTTTAACATTCTGCGATGACCACATGTTTATGTCCATCTTTGTTGCGGTTTAATATTAATTTATGAATCTTATGTAGGCTGTTGAGTGTTAGTATTTTTCGCGGCACCGCAGTATTCAACAAGAATTTGTAATATTGAATATGATTATCATAAAGTCAAAATATTCAAGTTAAATGTTAATTTTCAAAAAAATTCGTTTGAATTATTATGTTTTACTGGTGTAATATTTTGATTGTTTTGGTAATATATAAATGTAGTGATGGGAGATTATATTTTAGTGAAATATTCCAGCGGAAGTTATATTGCAACCTTGAGTGATCAAAAGGAAACTCCCCATTTTATGGAATAATCGTACCTGGAAATAGTGTTTGGATATCCCGTGTTTGCATATTCCCGCAAGATTAGATAAAACCATGTGCTGATGTAGATATTCATATATTAGTTTGAAACAGATATTCAGATTAATTTTATTTCCCAGAATTTAAACTTTAAGGCAAATGCTTAAAATGTGTAGCTATCAGCCTTTCATCAGTAGCATTCACAAATACAACACCTAGATTCTACTTAATTGTGGACTGACTTGCAAGTTTAGTGGTTTTGTTGACTGAATGTCAGTTTACCTGTTGTCACTTGGGATGTTGTTCGTATGTCGACCACTGGTTTGTCGGGGCTAGACTCATTACCGATAGATTTCGGCCACTACCTGATCATTTACATAAATACAGTTTAGCTAGGCATAGTTGTAATGTTATGTGATAGCTATTGCAAGTTATTGTCTGTAGACAATAAGGATGGGTGCAACTTTCAGCTGATCCACCAGTAGAGAGAGGTTCAACAGCTGACTGGTACATTTATTCAAAACATCAAGAAAAAGTAATAAAATAGCTAGAGAAAGCATATTGTTTTCATGATGTGACATAAAATATTGGTTATTAAGTCATTAGTCAATGGCCAATCAGAGTTTTATCTAGGATGCTGAATCAAGTGCCCTTGGCAGCCTAATAGTGATAATTGGGATATTTTCTGGATTATTTTATCTTAAATTCATAGGTTTTTAATATTGCATTCAATGCAATAATGTTTGTTGTTTAACGTCACACTCCACAATATTCCAGCTAAATGGTGGCGGTAAATGACCAAGTCTGGACCAGACAATCCAGTGATCAATGCATTGATACGCAGTTGGGATACAATGATATGTGTCAACCAAGACAGCGGGCCTGACTACCTGATCCCATTAGTTGCCTCTTACGACAAGCATGGCTTGCGGAAGACCAAATTGTAATCCAGAATGCAATTATTCAAAATGAAGTATAAACATTGTTCCAAACAAATCCCCCAAATTGGAATGCATGTTTGCCAGTTCATGTAACTGTGTATATTATTATTAATGTTGCTTGGAAATCTGTATTTTACTGTAAACACCAAGTAACATTTCCTATACACAAAGTAACATGAACTGGGAACTGTGCTTTCCAATTTTGGGAGTTTTACTGGCATTTGCAGAAGTCTCGAAGCTGAATGTTGCCACTGAACAGATGTAGATTCAGCTATACTAAATTAAATTCGGAACGGAGGGCAGTGGGCGTGTTCAACATTTAACATTTTCCTTTTCATGTATGTGTCAAGTGGGTTTGACTGCCTCTTTAGCCATGCAGGTCTCAAGCCTTTGCACCACATAAAACCTGGTTGGACAAGGGTCCCATAAGGCCTAAAAACAAATGTTGTGGTTCCGATTACCCGACCGACCCTTGAATTTTGGTGCCGACCCTTTTTTTTTAAGCGGACTGAATAAATAAGCTTTCAGATACCATTGTGTTTTGCCGGTGCCGACAGATATCGGTCATGCTGATAGAGAAAGTCTATATGATGTCCATAAGCTTGATTGAATAAACAAATACATATTGATAGTAATGATACATGTGTTATTAGTTTGTACTTTCCTTGTAAAAAAGTATGTAAAAAAAAAGAGTTCCTACCAACCTACCCTAAGTTTTAAAGAGGTGTAATCGGAACCACAACATATTTTTTAATTTGGCCTAAGTCTATATAATATAATAAATTTAATTTCACAATTTTCAGATTTCGGAGGGATTTTTGTTAAGATTCAAAATTAAATGCCTTTTGGCTTGCAAATTTTGGAAAATATTTTGATATTGTCCAAAATCAAATAACAGAAGTGTATGAAAATCAGGCTGGCCTATGGTTCAGATAGTTTTACATGTCAAAATACATTAAGTTAATGTCCTTGGCTATTGATAGAAATTCAGTGACCTGTGGCTTTGCATTCAGCATGATCTGTAAAATCATTCCGGTGTGTCAGAAGAAATGTAAGATAGTTTCCTCAGGAGACAGAATCTAGTTGGGCTGCTTGATTTGTATTGACATCAGCAGGAGATAGCTATATTATATGTGCCATGTAATAACCAGATGTTGTTAAGCAATGATAAGTGATCATAGTTAAACAGAAAGCAGAATCGACATAAATAACAATGTGTTCCAAAATATCGATACAAAATTTGAGTTTTTGTCATGAACTTTTATGTGAAAAGTTTTCTGATTTTCCTAGATTCAAATGCATCACCAAACCTCTGGATCCCAGGATTATTCTCCTTCTTAACTACAAATGCTGTATAGCAACAGTTACTTGTTTTGAGCTGATCTGTAAATGCCAGGGGAACACCAGAAATGGACTTCACACATTGTACCCATCTGGAGACGAACCCATGTCTTCAGAGTGACGAGCGAAGGCTTTAAATATGAGGCAATCTCACCGCCAGAATCATTAATAGGCTGGTGATGTAAATTACAGGTTTTGTTTTGACACGGTTAAGCAGTGGTGTTGGTTTATCCTTTTTCATACAATACAGTGTCTATATAATAATACTGATGTCAGGGTCTGTATGACCCGCTTGTCATGGAAGAGGGCTCAAGTCCCGCTATCTAAGTCATTGCGATTCCCCATGCATAGATCCTTCCATTGAGCATACTAGAAATCAGGGTAAGACTTCCGCCCGTACCCCCCCTCCTAAATTTTAATGATGAGGAACAATTTCTTTCAGTGGCACTTGTAGAAGTTGGATATGTCTTTCAGTATGTTCAGATACAATTAAAGAAACATGTTAAAACTCATTGTTATCAGATGAGGAATATATATTCAGGTGATATGATTTGACTACAATGAAATTTAAGGGGGGATACGGACGAAATTCTTTCTGAATCAGTGGTTGCTGATTCAAATCCCAGTTTGGTCTGATTATGTTTCTAGGTTGTCATCGCCATAATCGTGCTCATGGTTTCAGCAAAGTGGCACCACTTAAGTCTTTCCTCTCACATTAAGCTGACAAACTGATATAAAATGGTATGCTGTTAAGAGCTGTGTTAAACCCAATTAACTCATTCACTTTTCAGTGAGAGTCAGTGTCTGGAAACTATTTCAAAAGAGCAGTTCCTTTGCAAGGGGAAATAACACCTATATTATCTCCCCTTTAATGTTACCTCTTAATAATAAGGAATGGTGGTATCAGTGAAATAGGTTTAAGTTCCTGCTTTAATAATCTGTGTGCTCCGATTTATTAATGACTGACACAGATCAATATTCTCAATAATTCATATTGATGCGTATATTTGTTGTGCTCAGCGTTCAAAATAAACCGGAGGCCCAGTGCCGGTTGTTATTGTGTCAGGCTGGCAGTTTCAAATATTTGCATCCCCTTGAGGGCTTTCTTTAGGCCAAAATAAAATAATGTTGTGGTTCTGATTACACCTCTTTAAACTTTAAGGGTAGGTAGGATATTTAAAAAAAAATTTTTTTTTAGAAGTAAAGTAAAAACAAATAACACATTTATCAATGTATGATTGTTTATTCAATCAAGGTTTCGGCCATCATGTCAAATCAGAATGACCGATGTCCGTCGGTGCTGGGAAAAAACAATGGTATCTCAAAGCTTATTTCATTTATACCGCTTAAAAAAATTAGGGTTGACACCAGAATTCAAGGGACGGTCGGTCGGGTAATCGGAACCACAACATTTTTAGGCCTTATTAACGTTCGGGAATCATCCATGATCCACCATGTTACGATAACTTACAGTTTCACTTCCTGGTATTTCAGCGCTTTGTGCATGGAAATGTCAACACCAGTCTTTGATGACAAATAAAACTTTATCTCTGTGCCATAGGCTTCGCTAATTCATTTTGTAGAAACAGTGTGAAGCTGTGTACAGTGTAGTCTATTTTGTTTTTATTGGTTTGACTTTTAATAAAATGGGCCTGCAGATTTCATTCAGGGCCTGTAGGTTTTAAAGCCTGCAGGGGCAGCAGGCCCTGATGGTCAACTGGCAAATTAAAGTATTGCAAACACTGGTTGTGCTCAGACCATAATTACTGTTAGTTTAACCTTGTTCTACTTCAAAGATTACAAATTGTGTGTATCTTTCTTATAAAACATATTAAAAGATCGTGTTTAATATGTAACAGCTATCCATTTTTGACCCACACCAAACATTTTACGGGTCTTTGCTGGTGATATGAGGGTCTTGTACAGTACTGAAATGGTGTAGTGTACTGTATGTTCATATAATTGCTTCAGAGACTGGAATACATCAGTGATCCCGCTGACAGTGGTCTTGAGTGATGGGTGAAATAACGACGTATAACTCTTGATGCGCTGTAGGTACACACTCCATATTTTTGTGCATCTCTCCGGACACTGTATTTTGGATCTACTTCGTCCATTCTCTACATTTGTGCATCACGTAAATCCCTGTAGTGGGTTGGTTGTCAGTCTTGTTTATTCTGACCTCATTGACCCTTGACAAAACAGCTTGTTATGGATATTGTACTCAGAAGCTTATGTGTGGTTTTACTAGTATTGGCCCCTAAATACTTTAGATCACCAACCTAATCAACCGTTATTCAAGCTCAGTTATCTAATACAGACAATTAAACAATATCATGTTAATAAAATACATGATCAATTAAGCCGTGAAGATTAAGGTTCGAGTTAGTATTCAGCAACCCATGCTTGTCGTAAAAGACGACGAACAGGATCGGGTGATCAGGCTCGTTGACTTGGTGGACACTTGTCATTGTTTCCCAATTGTGGAGATTGATCCTCATGATGACGATCACTGGATCTGGTTCAGACTCGTTTATTTACAGTCACCATATAACTGGAGTGTTGCTGAGTTTTGCGGTAAACGACAATCAAACATGATCCATTGTATTGTGTTTAGCTAATGAGTGACATTGTGTTACAGATGGATGCTGACAGCGATGAGGCCAAGGTTGAAAATCCTGTCCTGAATGGGGATGTGGAAAACAGTGATCCTGCCCAAGTCAAGAAAGGTGTGAAGACGGCAGGTGATGATGGCGTCATAACAGCAAACTCCAAGGAAAGTGACGTGGAAGACAGTGCTGAGAAATCTAACGCTGACAAACCAGAGAAGACTGATGCTGAGAATGGCAATGACACTGAGGGGACTGGTGTAAATGGAGACCAAAATATGCAGGATGACCAGACACCAAATGCTGCAGGTGACGGCAGCGCACAGAATGGTGCTGCTGCGACTGATGAAGGCAAGGCTGAGAGTAGTGCTGATGCGAAAGATGAAGTGAAAAAGCCTGATCCAGATTTGGAGATAAAGCCAGGAGACAATGGGAAGAAAGCAGATAAGGGAGAAGGGGATAAAGTGGAAGTGGTGGAGAAAGATGGAGATGAAGGAGAAGAGACCAAGGAAGATAAGAAAACAAAAACTGCAAAAGAGGAAACAGATGCTGTAAAGGGTAAAGAAGAGAAAAAAGGCGTCAGTACAGAAGGGACCACTGCAGAGAGTAAAGAAAAACCTGGTACGGAAGCTTCACCCCCTAAAAATCTACGAAAAAGGAAGTCTGTTTCCAATGGTTACATAGACGCTGAAACATCAGACGATGAAGATTACAAAGACATGATCATCGAAAAGAAGCCTAAGAAGGAGGAACCCCCCAAGGTGGCCACTGAGAGATCTGTGAGTGTTCCAGCAGCTGCTCTCAAACCTGCCTCACAGGTAGTGCCCCTTGCTTACAATGTCGGTCAGCCTCTGTCCCTGCTTGGAGCCAGTATATTACCCAGCCAACAGACAACTGTTCGGATGGTAATCCCCTCTGTACAAAATGCCCTCCTTACACAAAGTGGTGGATCAGTCATCCTTTCCCAGCCACAGACATCTTTTCAGGGTCTGACTCTCAACTCTGGGGTTGTTCTTTACCCCCAGCTGCAGGCAGGGTCTACGTCTGCCGTCATGTCCACTATGATCACCTCTGGAGCACAGAAAGGCAGCATTAAAACAACCCCGGGTATATCAATTGTTGGGGTCACAAATTCTAAGAAGTCAGGAGCTGTGACGTCAGTGACTTCTTCCAAACAGTTGAACAAGGTCGATAAGGTTGATCTACGTCCACCCAGTAATAGCTTCGAGATGATTGAACTTGTCAAGTGGGAACTGAAACAAGGTATCTATCACAGACCCAAGAACTTCAAGCTGAAACCTGATTCTGAGCTAGGCGCTGTTGCTAAATTTCTGAGAGATTTTGGACAGGATCTTGTGAAGGAGTCAGTTTATAGTGACTTGGTAAGAATTCAGAATAAGAGGAGCAACCAAGGTAAGCTCACTGATAAAGAGAAGCAAGATTTCCATAAATTGAAATCAGTTCATGTAGAACTTAAGGACAAGGTTGGGCCTGTGAAACTTTCATTGTCAAAGAAGTGCAAATGTGGATTTCAGACAGAATCTGAAAATGTGATGTTCTGGCACAAGCAACATCCACACATGACAGAGAATGACTTGCGTTGTGCTCACTGTGAATTTGAAACCCGCAACAGCTCGGCCTTCACTTTCCACATGGAGGCTGAACATAGCACAAAGGCTCGATTTTTAGAGAAACCACCTTTCTGGGAGTGCAATCTCTGTCCATATGAAAACAACTTGCGAAACAAGCTTACACAACACAAGTTTAGATGTATCAAGACTTTCAAACTGAACTTGAATCTCCACCCGTCATGGATGCCTGGCCCAGAGATTAATTATTGCCTGGAGAAAACATTCTATAAGAACCCATTGCTGATGAACATAAATCGCCTACAGCAACAACAACAGCAGCAGCAGCAGCAACAACAGAATCAGCAGCAGCAACGAGCTGTCACCCCAATTATGCCAAAGGGTCAGGTGGTACAAAGTGGTAACCAGGTGGTCAAGACCATTCCATACGGTCAGATGAACAAAGGTCCCGTGGTCAATACTCAGGCTTTCAAGAATCCTGCTCTGCTGGCAAAACTTGGACAAGGACAGGCTCGGACAGCGTTCCAGGCTCGAGGAACTTTAGCTCCAAATGTGAACTTATTCAGGGGTCAGAATGCCCAACAGTTTGCTGTGAAAGGTAAAACTAATGTTACATACGTCAGACCCCCAACCACCAATGTTTCTAATAAAATCAACAACATCATCAGCATGAATACCCATGTCTTGGACAAGGGTTCTTCTGCATCAAAACCAAATTCTGGATTTGAAGTTTGTGAGATCTGCGGTGGCTATGTGAAGGATCGGACAGCTTTGAGAATCCACTTCTTCTATGCTCATCGGATTGATATGCCACATGGTGTGTTTGACCGTGTCCACCCTCCATTGTACTGTGCCACGTGCTTCGCTCGCTTCTGGACAGCACAAGGTCTGCAGAAGCATCTTGATGTGCACAAAGAAGATTCATCCGGAGGAGTTGCTGGCAAATGCATCGTCTGTCTACATAGAGTACCCAACATACTAATGCATATGAAGATCGTGCACAACAAAGCCTTCGTCAACTTCCTAAGAGAATGCAAGTGCATTTTCTGTGGAACTAAATGCAGCAACAAAAGTGTTGTGGAGAGCCATATGGCAGCAGTGCATGGGGTCGTGGTTAAGTCCGGTTCTCAGCCTGATGCTGCAGCCCATGCTCCACCACATGCTCCACCACAAGCCAGGCAAAAGCCTGCCAACCCCAAGACAACTCCCAAGAGTGGCAAGAATGATAACCAGCTGGTCAAAGGAAGTGTTTGTGTGCTATGTAACCTCAACTTTGGCCGCAATGTCGACTTGACCCGTCACTGCATGCGCGTTCACCACACCTGCATGAAATGTGGCATGGTTGTAGCCGACAAGGAGTCCCTGCTGCGACACACCTGCCTCGAGTCTCCATCAGGACTAAGAAACTGTGAGATTTGTAAAGAGAAGGGTTTCCATCCAGCTTACCATGTCAAACACATTCGAGATAAACATCTTCGCAAGCTGTCCATCAAGTTGAAAAGGTTGGATGAAAAGATAACGGCAAAGTTTATCAAGAAGCCCATCAGTGCCAAACCGCAGAAGATGCCAGCAGAAACTATTGAACTGTCTGATGATGATGAGCCTGCGACCAAGAGGATGAAGACGGACCAAGGAGATAAGGCTACAGCTACGTCTAAAGTTAAGACAAAGAAATACAGAAGTGCTGCCCCAAAAGCTGTAGCGGTTGTTGAGGATGTTGTGATGCTGAGTGATGACGATGAGGATGAAAAGAAGGGGAGAAAGGCAGACAAGAAAAAGTCCGCAGATGACAAGGTTGATAAAAGTAAGGAAAGTGAAAAAGAGAACAATTCCAATGAAAGTAAAGTCACATCGGAAGGAGATGAAAAATCGTCAACAGAGAAGGCAGAAAATGATTCTGCATCTGACAAAAAGGAAAGTAAATCGGAGAAGGGAGAAAGTACAGCAACATCTGACGATAAGACACAAGCTAGTAAAAGTGACGACAAAGAAAGTGAGAGTAAGGACTCTGCAGGTGATAAGAAAAAGGGGGACGCGGGTAAGGACTAATGTCGTCCATGGGTCTGGCCAGCCAAGACACCCAGACCTTTGTACAAACGTACACATATTTAAAACTACCATGTCTTGTGTTGGTGGTGATGTTATGGTTACTGTATTCTTGAAATGGAGAAAAATCAAATGTTTTTGAACTGGTCAAACAATTGTATCTTCGCTGACAAATGCATTTATCTCTCATGTTTGTTCAGCTTCCTGTTAATTGTTTGGATTCTTTTTCTCAACATTACACATACTTATTTGTTTGAATGTGGGATCAAGAATGTCATACAGATTATCTCTTGTGATTTCATTAAACTGCTGCCTTAAGACGATGACATAGATCTGCATAATACAATATTTGATGAAAAATAACATAAGATCATAGAAGTTACATTAGGGTAGACCGAAACTTTTGACACTTTTTTTCTGTTATGTTTTGTATGAATAACTGAAAGACATCATTGCCAGGGTGTAACTGAACTACTTTAATCATGTTGATCTGCTGTTTGGTTGCAAGGAATTCTTTAACTGGGGGTGAAACGGTATGCTCTTAGCACGGTACAGTACATATTGTAAACGCAGTGTATGAAATAAGGCCTGTCCGACCGCCTGAGACGGGCTAGATTTCTGCCATACGGTCTAATTTTACAGCTAGCCAGCCCGATAGACAGGTGAAATTTTTTTATTCAGATAACCTGTCCACTGGCACTGTCTCTTTAGTATTTGAGAAGGATGAGTTAAATCTCTTTTGGGCTGGTAGGTTTTTGAAGTTACCAGCCGAGATGTCAGGCTGGGTTTTTGGCTTATTTCATACACTGGTAAAAGGCCTTCACTTGGGTCCGTTTCGGTTTGGTATATGATATATGGTCATAATACAGAAAATTGACAAGAGCCAAACCCTACATAATCTTTATTTTGAATGAACAAAACTGTCATTTTATGACTAGATAGAAATGACGGTACAAAAATCGAACATACCTAATTTTTTAATTGCATTACGGGAAACCAAACCGAAGATAAAATACAGCAGTTCTTCTAATAACAACTCGGTATACCATTTCGCCCTTATCTTTAACTCAGTATGTATTAGATAGCCTCCAAGCTGTTAGAGCAGATGTTATCATTCATGCATGTAATCCACACGTGTAGGGTGTCTTAGACAATGGTCATTGAGGCTTCAAATGGAGATCGGTCTCGGGGATTTCAAGTGTGCAAGAGGCAGTTCTAGAAGTCAAATAAGAATAAACACAGAACTCAACTGATGTCAACTTCTACAGGGAAATATATAGGCCAACAGGACATAGTCTATTAATCTTTGGGCAGGGATGGTATTTGGTTTTGAGTTACTGAATTAGCAATGGCATTTTTTTTACGAGTGCTGAAGAAAGGTTATTTAATCATTCAAAACTGGCTTCTACAGGATATCACTGCAATACAATGCTTTGTGGCCCACTGTGATGTCACAATGGGATGACAGGCTCGTGTTTGGTTTCACTGGGACACTCTGGACTTGCCTCCCAAGTGAAGTGACATGCCAGGTCCTAACATGACACTGTTCAACAATTTGTGAAAACCCTGCAGTTTTTGAAATGTTACAGTTCACATCTGCATACACAAAATTTGGCATCAGTATGTACAAACCAGGAAATGAATGAGACAGGTGGCAGTTATTGTTTGGACAAGTAGTTCATTATTATTGTATCATTATTTTGGGAAGTGTTGAAAACGGTTATTTGATAGTTCAAACATGGCTTTCATAGGATATGGAGCTGCTTCACAATGCTTTGTAGCCCATTGTGATGTCACAATAAAATGACATGGGTGATCACTCTTTCACTGAAGCTGGTTTGGCTTTTCTTTTTGACAAGCCTCATGATTTTCAACTATTGATGAGTGTTGAGCTGTTTGATATAAGAACCCAAGGGCAAGATGCTTGAGTTGCTTGTTATGTGGAAACTGGGACAAATGAAACCAATGTCGACGTCACAGCACCTGAAAGATAAAGGTGAGGTGATAAGGGGTTTAACGTCGTGCTTGAGAATATTTCGCTCGTATGACGACGTGCATACCCCACTCAGACACATTATACTGACTCCGAGCTGACCAGTCCTTGTTGTACCCATTAATGCCGAGAGCCAAGCAGGGACCAACAATTACCAGATTTTAACGTCTTTTGGCATGATGCAGTCGGGGATCGAACCCGCGACCTTCCGCTCTCCGGGCGGACGCTCTAACCACTACACCACGGAGGCGGTCTGAACGATAAAGTAACTCCAAATACTAACAGATCCCTCTGCCTTATTGATTTGATATCAGATGTTATTGAATGCGCAATATAAAACTTGCGACCTCCGCATCACTTTGTGTTCACTTATTTATTTCAATCTGTATATCCTGTAATATAAGGGGTGTCACAAAGCACATAATCATCGTAATGTCAATAAATTTGGCATGCAGTATGATATGGATCTTAGTTACCTGGTTAAATATATGGCTTGAAATCATCATATTTAATTGGCAGTTGGATACATTTGTCATATATGGTGAGATTTTGGTATAGATCATGATACTGTTATCTACTGTTGTCAAGCTGATAAAGTGTAAGGATCTATACTGAAACGTTGCTGTATGGATACTAAAGAAATTGTAATCCATACAATTGCTTCCAAGAATTGCTACCCAAATTCTGAAGATGCCTTTCAAACAACTTTGTGACACCTCTGATATTTTTGGACTAACAAAGCATGATGACTGGCAATGTTTAGGGTTAACATCCTTTCAGGTGATAAGATTTCTGGTATGTCGGTATGTGAATGGCAAGATAATTATGATTAGTGATCTTAATTATGCAAATCAAGATTGGAACACCATGCCAGATATAGCTTGATGTGCATAGGGAACTATATCTACAGGCATATTTATATGTAAATATACCGTATGCTGGTGTTCATGTGTATAGTTGTGTAAATAAGATTAATATGTAACATAAATATACCAAACCTTGATCACAAAATGTGATTTCTATCTTTAACCAGACATTAGACTGTCATCAGTTCTCTTTTAGAATTGCAGTACTTGATTGGTGTTTCCGGAAAACTGAATATGAAAACTTTTATTTTGTTCAATTTATGTTAAATTGTTAGATTGAAAAATAGGCCATATAATGGCTATATTCTGTCTGATAAAGGCCGTTGATACTTCATCTTGGGGTACAAGATGGCGCCCATCTGACAGACTATTCTGCAGTGAAGCAGAACAACACGCTGACTTGTTTAATGGCTTCAAGTCTGAACAAATATTTTTTCAAACCATTTATCATTTAAGAGTAAAGATGGTTAGCAAGTTGAAACGGAATATGAAACTGGATATTCTCATGTCTCATGTTCAGTCTGGTGAAATACAGGATGTAATTCTTACAATTCTTTCTGAATCCATAACCATTTTGTGGAAGAGTCTTGTAGGTTTTTGCATCTGTATGTCATTGAAGATATATTTTAGATATTTATTCAAATTTCTTACAACTGTATACAAGTAGGGTAGACATTGTACTTGGTCATCCGTGATTTGTTTCTAGGGTTAGAATTTTAAGATGTTTTCAATGTCAAATCTTGTGTCATGATTTATGTATTGTCAGTTTATTTGTACCACTATTTTGAACAGGATGCCTCCAAGAGGAATGTTAAAGATCCTAGTCAATGAATAAATTGCAATGTTGACTTAAACTTACATTCCTTATTTATTCTAGGATACTTGAGTATTTGTGAAGTTGTTACAATGTGAAGTTCCAACAGTGGTTAAAAAAGATGGTATTTGGTTTGTTGTTTAATGTCACACTCAGCAATATTCCAGCTATATGGTGGCGGTCTGTAAAATCGAAGTCTGGACCAGACAAGTGATCAACTGCATGAGCATCAATCTACACAATTGTTATACGATGACATGTGTCAACCAGGTCAGCGAGCCTGACCACCTGCTCCCATTAGTCACCTCTTGCAACAAGCATGGGTTACTGAAGAACAATTCCAGATCTTCATGGGTTGGTTTAAGAAGATGATGACTGACCGTGATGAAATGGACAATTCAAGTTGTTGGTTTTTTTTGTTTTCTTTCTGTCATTCATTTATCCCCTATGAACAGTGATTTTACTTTGATGAAGTTTTACTGCACTTGTGAGGTGAGGAGGTGAAATTGGGTTTAAGGTCGTGCTTGAGAATATTTCGCTCATATGACGATGTGCATGCGTGTGTATGTGTATGTGCGGCTGCTTGTACTAGCCCAGACTGAAGCTGGTTTTATAGTGCTAGCCCACTGAGATACCATGCCGCAGTGAAGCATGAATACCCCACTCAGACACATTATACTGACTCCGAGGCCGACCAGTCCTTGTTGTACCCATTAATGCCGAGCGCCAGGCAGGGACCAACAAGTACCATATTTTAACGTCTTTTGGTATGAGCAGTCGGGATCGAACCCGCGACCTTCCGCTCTCGGGCGGACGCTCTACCCACTACACCATGGAGGCGGTTACTGCACTTGTGAGCATGAAAGAACATGAACTTTATCAAGACTTGAGTTTTGTTACTTCACAGCTTTAAACCATACACCACCTTCTCATTAATGAACTGCATTTATGATTTGAAAGTGATTGATCACAATGTTGTAATTGATTCTTAAGATAAAAGTGAAACTATCCTACTAAAAATTATCAGCACTATATGTTACACAATGGGAATGTGATAAAAACTGTTCAGTACTGTTTGGATGTGCTACTTGGTTTCATTAATGTAAACAGGTGTGGTTACCGGTAGAAACGATTTCATTATCGGAAAATAAATTTCCTCAGTCAAATCTGATCACTAAATGTTCAATTTATATGCAAATATTTGCTTTAACTTGTTCAATAAAACTTCAGTAATGGGTGTTGCATGTCATATTAAGGATTTGATATCAGTTATGTTAATGATGGCATGTTACAGGTTCACTCTGTAAGTTTCTCAGTGGATTTAAGCTGAAATTATTACAAACATGGATATTCCATTTTGAACATCTGCAGAAGTCCATTTACAGTTTAAATCCTTACAAGGAAGTTTATGTTGGATTGACATTCCAAGGGTCACAACTAGCTGTGGAGAGTTGTTTCCCTTGGCTGTCAAGCCTCACAAGCTGTTAACCTGTGGCAATCTCACACCCAACTGACAGATGGAAAGCACCAAGAGGTCATTCACTGAAGAAGTAAATATATTCTGTCTGCGTCTAATTTTTCCTCTATCGAACCCAACACATAATATGACAAATTTTTAAACAAATCTCCATATGAGTGAGTGAAAGTTTGTTGAATGCAGCATTCAGCAATATTCCAGCTATATGATAGTCTGTACATAATCAAAATCTGGGCCAGATAATCCAATGATCAACAGCATGAGCATCAATCTACGCAATTGGGATAAAATGATGTGTGTCAACCAAGTCAGTGAGCCTGAACACCTAATCCTGTTAGTCACCTCTTACAACAAGCATGGGTTACTGAAGACAAATTCTAACCCGGATCATCACAGGTGGAGACAAGCATGGGTTACTGAAGACAAATTCTAACCCGGATCATCACAGGAGCATCACAGGTGGAGACAAGCATGGGTTACTGAAGACAAATTCTAACCTGAAGACCAATTCTAACCCGGATCATCACAGGTGGAGACAATCATGGGTTACTGAAGACAAATTCTAACCCGGATCATCACAGGTGGAGACAAGCATGGGTTACTGAAGACAAATTCTAACCCGGATCCTCACACATGGGTTACTGAAGACAAATTCTAACCCAGATCCTCACAGGTGGAGACAAGCATGGGTTACTGAAGACCAATTCTAACCCAGATCCTCACAGGTGGAGACAAGCATGGGTTACTGAAGACAAATTCTAACCCGGATCATCACAGGTGGAATGTGGTTGCTGAAGACGGGATCATGGTAACAAGTGTTCCTTAGTCCAGGATCTTCAGGAAAACCCTTAGTCATAGAAAAAAAACCCAGTACAACCTACAACCTAAGGTGCTGATAGGATAAAATTTTGGATCCTTGTAAATCACTCGGTGTGACAATTGAGGGGGAGACAACTATTGCGATAACGATAGTCTATAGCAACCAACTATTGAAATATTTTTTTCTCTCCTTGAATTGTCACATCTGAAGTCATTTCCCAAATGAATGTATAGTTTATATGAAATAGAAACAAGTTGAAATAGTTTGTCTCTTCTAATAACTGACAGGAAACTTGAAATCCAGATCAAGTAAACAGTTAAAACACATTCAAGAAGCTGCAAGCCTGCACCCAAACATTAAAAACCAAAACATAAATATTAGATAACAATTTTGTGCTGCGCATTTATCAGCGAAAGTCATTTACTAAACTATTGATAATCACACAAACTATCGATGCATCGATAGTTTTCCTTTTCTACCATCGATTAATTGCTATCGGAGACTCAATTGCAATCCAGCAATAGTTCGATGCATCGTTACAGCCCTATAAAGTGCCATTAAAGCATGTTCCCCCGGTCATTAACTAATCTGTGTAGATACAATGACATATCAGTGTGGGGCAGTGGGGTAGCCTAGTTGTTAAAGGGTTTGCTCGTCACGCTGAAGACCATGGGTTCGATTCCCCACATGGGTACAATGTGTGAAGCCCATTTCTGGTGTCCCCCCGCCGTGATATTGCTGGAATAATGCTAAAAGCGGCGCAAGACCAAACGCACTCACTCCACAACTTAGAGCAAGTAAGTTCATGAATATTTTCAAATTACCATTTCATTTACCAGTAAAATCACGTAAAACTGCAGTACACTAATTTATATAACAACTCGCTTTATTTAGTGTCAGTAGAAATTATTGTGATGAGATGTTGAGAAAGTGTTTCCTGTGCTTTTGATGACAGGTAATGTGGACCACACTAATTACCTATACCATGACCTGTTGTTAAAACAAGCTGTATAGACAGACTGAGTTTGGTTTTACGCCACTTTTAGCAATATTTCAGCAACATCACGGCTGGGGACACCAGAAATGGGCTTCACACATTGTACCCATGTGGGGATTTGAACCCGGGTCTTTCGGCGTTGACGAGCCAACGCTTTAACCATTAGGCTACCCCACCGCCCCCTGTATGGATAGATGAATGGAATGTAATGCCTAAATAAATGGCAGTTGAGAACCTTTCCTGGCATAGCATGTATGGCACTATGTATGCACATAACCCCTGACATTTTGATATGTATTTCATTATCTGTCAATGTCTTTGACTGGGGAAGATGGGCTCCCATCATTACACCCTGGATAAATCACGCTGGCGGTCCAGCAGTTAATGTGTTTGCTCATTATGCCAAGGATCTGACTTTGATTCCCCATGTAGGTTTATGATTCCCAGATTGGACCAGTGGTGAAATATTTTAATATTTCTATTGGCCAAAAATGTAAATGTGCAAGAAAATGTTTTTAGATTGTTTTTTCCCCCATATGCATTTCATAAATTGTCAAAAGTAAAATATTTTGGTATTTAAAAGGAATATTACTTTGACTGGTCATGATTTTTTTTTTTCCCTCCTGCCTTTAGGATTTCCCGAGGATAAAAATCTGTAAAACAAGGAACATAATTGGTCTGGCCTTAGCGTAATTTCAAAATGAGTGAGTTCAAATTTAACGCTGCATCAGTGTTATTTCAGCTATATAGCGACTAATACAACTTGTGAGATAACATTTAAAGTCGCATCAGCATTTTATCACAATGTGTGAGTGAGTTAATATTAAATATCGCATCAGTTTTATTTCAGCCATATAGTGACTAGTACAGTGTGTGAACAATGAAGAATGGAGTAACTTCAGAACAATTGCAGATACTGCAAGTATTGATCCACAGAGGAACAGTGGAGACAATTATCGTGCATCTGCTATTCTTCACTGTTTCAGATAACTTAGGGACCAGTTCAAAACTTCTTTTTGGGATACAAATCTTAATTCCTTAAGGTTGGGGGTGGTAGGCCTTGCACTTTATCCGGAAAAGAAAATCAATTTAGAGTCTCAAAATTGACTTTTTTTATCCGACCCTTAGAAATGGTCCCATATATCCTAATTCACTGGGATTCCAATACTGAGTAATACAGTATGGTTATATGTTGCCTTTATTCTATATTGTAGCATTATCACTATCTTTGCATGTATTTATGACTACAAAAACGCAAATGTATAAACTAAGTAGCATTAATTGTTGCCAACATGCAACACATTGTCAAAGGAAGTCCTCTCATACCTTTTTGAATATACCTGTAAAAGATCCAGGTTAGAATTTGTCTTCAGTAACCCATGCTTGTCGTAAGAGGCGACTATCGGGATCAGGTGGTCAGGCTTGTGGACTTGGTTGACAAGTCATCGTGTCCCAATTGTGTAGATGATGCTCATGCTGTTGATCACTGGATTGTCTGGTCCTGACTCAATTATATACAGATCGCCACCATATAGCTGAATTATTGCTGAGTGCAGCATTAAACAACCAACCAAACAAACTTTTCAAAATACTTTCTGGAAACCCAGCTCCTGATCAGGACCATGTTGGTGGTCTAATGGATAGAGTGTTTGCCTGGGTAACAGAGGGTCAGTGGTTTCATCTCTGCATGTCTGATTAAACATTGATTAAAGATGGTATTTTGGCGTTACCGTGCCTGGCACTTGGCATTTGGGTATTAAACAATGACTGGTCAGCCCTGAGTCAGTAGCACCATGAGTTTAAGCAGCATGGTGTCTCATGGGGCTGGCACAATATTTCTGGAATAAGTAATAATAACAATACTAAGTGCACTTATAATACACTAAACTACATTCACTAGGTGAATGCTCACAGCACAAAACAAAGTTAACTGATATTATTAATACCCCGGATAACCCAAGCTGTCTGTGAGTTAATAGTCACATGACTTATCCCACTGGGTACCCATTTTCTGCTCGGTGAACAGAGGCAATTTTTTAACAAACTTCCTTGCCTAAGGTGAGACCACATGTATCACATGTGCTTCGTTGTGGGGCAGGACTGAAGTCCTAGAAACTCTCAGGAGTCAAGCTGCCAAACACGGTCACCAATCCAAGGACTTTCTGCGCCCATTGTTGCATAACTTCAACTGATTTGTGATGTCATTTATGTGAAATATTGCCGTGTGAGCTCTAATAACTCACTCACTCTACGCACAGGACCACGCACAACCACAAAGTATGAACAGATACACACCTCTGAACAAGGACAATAAAGGTGGATGATATTGAGTGCAATAATCTTGAATGAGACGTTAAACCCCATTTCATTTCATCTCACCTCAACCTTATGTCATCAATGACGATGCAAAAATTAATTACAAATTCAGTTGCAATCAAATAACTTTATTACAAACGGACAACATGTCTAACATGACATTATGACATTGACAGTAATCAGTGTCGGTAGTTTGAATGTTAAATGAATAATTTTGGCAATGTAAATATTCACTTAATGCTGAAATGAATTTGTACACAGTATCTGCATGAGGAAACACTTTATATCACCCAAATTTTTGTCATAATTACAAGGATAAAACACCTGCAAATGGATACAAGCAAAGCTTAATAAAATCACAAAGAAGACAGACATAACATAAAAACAGACAAAAATGTAAGAATGTAACTAGACAAATCTTTAAACAATAACAGGATCACAATGCATTGGTTTTTGTTTGATGGTTCATAAATACTATACATTGCATAAAACACAACATAATTAATACTGAATAATTATTTACACCAGCAGTTGAAATATCACTAAAAATACCTGATACATGGGTGTTCAAGGAGCAGCACAGTTGGGCAAGACTCCAGACAGGGAAGAACATGTTTACATAATCCCTGCTAAACCAAGCTGTTCACAGGTACTGGATACAGTGTTAATATATCTGAAGACACATTGCAGTTTTGAATACCTGGTCAACCAGCAATTTCACATTTGTTTTTGTTTCTTGTTTGTTGCTGAGTGCCATGCTCAGCAACATTCCAGCCACATGGCTGTTTTAAAAATTGTACTGACATTATTTCAAACACAACAGAAATATCTGCGACTTTGTGAAACCATGGAAAAAGTTGGTTTGCTGCTGTTTGACCCTGAATTTTAAATTGCTAATAGATGTTTTTGTAAGCCTACCTTTGAAATGATTCATGTCAAATTATAGTCTGCAAAAAGATGGGAAAGACTTTCTGGACACAGTAATTTTTTTCTCACATCACGTTTACATAGTGTAAAATCACTTCAGACAAATTTATCTCAGAATCCGAGAGAGAATGGTTTTACGCAAGTAATAGCAAAATTCCAGCAATATCATGGCGGGGGACATTAGAAATGGACTCCATACATTGCATCCATGTGCGGAATCGAACCCAGGTCTTCAGCGTGATGAACCAATAGGCTACCCCACCCCCCTATTAATCTCTGAAAACAATAATGTTGGTCTTTGAACTGTTTTTAAGACTAATACATCTACTAAGTATGCTGTAGTCAAACCAAAACATCTTGCCATAAACTGTGGTCAAAATGATCTATATGTTTGTGGACGGAATAGGTGGATACAAAATTCTGAAACCTTACATTTCAGTGACTTTTGTTTTGTTGGAAAATACATCTTGTAACTCGGTTGGTATCACAGTAAATAAAATCTCAGTCAACAAATCGTCTCGTCAGTGTGTCTAGCCTCTTCTGCGGCAACACCAACACCAACATCTAAACCCCCAGCAACAGCTCACTCAGGATGTGATTCCATTGCGTCGATAGAACTCCGAGTTGACGTGCCCGATGCGGACATGTGCCCTGTCTGGATGATCCACATGGATCTTCAGCCGATGTCCGTACTCAGAAGATGCAAGAGTGGGGACTATCTTTTCCTTTTCCTTTAGAAAAGTAATCCATGGGAAATTGTACAAATAAATAACAGAATACACGAATATCAATTAAGGCCTCATTACAATGAAGTCAATGAATAAACCAAAAAGACAAAACACACATCATGCTGTAATTGTCAAAATAATGCAGACAGTATGTTCTAAAAAAACATAATGATTTTGAGCCATGTTTATTTATTTCACATAATGTCCTAGTATATGGTAGGTAGATACCCCTATGCACTTCTCTGGATCGTTCAATAGTTCCTTAAGTACTGTTGGAAGTAGAAAAAAAACTGTTTTTAGACTGTTACTCTGTATCCCTAAAATTTACACAATTGCAAATAGAAATTACCCACATTAGCCTAACTGGGCATTCAGTTGAATAAGTAATAGGATATCCAGAAAAGCATGTTTACTCGTAAAATGGGGCAAAACTTAGAAAAAGTACAAATACATGTAGCTGCTGAAAACAATAGATCAGACTATAGATGGCAATTAAGTCGCTCAGCCAGGTAAGACAACAGACCATCGACTCACATGGCATGAGATGTATGTGCTGCCTACAGGCACAAGGGGTCATCTCAAAGATGTTTTATGCTTTTTCATGTGTGTTGAATATGTCTCATCTATTGATTAACATCTTATGTGTCTTTCTTTCATGAGGTTTATGTTGAGATATGTAAAAGAGTATGATATCCATAGAAAAGCTTAAATAAGCCATCGTATTAAAGTCTCAGAATATATAGGTGGCATGGCCACCCGAAGATCCTCAGAAATGGATGTTATTTGCAAATTGTTATGACATGCCGTTTACTCCCCCAGTTTAATTCCCCAAAAGGATTATCTTATCTTAGCTGATATCTCTATCCCCCAGCCCGACCCCAAACACTGTCTGCAACATCCGTCCTGGTTTTGCTATTGAGACGACCCTCCTACCTGTTTGTTTTTATAGTGATAATGAGACTCCATGGTAGCTAAATCCTTAATACTTTCAGTATTACAGTTATTAATTCTTACGTCAGCTATCGTTTACAATGGACCTGAGTCTAATTTCAAAATGGGCATTTAAAAAGTGCCTTTTCAATACAATATCATCGCACACTAATTTGCAAAGAGTCATGGTCTGTTCTAAATCAGTCGCTTTGGACTTAGAAAAACACCTGCATTTCTCATTTCTGCACTAATCTTTCCTCAGTAAAGTCCTTTTTTACATTTCACATCTCCCTGTCACTGTGACTGTAGTTAGGCTGAACTTAGATATTTCACACATATTAACTACATAAATTGTAGACATAAACTTTTTCTATTTCTATTTCCGACAGTACTTTACATTTCCCTACATGGGCAAGTGGATTTTCTAGGTTTTCTTAGTTTAAACAATATCTAATCTCTGAAATGAAGATATTTTACATAAAAAACCCACTAAACTATCTTCATCAAATACACCAAAAAGGAGACATGTGACTTAATTTCAGACCTGAAACTGCAGCAATCAAGACTTGCCAGATATTACAAACTTGCATGGGCTTTCTTGAACAGAGGTACAGATAAGCTGCGTATCTGCGTAAATTATGCAAATATATATGTGAAAACTTAATTCTTATTAAGTCTATTACGTACAAGTATGCTTGAAGTTTTGGAAATACTCCGTAAATTTGATCTTACATGCGTACACACAAAAATGCTCGCCTACCAGTGCATAGATAAAATAAATGAGGCATATTCAATCAAGGAAGATATTCATCTATTATAAAATCACAAAGGTTCTGTTCATTTTGTAATACTGTAGAGAATGAATTACACTTTCTATTTCTTTGTCCTGCATATAATGATTTAGGGCAACTGTATTTTCCACAATGGCTACAATCAAATATTAATGCTACAAAACTGTATTCAATACTTTCATGTAAAGCATCCCTATTACAATATATGGTAGCTCTATTTATTTATTGTGCGCTTATATTGAGAAGAGATTCAATGTAACATGTGTGTTGCATGTTGTACATATCATACATATTTCTTTTGTATATGGGCCTCTGGCCTTCATGCAATAAACTGATTGATTGAAATCAGAGGTTCTATTTTAACACATGAACTTGGCAACTTGCAGTCTTTGTTATCCTTTCTCATATTACAGATCCAATATGAATAACATTTAAACTTTATTATATTTTTACAATAAATGGAAAATGGCAAAATACCCAAATGAGTTTGAGTGAGGTGGGTACAATTTATTTGGTTACTCAAAGGAAAATTAGGATACCCAATTGAGTTGAACACAAGCGAGTACATAACTCAATGACCCAAAAAGTTATCTGTAGCTCTGCTTGAATATATTTGTGTAAGGGTCAAACTTAGTTAACTTCTATCCAGGTAAAGTACAATATCAAACCTCATCATTAACTGTGAGTCCTCTCAACTTGGCATGTTCCCGGTCATCTCGATGGAGTTTGTTGTTGTAGCTGTCATCCGACTTGAATAGGCGGTCATACGTTGAACTGGAGTACCGGCCCTATACAAGAACATGAGTGAGTGAGTTTTAACATATGGTTCCAGCAGGACAAACTACGTTCCACCCACGAGACCACCCTACAATCCCATTTTCAATAGAGAGTGAGTTGAGTTTTGCACTGCCATGGGGTGGAACACCAAGAACGGCTTCAACGGCATACCATAACCAGTTTTGCCCAAGCTTTCAGTAAGGGACCGTTCATAATTTATGGCTATGGGGGCTGATGAGTATTTTAATGGAGAAGCATGTACAATGTGAATGATCCCCACTAATATTCATGTACAAAGTAAGTGAACCCCCTGCATGTCATGTTCAAAACAATGACCCCCCTGCCCCCTCCCATAATTTCTAAGCATAATTTTAAAATATTTTTATGTACATTGCTGACACCCCCACCAATACAAGTGTACAAAACTGATGACCCCACTACCTCCCCTGAATAAAATGAGTCGCACTCACGAATAAAAGAAGTTGTTATCCATAAAGTTTGTTCCATATTGTACTTCACAACTTCTAAAATGCCACTCAAAGAAGTAACCTCACCTTACTTGCTAACAACTTCTAGTTGCATGACTCAGGCTTTAGTATTTACTAGCTGCTGATTTAGCACAAAACAACATTCACTCACGTGATAGGAAAACAGTGACTGGTTGTCTACTTACACATGATGTTCATGTTTGTTTTACTTTATAAATTGTTTGTTTTGTTCACTTTGTACAATTGCAGAGGCTAAAGAGAAAAACAGGAAGATTTAGGTGTTCATACTGTAAACACTTAGACAAAGGTTCAACAAATGGATGGTGTTAAATCCAACAAAGGAATGGGTGAGATGGGTTCAAAGGTGCTTTGGACAATATTTCAGTTGTATCACAACCTGTCAGCTTAATCAGAGTTCCAGTATTATCACATCAGGGGGCCCTAGAAATGGGCTTCACACGATGTACCCATGTGGGGAGTCGAACCCAGGTCCTCAGCATGACGAACAAATGCTTTAACCACTAGACTACCCCAGAGAGAGGTTTATCACCACTTTGGTAAAACTCAGAAATACTGGTATTGTGCTGGACTGACATTTAGTCCAAAAAATAGAGAAACATATTTAAAAATACCTAAAAATATATTTATCGCCATAACAAATCCAAATGGCTCCCAAAACAAAATCCTTAATTTCTGGAAATGAGGCAATCTAGACTTGCCAAATCAGTCAAGACTTGAGTAAGCTCATTTTGCATTCATTCTAGGGTGTAATGGTGCTTACAACCAAGAATCAAAATCAGATAGGTGCTAAGATTCAAAGCCATGATCTTAGGATTCTGGCACACCTAAGGGACAAAACTGCAAGGGCAATCCATACTCCTCTTTAAGATAAGTGAGTTATCCTAGTGGTTGATGCGTTCACTCATTATGCCGAAGACCTGGGTTCGATTCCCCACATAGGCACAATGTGTGAAACCCATTTCTGGTGTTTCCTGCTGTGATATTGCTGGAATATTGCTAAAAGACGTCGTAAAACTAAACTCACTCACTCACTTCACGAGAGATAATTACAGTAACAGCACTGACATCTCATGAGTGTTTTACTATGGTTTTACAAACTATAAACATGTTAAGTAGCATTCTAGCAATATTACATCTATAGACACTAGTAATTAATAGTCATCAGACATTGTGGGGAACCGAACATGGACTTCGGTATAACAAGCGACAACATTAACCAGTTAAGGCTGTAGAATTTCTGAGTCCTGTCGTTGGATTTGAACCATGGACCTTAATCACACCCTATAGAATAACACAACCGCACTACAACTTTTGACAGACAATCATTGTTTGCTAATATTCCACTCTTGCCTCCATTTTCTTGGCTATGGTCATGAAAAATGATACCTTACTCAAACATTCGGGTTGGAATGAAAATGTCCTATTTGCTTGTTGGCCTGTTGTCATTCTGAAAATATTTCTATGTTAATGTTTACCATGTTATATGCCTTATTTACTAAACAAGCACCTGTTCTTAATTGTTAAGAACTCATATCTTAACAATGACGTAAAATGACCGTCCTAAAATTACATGAGCCTTTCACTTAGAGCTTTTACAAACAAGAGTAACAAGTATTTGTTAAACGTAAACTATTCAGGGCAAAGAAAAGCTCCATCCCGATATTCCCCCATTTGTATCCAATGACAACAACTAGGGAGCAACTTTCTTTACACTGCACCTTCTTCTCCGATCCAAAGTACGTCCTTTCAGGTGGATTCTTTCTTTCTGGTGGAATAAATGAAAATGAAGACACTTCACATGTTCTTCCCTTCAGGGAAAATTCGTCAGTTTCAGTTTTAACGTGAATAACCTCCGACATGATTCCCACACCAAGTTCTCCCGTTGCTCTGTTGCCAAGAAATGAATATTCATGAGAGCAGGACCGCACACACCGGCGCGCACCTAGTTTCAGGAAATGATCAAACAGTAAATCAAAGAGACGTTTTTTAATTTAGTGAATAATTTTGATCTAGTCTTTTGATGTATTTCTATATATACACAACCATTTTTAAATAAACCGGAAAATGAAGAAATTACACTGAAAGTCCCGGCTAACATGGCGGCGGAACGTCGGCTGCTAAAGGTGGAATACGAATATTATTAGTTTAATCATTTATGCACAAACATACATGACGTTCTATGCTGTCAGTGTAAGGCTACTTGTACCATAATACCTGTGTTTAAGCAACGTGGCCGCTGTTGTTTACTACCTCGTTGTCGTTAGACTAAATTTGACATGAATTGTATACCACATTTTCATTAGGAAGACAGTAATATCAGAATTACAAACATTATCAAACCTAAACAACATATTCATGTGTATCTAATTTAGTTCATAGCACTGGCGAATTGATTATGAAGTTAACGTTTTCCCTAAGATGTTTTCGTGTGTGTTAAATGTCAATGTATTATGAGTTCATATCAACATATAGGTCTGGTAAGTTTGTTATTTGGAATTGTGCTTTTGATATCAGTTATATTTCAGATTTTCCCGCTTTAATTGACATTGTCATACAAGAAACACGGCTACCTTATGTTATTTGTTTGTTTGATTATTCATATAAATAAGATAAATCAACAAGTGAAGTAGTTGTGTTTGTATGTAGTAATGGACTCTGATTATCTGTACTTATGGAAGATTACTCATCATCATGTTCATCTTCAAGTGACAGTCATGCATGTGGAGTAATGTTCTACTCTGGTAATGCTTGACAGTACATTTGAATGTATGTTGTATGCAAGTTTACAGTATAGATGGATACTGTTATTATGTAAAGTTTTAAGTTACAGTTACAAAAATACATCAATCTTTACTTCTTCATTATGATTTGTTATGGAAGGTTATGTCTTTTTCAACAGCTTTGGTGCATGGTAGTACTAGGATGAAATACACAGCCACATGGCTCCGAGTTATGTCCAGACTGATCATGTTTGGGATTAAAATTCATCTAGCAACGAACACTATCTATTTGCAGTCACCACCTGTCAACTTTACATGTTAAATCACATAGTTTCACTAATATTCCTTCACAGTAGGAAATCTAAGTTGTTTATTGTACTGCTGACAAAAAGTTATTGTCTGTTTAGTTGAAGGCTTTACTTCTTTTATACAGACATTGTTCTGCAAGTTTCTCTGCATGAAAGTAAGTAAATGAAAGTAATATAATATATTTAGTAATTGTTCTGTCTAATTGGCTAGAATATGAAGTTGACATTGTAATAGCATTGTCTAATACATTTATAGGTTGATTTTGACATCTTTATTAGTCTGTTGTTTTACCTTCCTACATATGGTTACATCATGATATCTATCATAAATTGAGGAAAGTTTTAGTATTTGCTCTAGTCCTACCATCTTTGATTATAATAACCATGATAATAATAATAATATGTCTGATTAATGTGGAGGCTCTTCATGATAGAATTTTATTGTGTACTTTTGCACATATCTATTTATCGGATGATCCTCTGATGATGCATGTCAAGACTCATGATAAAAGCAAGGAATTCCACAGCTATTTTAAGCGTGCCAAGGTTGTTGGACAGAATCTCGAATTTGAGGTTGATTTTGTTGATTGCAATGTACTGCTGGATGATACAGTGATGGGGGTAAACCAGGTGAAGTCCTTCACCAAGTCTGCCCAGAGTCGTTTATTTGTGGAGAAGCTTTCTGAGAAATCATTGCATCGTGTGTACATGCAGTGTGTTTAACAGAACAGTAATCCAACTGACTCCTTCGACTGGATGAAGTCGGCTGGTCTTAAATGTGAAACTGGGGGCTTTCTTTTTGCTGCCCACTCGTCTCTTCCCACTCGTCTAAATGTAATTCTAAAAGAAAATATTTGCATGAAATATCAATTGTGCAATGAATTTACAGAGACTGTCAAACACCTTGTCAGTGGATGCCCTTCCTTGGCACAAACAGCATATCTTAAACGACATGCTGGCATGGCTTGTTGCTTTTACTACCGTCTCCGCTATGCCTCTCGCTTTGACTCCGGGATCCATCCATGGTACGAACCTGAACATGTCCAGGGTGTCATGGAAAATGCTGCTTTCAAACTTCTGTGGAATAGGCCCATATACAGCCTAGGAAGAATTCCAGCCAACAAACCTGATCTTGTCCTTTTTGATAAAGCCAATGAATTTATTTATATCAATGAATTTTCTGTCCCTTTTGACAGCAATGTGATTGCAAGATTCAGGAAAAGGATGCTAAATATGCAGACCTCGCCTTTGAAATGTCTCACTTGCATCCCAAGTACACTGTCGTCAGACTCCCCATTGTTCTCGGTGCCCTTGGTTTGGTACCTCCTGATCTCTTGGCACAGATCAGGAGAGTGCCCGGGTTCTCCACCGGTAGCACAGCCCTTCTGACACTCTGGGTAATGCAGAAGGCTGCTGTGTTGGGGAGTCTACATATTCTCCGGAAAGTTCTTTGTGGGTTCGACTAGGCAGCATTTTTCTTGGGAGAAGTCCCATTCGCTGTCTGGGCTACATGTAGAAGGGGCAAGGGCCCTGAGCTGATGATGAGCCTTACTAGCGTGGCTGTGCAAGGGATTACCCGAACCCTCTCTGCTGCATACTGTTTTTAATTGTAAATCATAATGATAATATGTTTACTAATGTTACTCATAGACTTCATACACAAAGTGCTGACAATATTACCACAGTCAATGGATGTGTATACTTATAATTTTCATTTTCGGGAAGGATATAGAAGCTGCCTTGTTTTGTATACAAATAAGAACCATATTTAATTAATTTCTATGGTATCATACCTCTCTGCATGAAGATGACAACAATTCCTTATCTGACTTCTCTGTCTCTAAAACAAAGTTAAACAGCCAGTTCCAAATGTAAGAAAAAAACCTTTGTCCTTATGTTATGTTATTTCATGGACCCAATTGTTCTGTGTGTCCATGGTATCTACACCCAGAAGGGAAGATTTCGTCATAGCAACTGAGCACATTGCAGAGATGCCAACCACTCTGATTTTAGCGGAGTTACTCTGATTTTCAAATACAAAATCTGCTGTCCGATTTCTCTTTAAAAAATTCTGATTTTTGAGAAAAATACTGAATTTATTTTACGGGATGCAATTTTGTAAATCACCAGTGATTTATTTGAGTGAACACTGGTAAAAGTATTCAGATGCTTAGCGTCTGATCCTTTGGGTGTCGATTGTGTATATTGTGTGTTATTGACTATGAAGTTTCACAAAGTTTTTCTGAATGCATATCATAGTCCGTATGAAAGAGCCGATCACGCACTCACCCCCAACTCGCACCTTTGGTGCTCAGGCCTGGCTTTCAGGCAGTAATGACTCCGTTTTCCTTATATTCAGGGTTGGCATCTCTGACATTGTGCTGAAACCTTGTGTATTTTATGCCATTTGTGTTGAAATATGTGATTCAATTTTTTCATTGTGTCAGTGGTGGTAAATCATTTAGTTTGTAATTATGACAACTTTGCCCAGTATAGTACTATATATGCCAGTGTTTAGAATTAAGCATAGTCATGGGGTCCTTGTCACAGCCTTCTCGGATTAAATACTATAATACAACAATACAACATACCCATGAAAATCCGGGTTAGAATTGGTCTTCAGTAACCCATGCTTGTCATAAGAGGCGATTAACGGGATCGGGTGGTCAGGCTCGCTGACTTGGTTGACACATGTCATCGTGCCCCAATTGCATAGATGGATGCTCATGCTGTTGATCACTGGATTGTCTGGTCCAGACTCAATTATTTACAGACCACCGCCACATAGCTGGAATATTGCTGAGTGTGGTATTAAAAAAGAAACCAACCCACCAAACTAGAGCAGCAAATCTCAAGAAAACCCTTTAATGTTGAACACTGTTAACACAATGTTGTTGGGTTATTTCAATCAGTAGTGATATTAACTGTTTGGAAACTTCATCACATGATAATTTTGTTTGCATTTAAGATATCATTGATCAGGGATTTACCTTGAGTCCTGTATTTGAGGGTCCCTGGGACTCATGCTTATAATTATCAGGGGTCCTAGACAACAAAATGGGGGTCCCAGACACTTAAATATTATTATTAATACTGTTATTGTATTGTGTATCATGATCAACACATTAATTGTTACAGTAATTTAATTGCAAATGATACTATAACCCAGCTAGTAGCAAACTCAGTGATAACTTATTGTTACTTGATTTTGGACTTTTCTGCATCCCTGTGGATGTCATGTAATAAATTTCATGTTAAGCAAAATCCTTTGTCAATTTTAATATGTGTAGGGGCCTTACAGCATGGTAATTTTCATGACATGTTAAATCCTGATTGATCCTTTGGACAGTTATGACCCCTAAAATACAACCTTGACACTTTTATAATAGACAGGGGTGTCATGAGGACTTCCCCAGTTATTTGAAGTTAGGGCAAGTCCCAGGTAAGTATAGGTCCCCAGCAACCTGTCCTTGTCATACACAATGCCTTTAGAGCTTGGTTTGTCAGGCTTGGTGACTTGGTGGAATGTATGTTGTACTCCAATAACATTATGATCAACTATAATGATAATCCTTATATGTTAGTACCAACATCTACTCAAAGTGATGCCAGTCGACACTGCGCACAGATTCAGTAGAACGTTATAGTACAATGTGTAGCAGTTTATACCAGAGGTGGAAATAACTTTAAAATTGCTAGTGTAATCCGGTACAGAGGCACATGTAAAATCACTTGCCCTGATAATTTTTCCACTATACTGGCTGATTTTCTTGTTGATTTTTTAAATAAACAACATAATTAACATTGGAAATTTAACTGGACACCGGTACAGTGTGATATACATATTTGCTTGCCCGACAGAAAAAAACACTGGACTCAGGCATCGGGCAATGGGTTATTTCTACCCCTGTTATACTATGAGAGTTAGACATCATTACCAGTTTTTAAAATATATTTAGCACAGTTATTGTTAGTTTTAAATGGTTTGGTTTAAATGAAAACACATTTGTCCCCTGTTGGGATTCTGGTTTAGAATCAGTACCAAGCCACCTTTGCTTCATGTGAGAGACCACTAAATGGATCGGGTTGTCAGGTTGTGTGATTTGATTTGTGAGTGTAATGGTACCCTGATGGTCTGTTACCATTGCTCATAATATCCATCACTGGATTGTCTGATCCTGATTTGATTATTTTCATGAAACTGCCATGTAACTTGAATATTGCTTTCGCCTTCGACGTCAAACATTATTAGCAGAATGTGACAGCCACATTTGTAAGGAAATGTTTAAGGATCAGTTATCAGAGTTAGACACCATTACCAGTTGTTTATCTATTGAGCTGTTATTGTTGTCAAGTCTTGTAGTTGTATGTTGGTTTTGTGGTTGATTGCATGTCTAGGGTCTACGATATGGCCCAGTTTGTTTCAGGGACTCCAATTCAATTCAAACTCACTCACTCACTCACTCACTGCTTTCTTCCAATGCACAAAATTAATACTGTTTGAAGTGGCCCACTCTCACTCACTCACTCACCCACTCTGTGTGAGATATTTATCAGTTACCATGACAAATCCTATAAAGTAACATTCTCATTCATTTGTTTTATTTTCATATTTCAACGCATATAATTTTTTATACTTTCAGCTACAGTTATAGTGTGAAGAGGAATCAGTTGTTTTCACTATGAACAGAGGCAAAGAAAGGGTCAGGTTGCCACAGTATGGAGGATGATTAGCACCTACTCAGTGATGGAACCAAGGTTTAAGGCATGATAGTAACATTTTGGCTGACCCATCATATATTTTCCTCTCCGCTGCACATATGCCGCGTCATCTGTGCTCAGTTTATTCGAGCGTACATAATGGGTTCATGTGTTTGTAAAGACAAGTCCACGGATAACACAGATTCTCGGAATAGAGATTCCCGGAACCGATCACGTGGTTCACGCGGCACTGGTCACTCTAACCCTCAGCGCACAGCCAATGGTGTATCTGGTAGCAGCCACCACAGGAGGAGCGGGGGAGCTGGGAGAGGGGCGGAGCTGGCCACGAAGAGTATTGATTCTCTAGTGTTAGAAACACTGGCTCTCATTCGGACCTTAGTGGACAAGTAAGTCTCAGATCCACAGATGTTGGGACACTTTCAACTGCTCAATATTGATTTGCATGTTATTATGTTGAAGGAACTTCCAGAACAATAAATTTACAGTTTTTATCACTTTCGTGATACTGAATCCTGGCCTGACAGATGACTATAGTATTTTGATGAAACTATTGGAAAGTCCTTAACTTTTTTAGAAGTATATTTAAGTTTTTGTTTTTTGGTATACTTGGTTTATGGATTTGAAAAAAACAATTTCATATATTTGAAATAGCATAAAATTCATGTATGATGCATATTCTCTTGAACATGTTAAAGCTGTTGTGTTTGGAGCAAAGTAAATAATATGTACAGGTTTTACTCAGGGTTTTTTCAATGATAACATGAGTTACCTCCCCTCCCATATTCATGTACTATTCTACTTACTTATATGATTCTAAATTTTTGTAAATGTTTGTTGAGAATTCTTTATTTACAAGCCACTATGATACAGTTGGAATATTTTTTTATTCTTGCTTTAAACTTCATTCACTCACTCACTCACTCAGTTGTTTCAAAGACAAGAAATAAAGGTAGGCTAAGTATGTGTTGAGAAATACAACAAATGTCTATCAAGAACTGTCCAAATTCAGCTAGATGTATTTGATGATTGGTTTATAGTGACTGATGTTGAGGAAGCAGAGTTTGGTGAATGAGGAAATGTTTTATTCTATATAGCCTCAATCTGATAATGTTGACAAGTCAAGGGAATGTTTCTTCAATATGATCAATAATCAGTGATGTGGTGTTTCTGAGATGTCAAATGTATAGGGGCTTTTTTATTCTAATCATTTCATACCTACCAGAGGTAGGCCATTCATTTTCTGAGTAAAATGAAATCATTAGAGCAGTGTTTGGACTGATAATTATATCTTGTCAGGTGGAAAACTTGTAGACCTATGGACCCTAAACTAACACTAGGTCTCTGAATATACATGTATATGTAAAAACTAACACTAAGTCTCTGAATATACATGTATATGTAAAAACTAACACTAAGTCTCTGAATATACATGTATATGTAAAAACTAACACTAGGTCTCTGAATATACATGTATATGTAAAAACTAACACTAGGTCTCTGAATATACATGTATATGTAAAAACTAACACTAGGTCTCTGAATATACAGGTATATGTAAAAACTAACACTAAGTCTCTGAATATACATGTATATGTAATGATGGTAGAAATAAATAATTCCCTTTCATCTGAAAAGAAGAAATGGGAGTTTTGGAACCAGAACCTGTGGAAAATCTAGACTTACTTCATTTTCTTCTTTCCTACTTCAGTTTTCACATTACTGAAAGGGTAGGGAGAAAGGGAAAAAAATGTGGTTCAAAGACTGAGACATGTTATATAAACCTCTAGCTGCAAAATTAAAGAAGTAAGGTTCTTATCTGATATGAAACTTATGAACTGTTCATGTGAAATATTTGCCACCTTTTTGTTCTCAGTGACCAGGAGCCTCCAGCGGCCATGTTGACTCTACACAAAACAGCAGAGAGAGATCAGGGCTGGCTGGATGTCGTCAAATCTCTTATCCGAGTCATTCCAATGGACGACCCTGTAGGCCCTGCTGTCATCACACTGCTACTGGACGAATGTCCACTGCCCACAAAAGTAAGTCTTTCATTTCCGTACTGTAATTCAATGAAATTAAGCTGGAACTTGCCTTGGTGTATGCTAATGGTAAAAGTTTACAATTGAGGATCTCCTAATATGTCGAATATTCCAATATACCAGCAAACTTCAGGTGACTCCAGATGCTCTTTATCATTTCCACTGCTTTACTGTGACTGAATTGCAAATCTCATTCTTGGTTTTGTCTAACTGATAAGAAGGAAACCATTACATGTAGGTTCGGAAGACCACATGCAGTTCCATTTGTTCTATGAGTGTGATATTCCTCTCGTCCCCCACCATGAGGGTGATGTTCCACTAGTCCCCCCACCATGATGGTGATGTTCCCCTTGTCCCCACCATGAGGGTGATGTTCCCTTGTCCCCCACCATGAGGGTGATGTTTTCCTTGTCCCCCCACCATGAGGGTGATGTTCCACTAGTCCCCCCCACCATGAGGGTGATGTTCCACTAGTCCCCCCACCATGAGTCCCCCCCCACCATGAGGGTGATGTTCCACTGTTCCCCCACCATGAGAGTGATGTTCCACTAGTCCCCCACCATGAGAGTGATGTTCCTCTAGTCCCCCACCATGAGAGTGATGTTCCCCTTGTCCCCACCATGAGAGTGATGTTCCCTTTGTCCCCCACCATGAGAGTGATGTTCCTCTAGTGTCCCCTACCACCATGAAGTGATGTTCCATCCCCCACCATGAGAGTGATGCTTCCTTGTCCCCCCACCATGAGAGTGATGTTCCCCTTGTCCCCCCCACCATGAGTGATGTTCCTCCATGAGGGTGATGCTCCCACCATGAGAGTGATGTTCCTTGTCCCCCACCATGAGAGAGTGATGTTCCCCTTGTCCCCACCATGAGAGTGATGTTCCCCTTGTCCCCACCATGAGAGTGATGTTCCTCTTGTCCCCCACCATGAGAGTGATGTTCCCCTTGTCCCCCACCATGAGAGTGATGTTCCCCCTGTCCCCACCACCATGAGAGTGATGTTCCCCTTGTCCCCACCATGAGAGTGATGTTCCCTCGTCCCCCACCATGAGAGTGATGTTCCCCTTGTCCCCCACCATGAGAGTGATGTTCCCTGTTCCCCACCATGAGAGTGATGTTCCCTTGTCCCCCCCACCATGAGGGTGATGTTCCCCTTGTCCCCCACCATGAGAGTGATGTTCCCTTGTCCCCCACCATGAGAGTGATGTTCCCTTGTCCCCCCACCATGAGGGTGATGTTCCACTAGTCCCCCACCATGAGAGGTGATGTTCCCTTTCCCCCACCATGAGAGAAGTGTGTTCCCCTAGTCCCCCACCATGAGAGTGATGTTCCTCTCCTGTCCCCACCATGAGAGTGATGTTCCACTAGTCCCCACCATGAGAGTGATGTTCCACTAGTCCCCAGTGATGTTCCAGGGGTGATGTTCCACTAGTCCCCCCACCATGAGGGTGATGTTCCCCTTGTCCCCCACCATGAGAGTGATGTTCCCTTGTCCCCACCATGAGAGTGATGTCCCCTTGTCCCCCACCATGAGAGTGATGTTCCCCTTGTCCCCCACCATGAGAGTGATGTTCCCTTGTCCCCACCATGAGAGTGATGTTCCCCTGTCCCCCACCATGAGAGTGATGTTCCCTTGTCCCCCACCATGAGAGTGATGTCCCTTGTCCCCCACCATGAGAGTGATGTTCCCCTTGTCCCCCACCATGAGAGTGATGTTCCCTTGTCCCCACCATGAGAGTGATGTTGCCCCTCACCCCCATAATGAGAGTGATGTTCCCCTTGTCCCCCATGAGAGTGATGTTCCCCTGTCCCCACCATGAGAGTGATGTTCCCCTGTCCCCAACCATGAGAGTGATGTTCCCCTCGTCCCCCACCATGAGAGTGATGTTCCCCCCCACCATGAGAGTGATCCCCTCCCCCCACCATGAGAGTGATGTTCCCCTCGTCCCCCACCCATGTCCCCACCATGAGAGTGATGTTCCCTTGTCCCCCACCATGAGAGTGATGTGATCCCCTTGTCCCCCACCATGAGAGTGATGTTCCCTTGTCCCCACCATGAGAGTGATGTTCCCCTTGTCCCCACCATGAGAGTGATGTTCCCCCACCATTGTCCCCCACCATGAGAGTGATGTTGTTCCTTGTCCCCACCCATGAGAGTGATGTTCCCCTTGTCCCCCACCATGAGTGATGTTCCCCTTGAGAGTGATGTTCCCACCATGAGAGTGATGTTCCCCTTGTCCCCACCATGAGAGTGATGTTCCCCTTGTCCCCACCATGAGAGTGATGTTCCCTCTTGTCCCCACCATGAGAGTGATGTTCCCCTCGTCCCCACCATGAGAGTGATGTTCCCCTTGTCCCCACCATGAGAGTGATGTTCCCCTTGTCCCCCACCATGAGAGTGATGTTCCCTTGTCCCCACCATGAGAGTGATGTTCCCCTTGTCCCCCACCATGAGAGTGATGTTCCCTTGTCCCCACCATGAGAGTGATGTTCCCCTTGTCCCCACCATGAGAGTGATGTTTCCTTGTCCCCACCATGCGAGTGATGCTCCCCTCATCCCCCACCATGAGAGTGATGTTCCCTTGTCCCCAACCATGAGAGTGATGTTCCCCTCGTCCCCCACCATGAGAGTGATGTTCCCCTGTCCCCCACCCATGAGAGTGATGTTCCCCTTGTCCCCACCATGAGAGTGATGTTCCCTTGTCCCCCACCATGAGAGTGATGTTCCCTTGTCCCCACCATGAGAGAGTGATGTTCCCTTGTCCCCAACCATGAGAGTGATGTTCCCCTTGTCCCCCACCATGAGAGTGATGTTCCCTTGTCCCCCACCATGAGAGTGATGTTCCCTTGTCCCCCACCATGAGAGTGATGTTCCCCTTGTCCCCCACCATGAGAGTGATGTTCCCCTTGTCCCCAACCATGAGAGTGATGTTCCCTTGTCCCCACCATGAGAGTGATGTTCCCCTTGATGTCCCCCCCCACCATGAGAGTGATGTTCCCTCTTGTCCCCACCATGAGAGTGATGTTCCCTCGTCCCCCACCATGAGAGTGATGTTCCCCTTGTCCCCACCATGAGAGTGATGTTCCCCTTGTCCCCCACCATGAGTGATGTTCCCCTTTGTCCCCCACCATGAGAGTGATGTTCCCCTTGTCCCCACCATGAGAGTGATGTTCCCTTGTCCCCCACCATGAGAGTGATGTTCCCCTTGTCCCCACCATGAGAGTGATGTTCCCCTTGTCCCCACCATGAGAGTGATGTTCCCCTTGTCCCCCACCATGAGAGTGATGTTCCCCTTGTCCCCCACCATGAGAGTGATGTTCCCCTTCCCCCCCACCATGAGAGTGATGTTTGAGAGTGATGTTCCTTGTCCCCAACCATGAGAGTGATGTTCCCCTTGTCCCCACCATGAGAGTGATGTTCCCTTGTCCCCCACCATGAGAGTGATGTTCCCTTGTCCCCCACCATGAGAGTGATGTTCCCCTTGTCCCCCACCATGAGAGTGATGTTCCCTTGTCCCCCACCATGAGAGTGATGTTCCCCTTGTCCCCACCATGAGAGTGATGATGTTCCCCTTGTCCCCACCATGAGAGTGATGTTCCCTTGTCCCCCAACCATGAGAGTGATGTTCCCCTTGTCCCCCACCATGAGAGTGATGTTCCCCTTGTCCCCCACCATGAGAGTGATGTTCCCCTTGTCCCCCACCATGAGAGTGATGTTCCCTCGTCCCCCACCATGAGAGTGATGTTCCCCTTGTCCCCACCATGAGAGTGATGTTCCCCTTGTTCCCCACCCATGATGAGAGTGATGTCCCCCACCATGAGGTGATGGATTGTTCCCCACCATGAGAGTGATGTTCCCCTTGTCCCCCACCATGAGAGTGATGTTCCCCTCGTCCCCCACCATGAGAGTGATGCTCCCTTTGTCCCCCAACCATGAGAGTGATGTTCCCCTTGTCCCCCACCATGAGAGTGATGTTCCCTTTGTCCCCCCAGGAGGCCCTGCTGGAGCTACAGAGACACCTGAACCTGGGAGAGGACGGGCCGGCCAGCATTTACAAGGATCCCTCACATCAGCTCAATATCTGTGTTATACTTGGTTGTCTAGCAGAAAAACTGGCAGGTAAGCAGCTCCTTGTGGAGGTCTTGTGGTGCTACGATAAATCTCCACTATACCCTGGATGCATCTACGATTACCTCCCTTTGCTGGTTTTTTATCCAATCAGGTGTCAATGCTGGGAAGTTGAGCGTGCCAATCACACTTCACTTTCGCTTATTTTATCTAACCGATTAAACTTGGCAACATAATTGTTGCAGAGGTACTCTGAAAGAGGTAGAAAGAGTTCTTGCATATATTTTTTAAGGTTTCAGACCTGTCTATTTGTCGGTATGATTTCACCCCAAATCAGAGTCGCACTGCAAACAAGCCGCTATCTTTGTTGACACTGGCAAGCTCAGTTGTAAGGGCGGCTTAAATGATTGGCTACTGTGAGAATGCGGAGCCAGCCAGCCAGGAGGTAATAAAATCATGGGGCCGAGCCGTAGATGCATCCAGGGTACAGTGGAGATTTATCGTAACATATACCCTGCAGATTATCGAGGATGGTTATAAGAGAGAGAAATCATTATGGCTGCAGTAAGCAATATTCTAAGTGTATTACAACAGCTTGTTGATGAATTTAAGTCAGAATACCTAACAAGCCAGGGTATGTCTTAAGATGATTCATGATGAGCCCGATCACTCATAGTTATGACACAGTCCTCACAAGCTGGTAGTGGTGGTCCGATTAATTGAAATAATCGAAGATTGGTCGCAGTGACTAAACGACCAAGCAATCGATCATGTTTTCTCATAATCAAATACAAACAATTCTGGAACACCTTTTGCATTAACAATTTTTTTCACAAGGTTGGTTTTGTCTGTTACATTTTATGAGCACTACAAGCTCGGTCCAAGTCATGATTGAATTTATCTTAAAGACCCCAAGAAATTTATGTTCCTAACATACTAGTCATCCTTTAAAGATGTGAAATTTGCGGAAAAACACAACCAAAGAACTACAAGTTTTTTTCTTTATGTTTTTCTGCAAACAGGAAAATTTCATAAATGACGCTAACCAATTATTTTCGATGATTGATCGGTTGTATTGAACCAATCATCATTTATGAGATTTTAACCAATTCCCAACACTACAAGCTGGCTCCAAAAAAGCAGGGATTACAGAGACATGTTCTAATCCACTCCCCCACAAGAGGTTGATCTGTGCAGTAGAGGTACAATTACTAAGACCAGGTAACCACTGAATCCTCAATAGAGGGCTCTCAATAAGCAGGGGTGACAGAGGATGTATTCCAATCCACATCTCCCATATCAGGTTGATAGCATCGATCTGTTCAGTAACGGTTGAGTATCTAACACATTGTAACCGCTGAGTCCTCAATAATATTTTGATCCGCATCCTCCACAAAGGGGTGACAACATGAACATTTATCTGTGCGGTGGTTGTACAGTTACTCATTGTAACCAGTAATTCCTCATTCTCAATTAGCAGGGATTAGAGAGGACATATTCCACTCCATATCCCCCAAATGGCTTGATAGCAGGAGTGTCAACCTGTGCAGTAGGGGTACATTTACTCACATATCATTACAACCTAGTCCTCATTAGCTGGCTCCCAATAAGCAGGGGTTACAGAGGATGAATTCCAGTCCAGATCTCCAACAAGGGGTTGACAGCTGGAGTGTCAACCTGTGCAGTAGGGGTACAGTTACTCATATATCATTATGACCTAGTCCTCATTAGCTGGCTCCCAATAAGCAGGGGTTACAGAGGATGAATTCCAGTCCAGATCTCCAACAAGGAGGCTTGACAGCTGGCTGGCTCCCTATAAGTTACAGTGGATTCCAGTCCAGATCTCCAACAAGTCTGGAGTGTTAGGTCTTTGCAGTAGGGGTACAGTTACTCATATATCATTATGACCTAGTCCTCATTAGCTGGCTCCCAATAAGCAGGGGTTACAGAGAATGAATTCCAGTCCAGATCTCCAACAAGGGGTTGACAGCTGGAGTGTCAGGTCTTTGCAGTAGGGGTACATGTACTCATATATCATTATGACCTAGTCCTCATTAGCTGGCTCTCAATCAGCAGGGTTTGCCAGCATCAGCATTGATCTTTGCAGTTGGGGTACAGTTATACGTTGTAGCCACCTGTTCCTCATTTTTGTTGTCTGTTACTAGTATGGATATGTTTCAATATTTAACTGTTTTTGTGAGGAAAAATGATTGCTTTCATCACTAGGCTCCATTGCAGAGTATTTTTATCGTGTCATGAATCTATGGTAGGTAAAAGGAGCTACTGTTGGCAAAAAGGGTCAAATACCAGTGTGTTGTGTTGATTTGTGTGTGTAAAGAGTAAGTGTCCTGTTTGCTATATTATCAGACTGTATTCTCATGGTTGCAGGTCCCAGTAGTATAGCCTTGTTATCAGCTGACGTTCTACAGTATCTCATCTGTCATTTGGTAAGTACAAGAACCTTGAGTACACTCAAGTTGGTCTAGGTATCAGTGTCATCGGTACTGCATAGTCTGTGTACACTACATTTCTCCTAATACACATACAGCTGCTATAGTGGCTGTTATTAACAGGGGGCGGTGGGGTAGTCTAGTGGTTAAAGCGTTGGCTCGTCATGCCGAAGACCCGGGTTCGAATCCCCACATGGGTACAATGAGTGAAGCCCATTTCTGGTGTCCCCCGCCGTGATATTGCTGGAATATTGCTAAAAGCGGCGTAGTCAGTCAGTCAGTCAGTCAGTGTTATTAACAGTTCTTGTTCTCAATTCTTGTATAGTCCGTTTGACTTCATCTGAGGACCACTTGCTGGTAGAACAGCCAGGTGTGCAAGTTGTACGTGTAAGAAATAGTGAAAAGTGACAGCATAATAATGATCGTTTGTTAAACAACTATTTGATTTGGGTGTCCAAAATTATGAGACAAATCATCAGAGTTGGTTTGTCGATTTCATGTGACTGCAAAGTTTGATTTTGTTGCATTTATTAGATTTTGTGTTAGTGAGTAATTTATTGGTCTAAAATGAAGTCAAACAGACTATAGTTGTGTTTTTGTTGAGTTAAGATTCAGATTATGTCTGGAATATGTTTTTGCAAACTTTGCCATAGTTTTGAATACTCGACACACTCGAATATACGCTGCTTTAGGGAGTTCAGCAACGTTAGGGTTCTCACAGTGTTTATGCACAAAGGAGGAATTGTTTCACTTCCAAGAGTTTACATGGCTGCATTTGATAAGCTGAATTAAAATTACAGTTAATCTGCTTGGTGAAATTTGTATATCGGTACATTGAAGGAGGTAGGGTATATGAGTGTTTGATATTTGGGGAATTTGAAAGTAATGTTCTCAAAATGTACTTCAACATGAAGAATATATTCTTGAAATTTGGATAGTTTCATTGAATGCCTCTGTTGTTTCTTCAAGTTGATGGAGACATGAAGTAAACTATTTTTTTACTTTTCACTTCTTATGATGATGGAGATTACAAGCTTGTCCTGTTTACATCATGTGTTTTAGATAATGTTATATAAAAGATGTAATATTTCCTTGTCCCTGGTATTTCCCGATTGCATGAAACTCTCTGGAACCATTTCTATTTGTAACAAGTTGGCAACAATGTTTCAAGTTATCATGTTGTTGTAAGCTTGTTTAGGGTTATTCTGGACATTTAGATTGTACTGTATGATTGGCATTTAAGAGTTGATGAGTAATAAGAAAGGTAGGATACTTCTTTATCATATCATGATGTGGCGTTTTGTACAGATTCTTATACCATTGTATCTACACCAAAACGTTGCATCATAATACACTAAAGAAGTTGTTTTTGTTTTAGACCTATTTTATTCATGAGAAAAGGATTGGGTACAAGTTATACAACTTAGAACACCCTCTCCGTAGTATTTACATAGTATTATTTACATTCATTCTACAAGATGGACAGAGAAGAACAGAGAGATGGGAAAGAGAGGAACAATTGCAACTATTAAGAAAATCGTTTTGATTGACAAATATATGTTTGAACAATTTTAAATATGTTTTGATTTATGTGAACATAAGTTGTCATCCATAAAGTATTGTAACTTTCTTATTTAGATTGTAGTATAATGTTAATGGAGCCAGCTATAGGCCAATGACCATGTATATTTTCAGAATCCCTGCAACCCTCCAGTGGTGGTCCTGCATTCCATGGTAGCTCTTGAGAAGTTTGCACAAACAAGTAAGAGTAGGAAGATGATCAGGGTCACACTCTACAAAGAGATTTTAAGAGTAGTGGTCCGAAGATGATCAAAGATTGGTCACAGTGACTAAATGACCAAGCAGGATTTCTCATACTCGAACATAAACAATTTTGGAACAGCATTGCATTATCACAGTCATAGCATTGCATTATTTTGTAAGCACAGTCAAGTCATGATTGAATTTATCTTAAAGGCTCAAGATTAGTTTATGAACATACTGTTCCATTGTTGGTTTTCCAAAAGCCCCAAAATTGAACTACATGTTTTTTCTTTATTTTTATGTGCACAAATTTCATTAATAATGCCCAATTATTTTCGATGGTTGTGAACCAATCATCACATTATGAGATTTTAACACAACACAGTTTTACTGCATATTTTGTCTGCATTGCATTATCACAGTCATAGTGTGAAGATTAGTTTATGAAACTGTTCCATTGTTGGTTTTCTCTTCTAATGCACTAACAACAGCCCAGTGGTTTTGAGAGTTGTTGTATTCCAGGGGCTTGTGTGATGCAATTTGCTGTGCAGAGTTGTTTCTTGTGTTCAAGATGGGGGATGGTGTAGCCTATTGGTAAAAGTGTTCGCTCATCATGCCATGGACTGAGTGTGGTTTTACGCCGCTGTTAGCAGTATTTCAGCAATATCACGGTTGGGGACACCAGAAATGGGCTTCACTCATTCTATCCATGTGAGGAATCAAACCCGGATCTTCGGTGTCCTGACTGGACGCTTTAACCACTAGGCTACCCTACCACCCCTGTCACGCCATGGACCCAGTTTCGATTCCCCACATAGATACAATGTGTGAAGCCCATTTCTGGTGTCCCCCAATTGGAAAATTGCTTGAATATTGCTAAAAGCGGTGTAAAACTAAACTCACTCACTCACTCACGGTTTCAAATCAAAGAGTCAATAATGATACACAGTGGGTCATCACCAAGACCATAGTCATGAAACCAAAACTAGCAAGAATCTTTGTCGTTTAGTCCCTTATTGTGAAGAGTGATTCCAAGATACAAATGAAATACAGTGCAGACCTGCATTAAATACTGAATCACTCCTTCATTCATGTTGCTATGGTCACAGTAGGGTACCTATCAAAGATCCATCTCACAAGTTGTTGGTGCAATGGCTGTGCACCTGGAAAATATGTGAAATTATTCCTAACTATGGGGTTTCTTTACAAAGTAGGTCAACTTATAATGATCTTGAATGTGATCAACTATGAATGTATGTGTAAGTAATCAATATCTTCTTTTGTTTGTTTTCCAGGTGAGAACAAGGTAACAATTAACCAGTCAATGAAAGAGTTGTCTCCCCATCCCCTGCTGGTTTTGGAGGAATGGTGGCATGACTCTGACTACGTCAAGAGGGAAGTTGGCTTCTGTGCTGCTTGGTGCCTCGATAACCTATGTGAGTCCAACTTTTGTGGTTTTTGTTTTTCCATGTTTTTAGCACATTTACATTATGCTCCAAGAAATCAGCACAAATTTATTAATATCAGAGATAGCAACCAAAATGATTTATCAGGAATCAGATTACTCCACTTTTGATAGGAATATTTTCATCATTTTATAATGGATAAAACTCATGTATTTGTCTCATTAAAACATTTGTCTCATGTATTTGTCAAGCATATATTTAAATAAATTGGCATATTTGATTATTCTTATCAAAACTTGAAAAGTACATTTTATGATTTTATAAAAACAATGTTGCCTGTAATGTAAACATAATAGTAACCTTGTCACACTTGTCATATTTTAAACCAGTTAATTATCCATTTGTTATAAAATTGTTTGGTTTGTAATGGGCAGATCCACATAGTTTTGAGGGCTTGGATAATGTATTATGCAAAGGTTTATTTGTTTAGTTATTTGTTCTTATCTAAATCACAAAATGTGGTCATACATGCAAACAGTAATTGGTGTAAACTACTATTTTTTTATGCCATATTAGAGTTTGTTGTCAGAAATAGTTTAATGTCAAAGATGAAAGCAATTTTTGTTCAGCTGTCTGTCTATGTTGACATATTTGCTGTTGACTATGCAAGTGACCTTCTGTTCCTTGATGCTATTCTTTACATTCTAATCCAGATTACCGTGTCAACTGCAGTTTTTATTTTGCTGATATGGAACTTTGTGTTCATGTATTTTGTTAAGGATAGTAAATATTGACTCTCATTTAAATTTGATGTCTTCAATGACGAAGTCATTTTCTCTTGTCAGTTCATGTGAAGGAATACGATGTTGTTTTCTTACCACAAGAAAAAAAGTTTGACGAAAGTGTAACCTGTAGATAAGCTGACCCCCTTCTACTGACTGCTTATTTTTTTCCTCAAAATTCAGCTTATCTATGGTCATATAATAATAATAATAAACTAGGATTGCCTCCTGGGCAATACTGACGGGTCTTCAGACTTCCCCATACCCTCCCCCGTGGCTGCCTTCACTTGTACTGTTTCTTTGGACGCCAGCTGGAGCCCATTTTAACTCTCGGAGTTATGGGTGTTTGAAGTGTATTGAAGGGCTAGAAAGCGTCCAAAACGCAGGCAGAACACGCTTTTGGCACGCAGAGCCGGATCGGATGAAATGCAGCCGGGTCATGGGGTCATGTACCTTTTTAGTAGTTCCCACAGAAGGTATAGCTCTCTTTTAACAGGTCTGCCCTCCGCTTCGTCCTTGGGCCTCACGGTCCAAACGACAATGTTCTGGAATTGCCATGACCTCTAGCTATATGACGATAGACGTAAGTGCATATACTGCACTTGTGAAACAACCATAGATTTATGTGTATATAGTGCATTTGTTAATCACCCATTCAAAAAATTTGAAATAGAACTCATTTCTGACTCTGTACTTGCAATGTTTATTAATGCAAACTTGTTCTCGACGCTTGTATGGCTAGGATAATGCCGATGTAATGTAAAGGTCAATTCAAGGGCAAGTAATTCTTTGGGCATTGAATGACGCTTCAGCAAAGATTTGACAGCTCCTTGTCATTGTCAATTACATCTGTCGGTGAAATTCACATCGTCTCTCCCATCGCCTCCCACGCGCTTTTGCAGTGGTATATATGGCCTGAGATTTATGGTAAATGTTGCAGACTTTGTTGTGGTCAAAAGTCAAGCGTATTCTTCTCACAGTGAGGCAAAACAAACTGCTGGAGAGATTTCCAGAACACTAATTCTTTTTTGAATGTAGACCTAAGAAAAAACGAGTGGTAGTGTGGGCTTTATATGACGATATACTATAAGAGAGATTTGTGATGCGTAATTGGTAAATCGACTTGCATAACTTTGTGAAGCAAAGATGTTCCACATTTCATTATCTAGCAGTTTGGTACCTTCAAAAATGAAATCCATTGAGTTTTAGCAGAGCTGTGATTAAAAAGTGCTTTTTCAAAAATTGACCAACTTCCAAGGGCAATAACTCCGACACATATTCAAGATGAGGCAATGGTAAATAGAAGCTGAGACAATTTTGTATCCATTTATCATGTTTTATTCTGAGATTCCATTTGAATGTGACTTAAGTAATCTCACTTCATGTTTCAGGGCAGGCAGTTCACTTATGAACGCATCGACCTGAACGGTATTAATGTTATGCTCAACAACAATGATGTCAGTGAATACCTCAAGATCTCATCTAGCGGTGTGGAGGTAAGGTCACAATACAACATACCCGTGAAGATCCCGGTTAGAATTGGTCTTCAGCAACCCATGCTTGTCATAAGAGGCAACTAACGGGATCGGGTGGTCAGATTCGCTGACTTGGTTGACACACGTCATCGTATCCCAGAAAGTTTCACTAAATCGAATTTCCGCGGTTAGGGTCAGGAGAGCTGTCCAGTTATCGTATCCCAGTTGCGTAAAATGATGCTGATGTTGTTGATCACTGGATTGTCTGGTCCAGACTCAATTATTTACAGACTGCCGCCATATAGCTGGAATATTGCATTAAACAACTAACCAAACCAAAACCACAATACAACAGGGTTAACACACCCACGCGTCAACTATTCTCCCTTGTTAACCTGCCTGGCACTTTGTATTAATTGTAAAATAAAGACTGGCTAGCGAAAGAAAGTATGTTGTGTCTGAGTTTGTGTTATACAGCAACATGTCTCTATAAAGATGCTATAACGCTGGCATTATTTCTGACTAGTACCAGCAGTCTCATGCTTACACATTCGCACAGTCATGCACATTACTATATATGTTTAACAGTATTTGGTTAGACATGAAACCCAATTTCTCCTGACCTCACCAAAATTCACTTCACCTCCCTGCAACTCAACTCAACTCAAAATTAACAAATGTTGGTTCAGATACATAGGTCTGTAATAAACACAAGGCCATTTTAGAAAGTGATCAAATGTAACATATGTTATATGTGGGATTACACTTTCTTAGTAAAGTACAGATCGATGGTGATGCTGTTGATCACTGGATTGCCTGGTCCAGACTCGATTATTTACAGACCGCCGCAATATAGCTGGAATATTGCTGAGTGCGTCGTAAAGCTAAACTCACTTACTCACTCTTGTTTACTGTGCAGAGTTGCCTCCCTTGACTCTACCAGGAATTAGGCAGTCATGGATTCCAATTGCAGATCCGTTGATAAGCACCAAAACCATACTCATAAATTATATTTTGCAACAGCAGTCTCTGGACTGGATATATTGGTGCCTTTATGTCACAATAAGCTGACAAGATGAGATTGAACTGAAATACTGTCTAAGTAACAGCATTAAACCCAACTCACTCCTTCAGTGTATATATCAGCCCATAGGAAGTGATCATAAAATCCCCACCGTGATCCATCTTTGTCCTGATGAACTGACTGGTATGTGCATGTACTGACAGAAAGTCCTTTCTAATCTGGGGCGGTGGGGCAGAGGTTAAGTGGTTAAGGCGGCGTAAAACCATACTCACTCACTCACTTTCTAATCTTGTATGTGCGGCGTAGTTTAGAACGTCAAATGAAGTGTTAGGCCATTATGAATTAATTTCCATCCCTGCAACTTCACCTGCATATACCTTGCTTCATTCTCTGTTTGTTTGATGAAATATATGTCTGTAGAGCTCCAGATAAACTGCTGATGTTGTAAAGTATGCCCAATATATCATATTAATGTTAAGTCTGAGTTGGTTGCTTGTGAAATATTTTGTAGACCCAATTCATCTTAATTGGAATTACCCAACTGTATTTCTCTACTCATCCTTATTTACTGACAAAATGCAGGCATCACACATTCATGAAGTACCTACTGTGTTGAATAATGCATCTTAATCTTGCATCTGGTTATTTGACAGTTGTATCGCTGACGTTTTTCTATATGTTACACATAAATTATACACACAATAAACTGGAGGCAGGGATCCAGATAATTTTTCAACATCAGGAGTACGTTCTCCTTATTTGTTCAATATAGGAGTACTGGAAAATATAGGAGTACGTTTTCTAAATTATTTCCTACCATATCGTGCACACACATAGCACAGAGCATAAAACTAAAACTTTGCATCAACTCTGGGTTAGATTTGGCCTCCAGCAACCCGGGAGGTGACTAATGGGATGTGGTGGTCAGGCTTGCTGACTTGCTTGACACATGTCATGACCCAACATCGTCATCATTGATCACTAAATTGTCTGGTCAGACTTGATTATTTACAGACTGCTCCATGCTGGAATATTCCTGATGACTTAGATTGTCTGGTCCAGACTTGATTTATTACAGACTTCTGCGAAATAGCTGGAATATTTCTAAGTGAAGCATTAAACAACAAACAAACAAACAAACAAACAAAATGCATGACATGTCCAACATCTCATCACGACACAGTATTTTCTGCTCAATTTGTAACTTGAATTTACATAAATCATGTTGGCATGAAGATATTCTTTTACTACCATTACTTGCAGTGCAGTGACAGCAAATGTGGTTTAATTTATTTATTGATTCAATGTATATCATATACACATTGATTATGATGTTTAGGGATGTGTATAGATGTTCTACCTGTCATTTTTAATTTATTTATTGAGTCCTCTTTTGTTTAGGGATGTCATCATGTCCTCATCACTTTTACATGTGTTGATGCTATTGTTTTTACACAGGCCCGATGTGATGCCTCATCGTTTGAGAGTGTAAGATGTACCTTCCAAGTAGATGCAGGTGTATGGTACTATGAGGTCACCATAGTAACGGCAGGCGTCATGCAGATTGGATGGGCCACAAAAGACAGCAAATTCCTCAATCATGTAAGTTAGTGAAATCAGTGTGTGAGTGAATATGGTTTTATACCATGTTTGTAATATGACGGCAGGGGGACACCAGAAATGGGCTTTACATGTTGTGCCCATATGGGGAATCAAATCTGGGTCTTCTGGCCTCCTGGGCGAACACTTTAACTACAAGGCTACCCTACTGCCCCAGTAAAATCAGTCAAGTAACATCTTGTTAATAATAACATTCACAGCACTAAATGAAATTGTGTAACATATTTATATTTTCAGCTATTGTATGCCCCTATATGTTAGGGGCATTGCAATCATATTTGATGTAGTAGGTCAAAACATTCACCCAGTAAAGTGAAGTAATGTAATTTGAGGTGCACAGGATATAAAATACTGCTATGTTGTAATTCGAAAATGTTATGCATATTTTCATTTTGTTGGTAAAGTTTACATAATTGACAAGTTGATTTGAAATTATGTAATTCAGAAATTAGAAACTGTTTCTTCTGATAAAAAAAGCGAAACTTTTCGCAGCTCAGGTTCCTGTGTATAATGACTTTTTCCACCGGGTACCCATTTTCCTGCTGCGAACAGAGACGATTTTGAACAAACTCACTTGCCTAAGGTGAGACCACATGTGTCACATGTGCTTCGTTGTGGGGCAGGACTAAAGTCCTAGAAACTCTCAGGAGTCAAGCTGCCAAACACGGTCACCCATCCAAGGATTCTCCGAGCTCGACGCTGCTTAACTTCACCGATTTGTGACCTGAGCTTTAAGCACAGGACCACGCGCCACCACTATAATTATAATTATCTATAATTAGGGGTGTCGCAATACGTGAATGTATCGATGCATCGATACATTTTTACTGACGATACGATACGCAATACATGCTTGCGTGTATCGATTCCTATTTTCAAACTTTATTGATTCAAGTTTTTATGCTATATCCATCTCCTTCAAAGTCTTGATAGTAAAATTATACGAGACAGCTCCGATAAATAGATGTAGCTAGCTTTACTTAAAAATTAGGTTGGAAACTAACATCTTTTGTGATTGGCTAGACTATTTTGATGGACCAATCAGCGAGCGCGAACGTTGCCGGTAAGGTAATGCTATGAAAAGGTGCGAAAATTATGTATCGCGATACGTATCGTATCGTGACCTTAAAATCGTGATACGTATCGTATCGTATCCTGACACCCCTATCTATAATGTATCTGTTACCCATGTGTTGTGACAACAAATTCCAGCAAAATGACCAATGACAACAAATGAAAAAAAAGTGCAGTGTATCGGTCAATTTCGGACCTGAAAAGAGAAATCATGTTAAGAAAATCGTCAATAACATCACAGTGTGCAAACACTGAGACTAATTGTGAAATTTGAGCGGGTTACCACAAATTGAATGACTCAGTTAATAACAAATTACAGATGAAAGAATCCATGCATTACATTGTGGTACACATCACAGTACATGATTCATTATTGTAATAAACTGTAATGTGATAACCTATTGATAATGGGTGCCTGTGAGACAAAGAAGCTCCATGTAAATCACTTCCTGGCTCACTGCAGGGATTTTGCTAGGGCAGCTAAGGGGGTAGACTGTGTCACAGTCCCTGAACCACATTATTTTCCCTACTGCCTAACCCTCTCTGCAATGCTACAGCCCAAAACAATGCATGTCTAAATTTCCTCAGGTTCAGGTTTTGAATCTCCCATCTACGTTTCAAGTTAAATGGGACTATTTGTTAGTGTAAAAGTTATATATATTCAGAGGCTAAGCTTTAGTGAACTCAGGGGCCAATCTCTGCCCCAAGTTGCATCAATATCAGTCAATTCAAAATTGGTATGAAAATAATTCCAGTTTATGTTAATACAGTTACAACTAATGTTGTAGGTTGTGAGTGAGTGTGTGAGTATGGTTTTACGCAGCTGTTAGCAATATTGTACCATTTAGCAATATCCCGATGTGAGACGCCAGAAATATGGCTGAAGGGGTCGTTGTCGGCACAGGTACTACAGATATGTACCCCAGGTACGTGTCTGTATACAGAAACGTACCTTGGCCATAATGCGAATACAGAAACGTACCCTAGGACGATTCCATTCCCATTGTGTCGTATTCTTGACTGGAACTGTCGTACTGTTGTATTAGATACATCTGATTGCGTTATGTAAGTAATGAGAATACACAGTAACGGATATTTCGCGATGCACATGAACACCACTCAGAATCAGTTGAAGGGGAACAACTACATACGGTTTTGGTGTTGGATTGCGGAATATGGACTTGGTTTTAAGGTACCGGCTACGTTTCTATATTTTGACTTTGTTTAGGGTACATATCTGTATACAGAAACTTACCTGGGGTACATATCTGTAGTACCTGTGACGACAATGACCCCTTCAGCAGAAATATGCTCCACATTGTACCCATGTGGGAATCAAACCAGGGTCTTCAGCATGAGGGGGCGGTGGGGTAGCCTAGTGGTGAAAGTGTTGGCTTGCAACGCCGAAGACCTGGGTTCTATTCCCCACATGGGTACAATGCATGAAGCCCATTTCTGGTGTCCCCCTCCATGATATTGCTGCAATATTGCGGCGTAAAACCATACCCACACACTCACTCTTCAGCGTGACGGTTGAACACATTCACTACCAAGCTGCCTTGTAGTTTGTAGAGATGACACTTGTATATCATTTAAAATAGGACCAAGACAGACTCTTTAATTCCTAGTTATATGCTACTTCATTGAATGCAATGTTAAACAAATATCTTATTTATAATTTCGTGAATCTCAATTTAGAACAAACTCATTTTCCTAAAGTTCCCAACAAAGAACAGTCAGTTTGGAATCGTAGAAAACGCATGTCACACAACATTTCAAATGCCAAACTACACATGGTTTAGAATACACAAATAAACAAATTCATTTCCATAATTGTACAAGATACATGTGTCCATTTTAGGAAGGGTACGGTATCGGTGATGACGAATTCTCCATGGCTTATGATGGATGTCGCCAGCTGATTTGGTACAACGCTGACAGTGAACCTCACCTACAGGACTGCTGGGCCCCAGGTAGGATCATGCTAACAATAACACAAGCACATTGCGTGGTCACAATGGGTATCATGATTCATTGATGTATCGATTCTCTGGCAATTTACAACTTACTACAAGATGTGAATACACAGTGCCATTTAGAAATTTGTCAAAAGAAATATCTATATATGTCATATTTGGGATTTCGCTTTCTCAGTAAAGTATCCATTCTAGTATCTTTTTGTGTTCCATCCAGGAGTTCCATCCAGGATTCGAACCCTAATTGGCAATTAAAACTCACACTGTGTGGATTTATTCGAGATGGAACTCAACACAAAAATGTATACTAAATCTGTACTTTATTAAGAAAGTGTAATCCCACATATAACCTATGTCACAATAAGATACACAAAATTTTACAGTTTACCAATCTGATAACTGTTCAGGCTGGCATGACATTTACAGCTGGTGTGAAAGCCAACTGCAACCAAATATAGTATGCTGGATTAAAACAACTGTTGCGAGACTAAGGCTAATAAGACAGTTAAAAGGCTTGAAAAGCCTGGAAATTTAGTCTTTGAATATGTGTGTTCTATATCTGTATAGACCTTGTGTTCCTGTAAGATGAGTATGTGCAAGGTAAATTACTGTGGGTAGTGGAAAAGGGGAACGGCCAAAACCCCCTTAGGCCAAAAGCCCCTCGACCAAAAGCCCCTCAGGACAAACGTCCCTCGCTAAATTGAGTACCCCTGTCAAAAGCACCTTGATTCATGTATTTAAGTTCAGTTCAGTTCATTCAGTGGTACATAGCACAGGTATGCACTGCACATATGCAGTGATACATAATGTAATATTGATATTGATATGAGGCAATATCATTGAAGTTTTGAAAGGTTTTCATATTGCCATTGTGTTATTAACATGTTTCAAATACAACCAAACCCAGGCTCTCCGAAGGAGGAAATGGGTATATTACAAGGGAGCTAGTGTCCTATTTTGATGATATATATCTTTCTTATTCTCTAGAAATATTTGCTAATTACATATTACTTAATATTTATAATCCATAATTTATAGGGTCTTTATATTTTCAAGCAATAAAATGTATAATACATTTCTTGTCTTTAATCTTATTTTCCCATTAATATGTAAAGTGAGGGGCTTTGGTCATTTTTCGAGGGGCTTTTGTCCTGAGGGGCTTTTGGTTGAGGGGCTTTTGTACTAAGGGGCTTTTGTCCTGAGGGGCTTTTGACCTAGACCCGTGGAAAATACCCGGGCTCAGACAAAACCCAGTCATGTGTTGCAGTCTATATTGGCAATGAAGCGTTCCCATCATTGATTGGTAATATTTAAAATAAAATTAACATGTACAGTTTGGGTAAATTATGGATGTTGTCAACTAACAAAATGGTTTTCAGTTACCATAGGCAGCAATCATTTAAAAATTTCAGCACTTTACAAATTCAGCAGTAAGAAATATGTGTCTGCCGAATGACCATACAACCTGACGCCTTGTAGAAACGTGTAGGGTTATGAATGTCACAGTTTGCTTAAAACAAACATGTTTGTTATTCAACAATCATGTGTGAGAATCTGTAGACTTGCTCCATGATGTTTCATCAATGACTGGGTTTACTCCAAGGATGCCTCTAATGAGGCCACAATCACAACCAACTGTCACATTTACCTCATTAGGCTGATCCTGTAGTTGATAACAGTGCAATTCTTCCCGAGCATGTTTAATGCTGCCTGATCTCAAACTATTGGCTTATTGTAACCCTTCAAAACAAACCTCTATTGACATCCATAGAACTTTTAGATAAAAAGCCAAGGCAAGTGATCATTTCACAATAACAGGGAGGACTCATCAGTGGGTGTGTGTCTGTCAGTGAATGTGTTATATTGTCCACCTTGACTCACAGCGGCACTGATCCCACCCCTGTAAATTACAGCCTGTATTGGCCCTAGCCCCCACTGGGTGGGAGACAGTGATCCAGCACCCTTAGCCAGGAACAAACACTGTTACATCAGCACCCCCTGGGGCTAGGTTACACAATACAAGATTAATGACAAACAGCCTTCCTGGGCTGACCATGGGACCAGGCACTTTGTTAGTGGGTGGATCACAGATGTGACAATGTTGTATTCAACATGGTGTTTTCCTTTATACTGTTTCCCACAGGACTGTCTTCAGGTGCTATGTTGTGCCTTGTATATATGTGAAACTACTGGTGATTTCAGCAGTTATTTTATTAGAGACAAATGTCATAAGTACATATTCAATATTTTAGCAAATATTAATAAGACTTTCATTACAATCATTACTTAAATAAAACATTTCTAGGATAATTTGGATGACATTTCGTCAGTGTCCCAGAAAACGATCAGTCCCCAATTTTAAGAAACAAAATTAATTAGAGTTTTGACATAAGTTAAAGTTTTTATGCAAATTTGAGAAAAGGCAGGAAAATGCATTTTCCAGAATAAACTGAAATCGATATTAAACTCAAACATAGTAGACAATTTAAGTTTAGTAAATAGGTTGCTTGAGTTTCACTGTTTGATTTTAGAAATGCAGTTGAGTTTCAAATTGTCAAATCTCAACCTTAATTCAGTATTAATTCTGATTTTTTTTTGCTGATGATATAAAAAATCCCATCATGTTGAATTGTTTAGAAGCAGTTCAAAACTAATTGGACTTTAGTGATGTACTGTGTGTTGCTTGGATTCTCAGTTCTTGTACTAGATTGTCAATGGTTAAACAACTACCCACTGCCTGAAGGTGACACTGTGCTCTTCTCATTGTTGGTCACTGTGCTGGACAGTCATCTCATTATCATCAATAACGCTGAAGGGGTCGTTGTCGGCACAGGTACTACAGATATGTACCCCAGGTACGTTTATGTATACAGACTTGTACCCTAAACAAAGTCAAACTACAGAAACGTACCCGTTACCCTAAACGACGGACGAGTCCATATTCCGCGACCCAATACCGAAACCGTATGTAGTTATTCCCGTTCAGCTGATTGCGAGTGGTGTACGTTGTGCACCGTGAAATATTCGTTATACCGTGTATGCTCTTATATAACCCAATCAAAAGCATCTAATACAACAGTATGACAGTTCCGATCAAGAAAACTCCACAATGCTGAATGGAATCATCCTAGGGTACATTTCTGTATTCTGATTATGGCCCGGGTACATTTCTGTATACAGAAACGTACCTGGGGTACACATCTGTAGTACCCATGCCGACAACGACCCTTTCAGCATCAATAACCACCAGGTTGGCCCATCTGGCATTATGAGACCATGCAAACATTTCAAGTACAGATATATGCATTCAGTATGACCCAAGCCCTATACAGCTTCATAAAACTCCAGGATCCCAGGACCAAGTTGCATTTTATATGATGTTGTTGCTGGGGAGAGTTGCTTTAGATAACAAATATTCCGCAAGTTACATCATCCTCTTGCTTGAGGACAGAACTCATTCTGGGTCATGGCCATTAAACTCCAGGCCATCTTATTGAGACCTTGTGTGATTTTAGGAATGGGTTGGTGCATTAAGTCAGTTGCATCATTTTATTTTGTTTGAAAACATTAGAACAATAAATTCCCAGAATTTCCTGTTGGTATAATCAGGCTTGAATGTGCAAGATGTGTGTTGTTTTGAAAGATAAGAGATGGATTGTGTCATGCTTAGATTTAGCTCGGTCATGTAATGTCATGATTGTCATGGTTTGATCATTGTCATCAGCAATTGATCCTCTATACATTTGGATCTTTCTTAAATTAACAAATACAAGAAATACAAGTGATCTTTATTCCATGTAACATTATACACATGCAGCAAATAAATAATGTATTTGAGTTTCCTTGTGGAAAAGTCTATCCAAGTATCACAGTCAAAGTAACATACACCAGCAGAATAATAGGGCACCACTTGTCATGATTTTCCATGTGAAATTGTCATTTTTTTAGAATAATTCTAATTTTATGACAAAACATTTATTTTGTCACTAAGTGACATAATCATTTTAAATTCAAAAGCCCAAATTGAAGATTTGTGACATGCTCTTAATTAGCAATACAGTAAACAATGTTTAAAACAAACTCAAAGGGACCACTTATTTTAGTTTGTTAAAACCATGGTTGGCTATATGCATTTCGACTAAAACACACAGCAACTGGCCGAGACAAAAAGAACCCAAACGGTTCTTAATATCTGTCGGTTCTTCATAAGCATATTCGTTATGAACGACAGTTAAGTACAGTTATAACAAACTCATAAGCACCACAAATTTCAGGTAAACACAAACCATATTTTGTTTTACGCATTTCTGCTAAAATATACAGTTGTAGTTGTTTGTAGTTTCAACGTTTGACATTTCCATCTTTTCCCCTGCGTCTCTGTGTCGGTATTTGCCACCATCTTGAAGGACACACAGTGTTTGTGCCACATGCCCAACAGGTATTGGCAAAATTTCCAAAACATACATGGAGGTTTGAGACTCATGATAACAAAAAAAGGTGGTCATTTACTATTTCCCAGATGTATAGATGTCAGATATCACAGTTAAATAGCTCAGAATGTATACATATACAAGAATCTATCCAGCACTAGTAATCATCTGTATATTCAGAAATTGTTTGAGATATTGATATGATTAAAGCAGCTGAAGCTTCTGTTGTGTCCAGCAATATTAATAAAATATAGGCTCCAAAATATGTTCTCATAAGCAAGATAGGACTTAAGACTGAATATTTCTTGTGATAATAATAGAATTATACAATAAAGGTGAATATCTTTACTGTTAGTTATCATAATGAAGTGAAACCATTTGGTTTGTCAGATTCTCATATTATTGATTTGTTGGAATCTCTACTGCCTTTTTCAAACATGTTTTACATGCCTTTGATTATAATGGAACAAAAATTGTTATTTTCAGCAAATATAAACCTCTTGAGATGAACAAAATATTCAGTGCCAAGATTTAAAAAAAATATCTGTTAACCTTAGCAGTCTTTTCATCTGTCATATAAATAAGTATCAATAAATACAAATGAAATTCATAAGAGTTAATTGTAATACCTTCACACTGCTAGACTCATTTTGACCCAAAGTAATCTGACAAAGAATATTTTTTTATTGCCTGTAGGTGAGATGAAAATCTCTTGTATGGACATTATTAAGCTAATAGAGGTTACAGAGTACACAGACATATTTCTTTCAGTGTCAACATTCAGACTAATGCTGCATGATTTGTTACAGTCAGACAGTAAGTGGACATGTATTCTCTGTATAGCCAGTGGGCAACTTCAAGACACACTCATTACCAGCAATGCTCTTGTTAACCAGGAATTATCTAGACATGCTAAGAGGCTGATATTTGGCCCCAAGCTGGCAGTAAATGTCAGTAAAGATTCCCAAATTTGAGTAAAAATTTGACAATTCCTGTAGTGTAGTAATAAGTAATGTAACGGCTTTGTAGAAGTGACTTGTAAATCGCTGATAAACTGCCCTAGTAAGCTATGCCATAAATAGGATATTTGCCGTGTGTCTGAGAATGGCATAGGTGTGTTCTGACATAAACCATCACAGGTTTGGGTTCTTTTGCACAGGCAAAGTGAAAAGCAGTATTGTCCATTGGCAACTTTATTCATTGCTTTGGGTCTTGATACAACAAGTTAATGGTGTTACTTGAAACAAAATCTTTCAAACTTATAATTTGTTACTATCAAATTCTAAATAGTCAGAGACTAAGCGTTAGTCTAGAGTACCACTGTACAAAGGTATCTTAACACTGTGGTAACTCACATACCTTAGCAGAAACTCGTAGCACTAAGGTTGTTTTTGTTTAATGGCACCCATGCATTTTGAAATCATCAAATTGAAAATATGACCTCTATTTTTTAGTGGTGGGTAACAGAATGTAACGACAAGTTGTGGAATATTTAGAGTTACATAGCGTTAAACGCAGTTGTTGAACACGAACATGATGGTTGCTTCAATACATAGCAGTAAGAGAGTATATTTTTACGCTGCTTTTAACAATATTTTAAAAATATCACAGTAGGAGACAGGGGAAATGTGCCTCACACATTGTACCTATGTGTTGAAACAAAACCCAAGTCTTCAGCAGGACATGTACACGCTTGAACCACTGGATAACCCCATTGCCCCAGCATGTAAAGCAACTGTTATGAAGACCCAGTGATTCATCTGTGGCTCTGATCCTAGTGGAAATCTGAAACAAATACATTAACATACCCTGGTGTAACCTCTGAGCTGTATCATCACTGGAATCCAATATCAGATGTCATTGGTACTTTCCTATACATATGTTGACACCTGGATTACAGGTATACACACATCGCACCAAGGCCACACCCACAGCAAACAGCTGATTAGTGGACACTCCTGGTCTTTTTTTGCTTTTCGCAAAAATTGTAAATCAGTTATTCACAAATATTCCATTTTGAATTTTTATCACAGGTTTACTAAATGAGTAATTTTCCATCACCAGTTTAAGCAGACACACACAAACTGGAACATAAAGCACTTTCTTGTAAACTCAACCACTGTACATTGTTTTGTCAAATCTACACAACCCTTTGCCACAAGGTAAACACAAACAGTGGTACTCTTCTCCCAAAAGATGATGTGAAGGTACACGTGTTAGCATTCATTCCCGTCTAAATCCTGCACAACTTTCATGAACAGGGACCTATTCCACAAATGACTGAAGCACTACGTTGGTAGTAAGTCTCTGTATGGAAGCTGTGATCATCAGGATCACTTTGTGGAATGAGGTCAAGGTTAGCGGTAGCTTCTTCTTTGCTTTGTTCTGTACTCTGACCAAGTTTCTTGACCTTGTTAATTGTCCTCTTGCTTCATGTCCTGTATATGGTATATCTTTATTGTAAGCATTGTGTTGTTCGCGGCTACTTGCCGTGGTATGTCAATATTGTAAACATAGCGTATCTCACGCTACCTCCGTGGTATATCAATATTGTAAACATAGCGTATCTCACGCTACCTCCATGGTATATCTGTATTGTAAACGTAGTGTATCTCATGCTACCTGCCGTGGTATATCAATATTGTAAACGTAGCGTATCTCACAATACCTGTCCTGGTATATCAATATTGTAAACGTAGCATCTCACGCTACATCCATGGTATATCTGTATTGTAAACATAGCATATCTCATGCTACCTGCTGTGGTATATCAGTATATGAGGCTTCAGATGCAGGTGGCACCCCAACATCCTCATCCCCATCCATCTTCTTCTTCAGCTCATCAACTTCATGCTGCTCATATTTGGTTCGGCTCTCAATCAGGCCCTCGACGACCTTTCTCATTTTGAACGTAGCTGTGTGCCTCATTGCTCGACTTGCACAGTTGAGAGGCACTGTGGGTTTCTTACTGTGACCAACTAGCACCCCAGTCAGTTGTTGTAGAACAAGATCTGCAGCAGTGTAAGTCCCTTGCAGTGTCTCATCAGCCATGTGACCACGGATATACTTCCATGCATCCTTTATGTTACGCTTCTCAGGAATCTCGGAACACTCTCTCTCTGCAGAATCTGGAGAGTCTTCCTTTTCTATCACCACTTCTTCTTTCTTTGGTGGTGGTGCTTGTGGTGGAGGTGGTGGTTTCTTCTTTTTCACAACAATTGGAATTGTGTTGTCGCCTGTTTCAATCAGCTCATCTTCAGATTCAGAGTCATAGAAGACTTTCTTCCTGATTGGAGGATCAGTTTCAAGCCGTCTTAGAAACGTGTTGATCTTGTTCTGGATCATCTTGGTCTCCTTCTGGAGCTTCTCCTGTGTGAGTTGCTGTGGAGCTCCCTGAGACCGCCTCACACCAAAGCTCTGGGAAGTGGATGTTAGTCCTGAATGTGGCCGAGACTTTACAGACATGGTGTCCCCGTTTTGGGATTTCCTGAACAGTATGGCCCGGAGGTCAATCTTTTCACTGGAATCAAAGTCATCATCGTTTTCTTCTTCTGATGAACTGTCATTGTAGAAAGTTGGCCTTCTGGTCATCCCACCGTAGTAGGTGTATGATCGGTACATGTGGTCACCAGGATGTACTGAATCCCCCGTTTCACTTGAAAGTATCAGTTTATGGGGACTTTCAAAGGCAAACTTTACATGCTGAGACGAACCTCTCTGTTTATCGTGGGAGGAGGAATTTTCTTCAAAAGTATGGTGTATAGTAGGGAACCGAGAATGATTATCACGAGATCTGTCCCGAGAACCGTAGCTACTTGATGTCAGAGGGGCAGATCGGGATGCTGGCCATTTATTTCGAGACCGTGCTTCGCGAACATGAGATGAGTCATGAGTCATGCTAGAACAGGTGCTCTTGGCCGTCACAGCTCTCTCAGAATCTGGTCTCATCTTCTGTTGTCTAAGAGTACTCCGAGCCCGTGCCACGGCTGGTGTAATGGCGATATCACTTACAGCTTTTGCTCTCACAGGGTATCTCAATTTGCGATCAAGGTAATGAGATTCAATATTAGCCCCCAGTCGTCTCTCTGTCTTCGTTAGCTGAGTATCATCGTAAGTAAAGTCTCGACAAGGTTCTATCCTCTTCCTCATTTCAATCTCATTCTTCCGTCTGTTGAGATCCAACAGCTTCACTTCATACCGTAACCGGCTTGTGTTCTCGTGTAGGTGACGCAGACGAACGTCCTTCTCCCGCTCAAGCTGAGACCTGGCCATGTTGAAGTGATTCTCACAAACGTTGTTCTTGACGCTGGTGAACTTCTCTGTAAGTGAGGACTTTTTGCCATAGTCCCCGATGGCCTCACTCTGCATCTCCTGGTAGGGATTGGACACCAGTTGTTCCGAGTCCATGATAAAATAGTTTCCTGAAACACAAACAGTGATAGTTAGTATGCTTATAGATCACTACAAACAGGGACAATGTTCCAGAATCTGGTTTTCATTTCTTATCAATGTCTAGATGTTGTGTTTAGTACCCTGTGAGTGAGTGAGTATGGTTTTAAGCCAGTTTAGCAATATTCCTGCAATGCCACTGCGTGGGAAACCAGAAATTCTCTTCACACATTGTTAACATTAACTTACGACTATCTTAGCGCTAAGAGAGCTTCGAAAATCTAGGCCCAGATTATTTTATTTACAGGTTCATCATAAATTTGAGTTCACAAAGTGTCTCTGAATGAATTTTGGATGGTTACCATGAATGCTTACATAAATCCCTGACACATTGAATCTCAGGTCATGGTTTGTTCAAGACTACCAAGTATGTTCAGTGGTTCTTATTGCTTCCTATCTCTCCCTATTGGTCACCTACCTTGTTGAGATGGTATGGACTGCTAATTATTTTTACAGGAACAGACAGAAAGTGTCTTTGAATGGATTTGGCATAAGCAACCATAAAAGCAAATGGGGATATTAAGTCCCTGGCTTATTAAATCTCAGGGTCATGTTTTATTCAAGAATACCAGGTTAGTTGTTATTGCTTTATATCTCTCCACAGTGGTCACCTACCCTCATGCTTTATCCCATCAGGAGGTAGAACCTCTTTGAAGTCATACTCATAGTCCATACTCCCTTTTGACTTGAGCATGTACCACACTCCTCCATATTAGGTTACATCCACTACATGTTGGTTAGTCAGGACGACTCATGGTCCCTACAGTCCTTCGCTGGCCACAATCTGTGACCGCTGGAGCTTACTGAGATCTTACACCAACACAAGATTAGTGTAAACAGATTGACAAGCACAGCTTAGCTGTAATGTTCTCTGCTGAAGGATTAAGTCAAGTGCTACAGGTGCTTTACGTCGCCATGTGCTGACATATGTCACATCAAAATGTCAGAATGGTGGTGTACTCCGAAATCGTCAAGTGTATGCGAGGATGAAATGTTTCAAACTGCAGTCAGTTTTACCGATATGTCACAATGGCTTGTTGGAATGTCCAGTGGTTGATAGTGCGACCAATAATCCATGATGTCATAGATCATTGACCTGCAGTCAGCCAGGTTATTACATATTGACCCTAACAGCTTAATTATTGGATGGAATTAGGCATGCAGCTAGTGTTGGAAACTGGTTGTAAATCTTTGATTGGATCATCCTAAGTGAGCAATCATCTATATGAATATGAGCTTTATTTTCCTGGGGTTTTTTTCAGTTGTTTTATGAAATTCAGGGTGACTGACGTGAATGGTACACACTACTATATTCTCTAGAACACACTATGTTACATGGATGGATGCTCGTGGTTTCAATCACTGGATTGTCTGGTCCAGACAGAATTATTTTCAGACCTCTATCATATTGCTGTAATATTGCTGTGTGTGAAACTTGTCATGATATGAACTTCTGTGTATGAACTTGTCATCCCGAGAGTTGTCATGGAGCCCGAGGGTACATACACAATCAAGTAAAAATAGAAAATATCATTTTCCAGCATATGGACAATCATATTTGTATCACTTTAATGATAGATCAAGACATTATTTTGAAAAGATGTTATGCAGGAAATGAAGCTTCGTAGCCTTGCAGTAATTGTCATAATCCTTATGTTGAAACGTACTGATTTGAAGGGCCGCAAGAGTCAAATATCCTAGGAAAGACCTCAGTGACAGAAGGACATCATTTCTGAACACTGGTTGAACTATTATTATCAAATTAAGCATGATCAAATACAGATTCATTACAGAATAGTGTTGAAGGAGTGAGTGTATGTGATAGAAGTCAGCCCAGTATCACAAGCTCCAGCCACTACTCTCAAACCCATATCTTGTAAAATTCTGTTCCGTGTAATAAGCTCAGCTAATAATACCCTGTATAATAACCCTGAAATCTACTGAAAACATTGCCAAGAGCTATTATTGTTCCATTAGACTAAAAACAATTGGCACAAACTAGAAACAGCTACTAATCTGTTAGTCCAAGACGATAGCCCAAGACAGGTGAAAATCTACTGTTATTTATCAACCACTAATCTGAATGAAGTTTCAACTAGGTAGATATGACCAATGGAGACTAGTCCTGCAGCAACATTGCAACTGTCCCAACTGTCAGTGCACTAAGAGACATTACAATCTTAACTATCCAGTAATCTGCTTGGCGTGTTTTCCATCATCGTCACTGTCTTGTGATAATCATTTCCTTTCAGTAGAAGTGCCAGTAAAGACTGATCCGTTAGACAACCTATAAACCACTCTGTTGGGGACAGGGTAAATAAGGCTGTGTCACTCTGGAGTCACAGAGATCCTCTCTGGTAGTATTGAGTGTTATACCACACGAGGAGGAGCCTGTGTGCTTTGTCTCATATACAACAGGCATATACCTGACCTCTCTGGTTAAAGATTGACTATAGAGATGGATGCAAAATATTTTAATTATTTAGATATTGGCCATCTAAAGTCATTGATAATGTTTTGTATTTATTACTCTTGATGCCTATTTTGTGGAATAGAGCTGCCCAGATTTGCTTTTATATAATCTACATACTGAGTAATGACATTTAAAGTAATCTAGATTAATTCAGTTTGCATAAAATGCTTGTATTCTGCAATCATGGTGCAGTAATTAATTCAACATTTGGTTTCTCTTTGTGTTTCTAAATTATTGAATGAATGTAGATACAAATTTCTTTGAATAGCACACCCATATTCTTTGAAGGAATAAAACAGCTGAATTACCATATAAAACTTTAAATATTTAACTCAGAATTATGTTCCAGGTACATAGAAAAATCCCGTTGCTGACATAATGTAAATATTGTTCTCATGGCTAACTAAGTCATTGACTCAGTGGTGTTGACAGTGAGCTATTTTGATGGCGGACACTTTCTCAGCACTCAGGTTTAAATGGTTTAGCAAACACTTTAAACCCCATCCAGCCCTCCATCTGTCACAGAGGATAATGACAGTCAATACAGTATACAAGAATAGAGATCCTCTCAAATCTCACATTGATTGTGGACTGGACCATGCTCCAGCCTCACCTCACACCAGCGGAGTAATGATCCTGCTTCTGAATAATACGGCCAGTGTCAACCAAGTGAATTGTTACAACAAACACTGGTCAGTGGGGCAAGAGTGACCCTCTTTGCTTGTCTGGACAGGCGGGAAGGATAGCCTGGAGGAGGCTGGAAAGCAGGGGTGGCATTGTTGTAGACTATTGTGTAGTCCCACCACACCTCGCTGGCTGGGAGCTACGCGCCTGGTAGTCCGTCATCGGTGGTCTTTGTGTGTCGCCTGAAAGCTGTGCGGGTCTTGCTTGCTGTACATTGCCTCCTGGCTTTGTTATTCCTTTACTCCTTGCATGGATGTTAGGCTTCAGTACAAAGATGACCTTTTCATATTAACCATGAGTTGTTTGGTGCAGAAGTGATGTTTCATAACTTGCCTTGTGCACGTCTGCTTTATTTGATGGAAGTACACTTTATGAGGTCATGTAACATTCAGTTCACAGCTTTTATTAGCCATTAAACTTTAAAGTATCATTAAACCACAAACTTGAAGCATACCAGAAAAGAAAGTTTCTTGAAATCTGAATTATTCTATACTGGATCAGCATTTCTTGTGTACGTCTGCTTCTTTTGAAGGCAGTTCACTTTATGAGGTCATGTAACACTGGCTTCACAGCTTTTATGTGCCATTATGATTTTAAGTGTCATTCTACCATGATTTTTAAGCCTACAAGAGAAGGAATTGTCATGGAAATGGAAATATTTTTATTTGGATCACTTTTTGTTGTCGAATTAACACACAAGTGTAGATTTCATTTGAAGGTAGTGCACTTTATGAAGCCATGTAACACTGGGTTCTCAGTTTTTATGAGCCATTATAAGTTTCATTTTCATTTCTACCCTGAATTTTTAATCCTAAAAGATTTAAGAGTTTGTGATGAATATTTAATTATTCTGTATTGGATTAGCTCTGTGAAAATCATTCTGTAGACAGATATTTTAAAGTAAGAATAGAAGTTCAAAGTTCCTTCCTATGAACCTGATGTTATACATGGAAGATCAAGCATGGGTGGGTTCATTTTCATGTTCTTGTTCAGTAATAATGCAATTTGTTTTCACACCCCATCAAATAAGTTATTATAGTGATGGTATGTGTTTAACTTTCAAATACCCAATTACTGGCACATCTCTGTACCCCATTCTGGATCCATGCATGAAAGATTTAGTGGGGTAATATTGGTTAAATATGATGCAGAATATTTGAACCCTCATAGAGCCCAGTAAATCTTTCTAACACTTTTCTAAACTTCTGACACTTTTAAGGTGACAGATTCTGTGAAATAGACTAATCTTAGTCTTATACATCTAGATTATTGTACATACTGTATATGCACTAATCCTTCCAAGAACACTGCTTCATTTATATTAGCTGACAGTAGTTCATTCTTGGGTCCTAAAAGGTCTCATTAATCATAACTAATAGTGTCAAATGAGTTGCCATCAATTCCTATGTTGATAACTGAATTATTGTACAAGTAAATCCTGTAGGTGTGTATACAGTTATGTGGCAATACTAACCAATCAAAAACTCTGATAAGGAAATCGCGGGATTAACACATCATTGGTGCATAGTTCCTTATATCAGCAAATCCAATATATTCAACAATACATATTAACAGTAATGCTTCAGTTCTACACATGGGAATTCTGGATAAAAGAAGACGCCCAGCAACCTGTGCTTGTTGTAAGAGGTGGCTAAATGGATCTTGTTGTCCTGCTAGGAGACCTACAAGTCATCATATCCCATTTGCATGGATCGATGCTCATGATGTCAGTCCTTGGAGTGAGTGAGGGAGTTTAGTTTTACGCCGCACTCAGCAATATACCAGCTATATGGCGTCGGTCTGTATATAACTGAGTCTGGACCAGACAATCATGATCAACAGCATGACCATTGATCTACACAATTGGGATATGATGACATGTGTCAACCAAGTCTGTGAGCTTGACCACTGTCCAGTCCAGTCCTTGGAATGTCTGTTCCACAGTCAGTTATTTACAGACCACCATCAATATTGCCGGTTTCATAGATAAACAAACAAAATGGTTGGTGAGATTGGGTAAATCATTAGTTGTTTCAAATTGATGCAGCATTAAACATTAATATTAACATAAACATGAGATTGGGTAAATCATTAGTTCTTTCAAATCGATGCAGCATAAAACATTAATATTAACATAAGCATGAGATTGGGTAAATCATTAGTTCTTTCAAATAGATGCAGCATAAAACATTAATATTAACATAAGCATGAGATTGGGTAAATCATTAGTTCTTTCAAATCGATGCAGCATAAAACATTAATATTAACATAAGCATGAGATTGGGTAAATAATTAGTTCTTTCAAATCGATGCAGCATAAAACATTAATATTAACATAAACATGAGATTGGGTAAATCATTAGTTCTTTCAAATCGATGCAGCATTAAACATTAATATTAACATAAACATGAGATTGGGTAAATCATTAGTTCTTTCAAATCGATGCAGCATAAAACATTAATATTAACATAAGCATGAGATTGGGTAAATCATTAGTTCTTTCAAATCGATGCAGCATAAAACATTAATATTAACATAAACATGAGATTGGGTAAATCATTAGTTCTTTCAAATCGATGCAGCATAAAACATTAATATTAACATAAACATGAGATTGGGTAAATCATTAGTTCTTTCAAATCGATGCAGCATTAAACATTAATATTAACATAAGCATGAAAATATTAGTTCTTTCAAATCATGCGCATAAAACATGAGATTGGGTAAATCATTAGTTCTTTCAAATCGATGCAGCATAAAACATTAATATTAACATAAACATGAGATTGGGTAAATCATTAGTTCTTTCAAATCGATGCAGCATAAAACATTAATATTAACATAAACATGAGATTGGGTAAATCATTAGTTGCAGCATAAAACATTAATATTAACAAAACATGATTGGGTAAATCATTAGTTCAAATCGATGCAATTAAACATTAATATTAACATAAACATGAGATTGGGTAAATCATTTCAAATCGATTCATTAATATTAACAAATGAGATTGGGTAAATGTTCTTTCAAATCGCATAAAACATTAATATTAACATAAACATGAGATTGGGTAAATCATTAGTTCTTTCAAATCGATGCAGCATAAAACATTAATATTAACATAAACATGAGATTGGGTAAATCATTAGTTCTTTCAAATCGATGCAGCATTAAACATTAATATTAACATAAACATGAGATTGGGTAAATCATTAGTTCTTTCAAATCGATGCAGCATTAAACATTAATATTAACATAAACATGAGATTGGGTAAATCATTAGTTCTTTCAAATCGATGCAGCATAAAACATTAATATTAACATAAACATGAGATTGGGTAAATCATTAGTTCTCTCAAATCAATGTTGCTTGAAACATAAATATTAACATAAACATTACCCCAGTTACATGGCGTCCATCATGTACGCTACCAGTGTTTAGGATGTTGTACATAATAATACAAGATATACTGCCCTGATGACGTATTGGCACCATGTAAAACTTTCCACACTTTCACGGACTAACAAGAAAGCTAGCTGTTTCCTATATTTAGATGCCAGTTATCTACCATACATACCAATTTGTTGCGTGATCATGTTGATAGTTCTATCAACTTCACCAGTAAACGTGGGATAAATTTCCAAAAAGGGTTTCAAATCAACCACCCATGTATTTGATCTTCACTGATGGTCATTTGTCACAGGAACCCACAAGCACCCGAGAAGTCGACAATCTTGATAATTAGCATTCAACACTTTGTTTTCTTGAAAAGTTCATCTTTGATAGCTGCACCAGTGTCAAATGTCTTTAGCCTTGTACACCTCAGCCATTACTGTCTAAACTGAACAGTAGGTGCGACTATCAGCCAAGCATAACTGCCAATCTCATCTCCTTCATGTCCAGTCAATATCTGTGTATCACATATCAAGATCCTTATTGAATAAATACGCATACACTTAGTCCCAATCCACACTGAAGATCTCCCGTAAGTTTGCCGATGGTATCAGATGAATCTCAGATTCCATATGAAATGTTGAGTTTTCTATCCCAGCTTCAACCAGGTATAAACTTCTGTCGTGCGACAGGTATGCAGAGTTGGGTAACAAGTGAAAGAGATCGCCAGACAGTTCATGTTTTCCAGTTTTGCTGTCACACTCAAACATTTAACAGTCATCAAACACAACAAAACTGTTTTACAGTGCTTTGTAGGTAGGAGTCGCCTTATCCAAATGCGTTTGTTAATAAGCTGGGATTAATGATTTCCTATACTTTGATTGTCAAGTTTGACAGAATTTGTCACATAATCCTCTCTTAACTGTACATACTTGAGTTGTTAGAAAAAGATTTGTCAGAGGGGGTGCAGATTCATGAGTGTCATACACGTTTTAATCTCCTCGACACTAGCCGACATGTTACTAGTTACAAGAAGTTTATATTTCTCCTGTTTAAACTTGTCGCATGATTTCCTCACCATGATCAGGTATTGGTATCTCGTGGTCACAGTTCATAAATAATCAACGATTACCACAACTCAGTACTGGCATTGTGGAAGGAGTGTTTGTTTCCTAGCCAGTTGAGCATCAACTGAGGTCGTATACTGGTGAATAGAACTGGGGGATTGTGTGTCAGTGGGGGTTTAATGTCCCTCCTCACTGTTTTGCCAGACTGCATGGACGTGGAATATCCGTGATAGGGCATTCACAATAGGTCTAAATGGCTGGGTGTCCCATTACACTCACAAAACATGTAAATAGGGAACATACTTAAGGCTGGTGATAGGTTGTGTTAGTTCGTATGGTCTATTATGATCATTTCTTGTCTGTTGATTGTGATGATCAATTGTTGATGTTATCGTCATCGTTGTTGTTCAGATTGAATTGACAATGATTATTGTGTTAATATTTTCAGTTGAAGTTGAAAGGGATATCATATTAATAATATTTGCAATGACTGAGTGTTTATATAGGATAAGAATATGGATGGCAACTTCTTCTTTATTGTATAACACAAAGTTTCTGGGCCACTTCTTGCCCCCTCTTCAGGTGATTAAAGACAGGTGTAGAAAACACCCACTAAACACAATGTCAGTCTTGATTGTATTATGGACGAGGGCCTTTTTACTGAATAAATACTGTCTGTCTGTCTGTAGAAAACATGTTATATATACCAGATTTACAGGAAGCCAGAGATGTACATGTATATACAATCAATCAATGAGGACAGATAAAGCAGTTATTAAAACAATAATTGGGATACGGTAAAGCCAGTTGACACAAACAATGTTTATAGTATAGGTTGTCTTGGGATCCATGAGGATTGCTGGTGTAGTACTGGTATATACAGGCCTACCCTTGAAGATCCGGGTTAGAATATTGATCTTCAGTAACCCATGCTTGTGGTAAGAGGTGACTAACGGGATCGGGTGGTCAGGTTCGCTGACTTGATTGACACATGTCATCGGTTCCCAATTACGCAGATTGATGCTCATGCTGTTGATCACTGGATTGTCTGGTCCAGACTCGATTATTTACTGCCGCTGTATAGCTGGAATATTTCTGAGTGTGGCGTAAAACTAAACTCACTCACTCACTATATACAGGCCATTAGTCCGTCTCACAGTCTCTGAACCACACTATTTTCCCTTCCGCCTAGCCCACCCTGCAATGCTAAAGCACTTAATGAACAAAGTCTAGATTTCCTCAGGTTCTGGATCTTCCATCTCACTGGGGCTCCTTTTCAATTTCAGGTATATTTGTTACTCTCAAAATTAGATATATTCAGTGACTAAATGTTAGTCTATGGGTTTTGACAAGGACCTCATGGCTTTCATGCTTAAGTTTGGAATATATGTGAATATTATGAGAAGTGTATTGGTGTGTACTGTCCCATGCTATAATATTTCTGAAATATTCTGATAATGTTGTAAATTTTTTCTCATCAATATAGTAAAACAGTAAACTATGGTTATAACAAATGAGTGAGTGAGTTAAGTTTTACGTCGCTTTTAGCAATATTCCAGCAATATCATGGAAGGGGACACCAGAGATAGGCTTCACACATTGTACCCATGTGGGGAATTGAACCCAGATCTTCGGCATTAAGAGCGAACACTTGAACCACTAGGCTACCCCACCACCCTCGGTTATAACGAAACTCGAGTGGACCACTATTAGTAGCATCTTATACCCATCTTTCATAATATGCATTTCGACTTTAATATACAACAGATCCTTATATCTTTTAGTTTGTTATGAAATTTATTTGCTTAAAGTGGACCATTTACTAGGGTAGACACCATTGGTCAAATCTGGCTAGTTTGTAGTTCATTAACTATTGGTTAATGTAAAATCTGTTGATTTAGTAAGAGTGAGTGAGTGATTATGGTTTTACGCTTCTTTTAGCTATATTCCAGCAATATCACGGTGGGGGACACCAGAAATGGGCTTCACATATTGTACCCATGTAGGGAATTGAACCCGGGTCTTCGGTGTGACCAGCCAATGCATTAACCACGAGACTTCCCCACCGCCCCTAATTTAGTAAGAAAACAGCTGGTTCCTCTGGATTTTCACTAGTCCCAGACTGATGCTCAATAGTGGCTGTGTCTAACAATTTTATCAGTCTGGACCAGACAACCCAATGATTGATATTGGGAGCTACAAACCATGCAGTCTAGGTACAGGGGTATGCTAGGGCTGCAACCAATTTCACAATGAGGCAAATAAATAAATAAATATCAATACCATAACAAGTCACTAGTTCATGTTTTATTATTTATATTCAGTCAAATGATTAAAAAATTCATTATTTGACATGTTTGACATGACTATGTAGACACTGTTCATTTGTCACAACCATAACCAGTGACCACATTGAAATATTAAGGAGTGTTGACTATTATCCTGCCTGGCTGCAATATATGCCATATCTCACTTCCAGAAATAGTGGGAGTCAGTGAGTGAGTAGTATGGTTTTGCGCCACTTTTAGCAATGTTCCAGCAATGTCACAGCAGGGGACACCAGAAATGGGCTTAATACTTTGTACCCATGTTTTGAATCGAACCTGGGTCTGACAAGCGGACACTTTGACCACTAGGCTACCCCACCGCCCCCTTTCTTAAAAAACATATTCAAGTAAAAAGACATCTTTTTTTAAAAATTCATGAATATTTGATTCTAGTGGTAGTGAAAAACGAATTGAATTCATAAAGAGATACGTTTTGATTCAGCGAATACATGAGTAAATCATAACGGCCTGCTATAAACAAAGTCACAGAGTCTTACGACTCTGTCCATGTACTCTCCTTACAGCCAGCCTAGGTTGCTTGTGGGGGACCAATTCTAACCTGTAACCCCAAGGGGATGCTCTTCTTGATATTGTGGAGTGATGTGAAAACCAGACTCACTCACTTTAACAATAATACAATGTTGGTCAGAAGGATTCTGGGGTGTGTGATGAGTGGTCAGTTTTATTGCAGGGTTAATGCATGTTGGTCAACAGTGACAGAGTATAGAGCCTTACTCATTATTATAACGAATGAACGAACGAATGAACGAACGATGATTGTGAGAGAGCGACGTCATATCTTTATTCTTAGAAGATTGGTTGTATTGAGTTGACTTAAGATGTGATTGACTGTAACAATAAACAAAACTAACTTAGATTCCCATACAGCAATAATGTCAAATGGTTACAACAGTACATAACTTAGTCATAACGTATTACGGACTGCATAGTTTTCATTTATTTACTTACAATAACTTATATGATTACCAAATCATTGCAAACATATCAATTCATGATGTTGTCTTACCGTTTTATATGCTCTCTCATGAAGACGAACATACTAACTTGCCTGACGACCATGCATGTCGCCATGAGACCTTCGAAACATGTGACAAAGCACCTGTAATTATCTGCCCTTTAATCACCTGTAATTATCTGCCCTTTAGTTTTAAATGCTCTGCGCCCAAATGAGATCACTTGAAATAATAAATCAACCAGATCCTTACACTCATGATTGGGAGTATAGTATTTAGCTGGACATGGATACATGTCTTTGAGAATGACATAGTAACAGGTACATACCTTGTTGTGTGATGTTTACAGACATAGTGGTAGGTTAGTCCATGGTGTTTCCTAGAGGTTTCTGTTATTTCCAAGTGTTTCCAAGTTTTTCCAAGAGTTTCCTAGTATTTACAAGTGTTTTCAAGAGTTTCCTTGTGTCTTCAGTTTCTAACTCACACAGTACTCCCCATTCATTGTATAACAATATCAAATCTCATCATTCATTTGTTCTCTCTGAAGATACGTGGCATTACAGGCAAACAGCTTCAATCGGAAGGACCAAAAAAAAATTACTTGTTTCCGGTAACCTAACCCATCCATCATTTTAAATTAAGGTCCTGTTTTGGGATTACATCTGTAACTAACCATCGATGGAAGTTTTTGAAATATTTGAAAGTAGATGCTGAAAATGGCCTGCCTGCCTACTCATAATTTAGGAATGCATGATAGCCGAGACACAAGTGTTTCTGTGGGGAGACCCAGCTTTGTTTACTGCTTATGATGAAAGTAGGCAGGACTGAGTGACCATTGGTAGTTTGATTGTTGTGCGATTAATGTCAGTCATGTCAAGAGTATGTTGTATCAGCTGGGTTTGTCTAGTACACACTTATTTCAAGGGTTCGAGGGTTTTATTGCATACAGTGTTGAATGTCCAATAGTCCACGCACATACGGTGTAACTTGATCAATTACATGTCTCATGCCACTGTGCAGTGAGACGTGATCCATCACAAGAACACCTCTCGTCAGCTGTGGCTCAAACAAAACGTGTGTAATTAACAGCAGAGTGAGAATGTCAGGAATCAGATCAACGGTGTCCGTGTGCCTTTGACAATATTGATGTATGTCAATAAATATGTTTGTTTTGTGAAAATAACCTGCAAGCAAAGAAAAATACATGGATGCAGCCTAAATTATGTTCGTGATTGTGATGAACATGGTTTCTGTTATACGTTTGATTCCGATGAGTGAGTGAGTGAGTTTAGTTTTACGTTGCTTTTAGCAATATTCCAGCAATATCACGGCAGGGGACACCAGAAATGTGCTTCACACATTGTACGCATGTGGGTATTCTAACCTGGGTCTAAACCCCTAGGCTATCCCCGTCCACACCTGATTCCGTTGAACACTACATAGCTGTGACACATTGAAACTAGATGACATCACAGGTTTGATCCAAGAAATCAATGTTTTAGTTGTGTGTATAGTATGATTTCATCAAAAACATTTTTGAGACATAGCGACATGAACCGTTTTTTGTGTAAAGAATTTTTCATTCCCCATTTCCAGTAAAGATTCATATTAATGATAAAACTTTTCAGACAATACTTCTTTCCGCCAAGACCATCATCAACTATATATTCATATTTCAGGACCTAAAAAAGGGTATATAAAACTGATTACATATTTTATATTGCCGTATTACTGAACTATGAATAGTCAGAATTGCTTATGGTCAGTCTAATCTTCCCATCCAGCTTCCTTGAATGCAGACAGTGAGTTTGTAATACTGAGTAATATGTTCCCCCAGTTCTTCATGATGTTGTATCTATCTTGACCCAGTAGACAAGGTGAATGACCACAGTTAAGAGATGCACCTTATTCAAGACGGTACTGAATGGGAGAACTCTCGCTGCCCAGACAGATGAATCGGTCATTGATCTGCTATTGATTCTCCTCGTGTTTATGGGCCACTGAAGAAAAACTTTTTTTGTTTTCACTGATCTATTTGTGGAACAACTGAAATGTCAGAGAAGCAGAAAAAGCAGAAAGCTTTGAGGGAAATGAAGAGCAAAATGGAACCTGTGATGAGAAATGGACAACAAGAAATGCCTTTTGTAGAGAAACTGTTTTTTAGGTTCTAGCACAGACTGATTGACATGTTAGTATAACTGTAATTAGTGGTGGATTCAAAGAATATCTTGTGATGAAAATATTTGTCTTTAAAGACTGGATTCTTTTTCCTTTCTCTTCCAAAATGTCTTTGTTGGAAATGTGGAAATGGTAGTGTATCTATTTTTAATAGGAAGAGAGTTAATATTTTATGTCACATTGATGTTATTTCAGGCATAGAGTGGCTTATGTTTAAGAGGGTTAATAACTAAGAAGCAATTATTTTTACTTATATATAACCAGTATTCACTTCATTATGTTATATGTATGATTTCTTTTTCAAATAACCCTATTTGCTTTAATAAGCATCCTAGATGCTTAGACTGACTGAGTTTGGTTTTACGCCGCTTTTAGCAATATTCCAGCAACATCACGACGGGGGACACCAGAAATGGGCTTCACACATTGTGCCCATGGGGGATTCGAACTTTTGACGAGCAACGCTTTTAACCATTAGGCTACCCCACCGCCCCCCTAGATGCTTAGATGATTTACAAGGGTGGGGATTACTTTTTGAAGACATACACAAGTAAATCTGTTGTCAATAATTGAACATTTGTTTTCAATATTGCGAATATTTTCTATAATAAATCTGAAATATGCATAAGAAAGTATGGACTTTCATGTAAATCTTTGGTCTTAGGAGTAGATTATTAAAATCACTTACGGATTTGTCTAAAAGTTCATTAGGGTTGATTATTGGAGCAGATTGTCTAAATGGCAAATGCAGTATACCTCTTATTACTGGGTGGTGGTGGGGTAGCCTAGTGGTTAAAGCATTCGCTCATCACGCCGAAGACCCAGGTTTGAATCCCTACATGGGTACAATGTGTGAAGCCCATTCTGGTGTCCCCTGCCGTGGTATTGCTGGAATATTACTAAAAGCGGCGTAAAACCAAACTCACTCACTCCTCTGGACTCATTCTCTCACTCACTCACTCACTATTACAAAAACTCGGCTCACTCACTCACTCACCTCAACTCACTCACTCACTCACTCACTCACTCATTACTGATGGGAAGATTTTCATCTGTCCTTACAAAACAATTTCTCTCAAACAGAAATTACAAATTAACAATTTGTTTCATGAAGTTGATAAGGATTCATGATTTGACACATGCAAGTCTGGGGCTGGTGTAATATTTTGTGGATTGTATTGGCTTTAGCTGCTGTCCTTTTCCAGTATTTAACTGAAATTGAGTATTGAAATTTAACATTTGCTTCAACTAAGATATTCATGAGAATATTCTTCTTTGTGTCATGTATATGATGTTCAGTCATTACATGACAAACATATCTGTTGAAATAAAATTACATTGTACTGAATATCAATGTTGAAGATTAAGAAAGGTTTGGTGATCGAGGGTAATTAAGGTTTTCTCATGTGTTATTTTAATCTAGGACCCCTGAAATCTTTTAATTTTAAAACATGGTAATGTGTTACACCTGTTCTCTTGTAACCCTAGCCAGGCTATATTTCATTGTCACTTTGGATCAGTAATAGATTGCTAGGAATTTAGTCAGTACTTTACATTTTAAGACTGTGCGTGTATGAAAAGGTTTCTGCTAAGGCACAAAAATGACAGATATAAAATAATTATTGGTATTACTTTAGTTTTGAGGAATGAGCATATGCCAAGTATATCCAAATATTTCTCTCTTACAAGTCATGTTATGTTATCATTTCCAAAAATTTAAATTAAAAATAATATTGCTCTGTATTTCCTGATACTGAGACGTTAAAATCCACAAAACATATAATTAATTTGGAGCGGCTGTACAGGAGATTTATAGTGATATGTAAGCCCAATACTGCCCCAAGGCACATCTGTCCAAGCTGATATTGTCCAACAAGACTAGTAATGGATTTGTCACATCGAGATTAGTCCGGACTGAAATATGTTAATCAAAGCCAGGTTAGTTTATGTCAAATTATTGCCCGACATTGCTCTGATGTGGGTGCCTTTGTTCATATGGGCTTGCTTCACTTAGTAGGAGACATGAAGTTAAACAACACATGCAGATCACTGAATGTCTCTGAGTCACACCAATATGCCTTACCTGATTGCTCAATCGGAGAAATGACCGAATCAGATGCCGCCAAAAACGGAAACAGCGACATTTTGAAATTTCAAAATAAAACTAATAAAAAAATATATAAAATAGTCCACTTTGTGAGATATTACATGTTGAAGTGCACCACCACCAAAGTGTGATCTTGCATGGCATGAATTTACTGCCACAGAGTGTCTACAGGACTGAGGTTGCCGTCAGTGCCGCTGTCCCACCCGCGGAGATACCGACTTCCACACACGTATCCCTCCCTGGTTGTCTATAGCATTAACTGTACCAACAAACATGTCAATCAAAACAATCTAATCAGCTTCATGTCCACTTTAACTGCGACATGGCATAATAATTAATAAAACTTAATTTGTTATTTTTTTCAATGAATATCCTTACGAAGTTGTTTACCAACTTGAGTGGTTTATTGAGGTGGTGTAGTCGATGGCAGCTTGTAACAGTTATGACTAGGAACAAAGGAGACTGTTGACATGGAACGGCCACTGTTGTAGGTATATGGGAGGGGATATGTACCGCTTAGGACAAAGATAATCCCTGCCTTATCTCCCCGACATCACGTCACCGGGGGAACTGGCTGAGATATGATTATTGATATGCAGCTGGGGTTCACACTGATCAAGGTATGACAGACCAGATCCTACCCGTCAATTTCTCAACGTCATTTACAATGTTAATCTTGCCAAGAGATCTAATTAAAAATTAATCATCTGTGTATTGTGAGTGGATTGTATTGTTGAGGAGAATAGGTGAAGCTTTATCACAGGGGAGAAAATTATCCATGTGGAAAATCTGTGTATTGTGTACTTGGAATATTTCTAATTTTTTCCCAGGCACAAGTCAAAAGTTTTATGATCATTGTTAGTATATATATGTGGTGGATAAGGGTAATATGACATCATGACTGTTGATAGAATGCATTATCAGCGGTACCATGAACCGATAGTATCTATGTACCATCTGTTTGTGACTGGCAGATTCCGTCACCATTTTGTCATTAATGAGGAAAGAATACAATGGATCCGTGAAGCCAACAGCAACTGACTGCATTTTGTGTCCTTATGCACCCACCATTTAATATTCTTAGGTGTAGGGAGGGGGCTGTGATGTTTTCAAAACATGAATATTTTTGGGGTCACTGCTTCAAAACAATTTTTTATTTTTTGTGTGGAAGAAGTGCAAGTGATTTTTTACTGACAAATACATTCTTTTAGTAGGTGAGCGTTAAAAACAAATTCTCCATATCTAGTTGGAACATTTCTTCTTGTGTTATAAATGACATTATTCAAATTTTCAACAATAAATAATCACTTACATAGTAGCCCAAAATATACTCCTTGACATATCACAGCATGGATTTAAAGATACCTGCTTTCCCCAACTTCAGCTCATGTCCATGGTGTACAGGTAATCGGGGGGTAATTTCAGAACTGAAGCATTTTGCTGAGTCATATTGGAGCATGTATTAACTGTGTGCTATGAAAATACAAATATCAGTTAAGGCAATGGTTAATGAATTACATGATATGCATCTCACTACCAGACACTGTGCTTCTCTTTATTGTCCCCGATATTTACAGAAGAATTGCACCTGTGACTGTCCGCAATAATCACAAGACATAAGGATACACCCATAAAGCATGTAGTTCTATTTGCATGGTCTTTCTTACAGATCCCAGAGCATATATAGAGAATCTCACCCGAGTGTCTTTTGATATCAAATATATCACCACGAGTTGATAAAGTAACAAATATCCGAGGCTTGCCGAGGATATTTTTACTCTTATCAACGAGTGTTGATATACATGTATTTGATATCAGAAGACACGAGGGTGAGATTCTATTGATCATCAAAAATCACTCTTCATTAGTTTTCAATGAAAAATGTACATCTCTGAACACAGTACTGCCATTACATTTGCAGTGCAGCGATGTCATAGCATTGTGACGTCATCAAGTTCATGACATCATAGCATTGTCAGGGCATTGTGCAAAATCTACTGTCAAAACGATATCTCCTAGGAGATATCGTCTGATCTCACACAAGCGATATCTCCTGTGGAACACAGTTTTGGATGATAAATTTAGGTCTACCTGAAATTAGGTGATTTACAGACTCCTTACTTTAAAGACTATTACTCTAAAATCTGTTCTATTTAGCCATATGCATAAAAAATTAAGGGATTATATGTTAGTCTTCTACAAGTCCTCATGATAACAGTAGATAAACTGGATGTCATGTAAAAAATCATGATTTACTGTTAAGAGTGAGTGAGTTTAGTTTTACGCAGCTTTTAGCAATATTCCAGCAATATCATGGCAGGGACACCAGAAATGGTCTTCACACATTGTACCCATGTGGGGAATCGAACCGGGTCTTCAGCATGACGAGCAACGCTTTAACCACTAGGCTACCCTGCTGCCCCTCACTGTAAGAGATGCATCCTGTGGGAAAACCTTTGATTATGGGTTCAAATCCCAGTTCATCCTATTATGTTTTGTCTGCACCATACAATTGTTTTTAAGATTTACCAGAGTGGTAAACATCAAAAAGCTTGATCACTTCATATGGAATGAGTGTTCCTGCTGATCAGACAGGTGGCATGTAATGATTAATGATTATTTTGTAAATATAATTGTTTTAATAATGGTACATATTTTTTCAACTTTTGATGTATGGAAAGTTGAGAGGGTTAAACAGTTAAAGTTGCTCACCAGGAGCGCCCTCTGCCCCCTGCCTCCCACCTCCACCCCCAAGGTTGATGAAGCAAAACCTTTCTCAATACTAGTGCAGTTGTGTACCCCTTCTGCTTGTGTTTTCTGTAGAATATCTGTATTATACTTGAGAAAATATGAGCTGTCATGTTTATTTTTATTCTCATAAGAGGGCACTTGTAAGGATTACTTGGCAAGCACAAATTGGTCATGAAGCTGGTCGTGGGTTGCTCATTGGCAAGGCAGTTAACATGGCGAATAGATTAGTTTATGTAGTTACTGTCCTTATATGCAGTTGATCCCATTTACTTGCATGGCTGCAGACAAAATGACTAAACTGACAGTCTTACACTGCAAGACTTGAAGTCCCCATCAAATGAGACTGTCGAATATACCACCTGTTGCCATGATTCCACTCTGCTAACATGCTCAATAGTTCTATGTTCACAAACACAGAAACAGACAGACAGACATTGTATTCAGTACTAGGCCACTGGCCCAAAATACATTCATAGATATGATAAGAAGTGACATGCTTTTACAGAAAAACATCGGAATCTCTTATTTTCCCAACATTATGTAAAAACACAGAAACAGTTCTCCAAAACAGTTCTCCGGAACAGGCCATACAGAGTTTTTCCATATGTTTGTGTGTTAATCAAAATGTTTATCATGATTGATTAATACAGCTTTGATTTTTGGCTATTTGATATTTGATTTTTGGCTGTTAATGAGGCAGGTATATACAGAAAGATAGTGCTGTAGGTCTACAGGATGGTGTAGAATAACAGTAGTTATCAACAACAGACTTTCAGAAAATCATGCCACTCCTGCTGATCTAAGTTACAAGAGCATCCATCATTGTACATGACGCAAGCATAGACGATGAAGCCATAAGCTTACATCTTTAAAGTCTCATTTGGCCTATAGTAGATGCTTCATAGGGATTGTACTTATTTATTGGCCAGATATATTCACCATATTTGTGGTATTATGGAATTCGGCCAATAGCTGAGAACATTTTACATGCAGTGTGGCAGGGTTTTGGGGGGAAGGTGTAAAGGTCCTTGAGGTAAAGGTTGATAAGATACGAGACTCCACTCAATGGGTATCCCCTATCTCTTACTACAGAGCAAAGAACAGTGTATGACATTTGGAAAATATATTATGTAGTTAGAACACAATAGATCAGCTCACAACAGAAAGCAATAACATGTTTTGTGTGTTTGTGAACTGTGAGGAAGACTGACATGGGTGATTTTCTACAGTGGTGTGTCTGTACAAGTCTGTAGACGTCTGGCGTATGTCCAGGTGAAGATACACACAACTGGGGTACAAGTTGTTGCAGCAGATTTCAACCACAGACTTCACACAGTTATTGATAGGCTGACACTTAGTCTTTGAAAATACATTATTTTGATAGAAACAGATAATTTCATTTAAATTGAAAAGAAGCCTCAGCAAGCTGGGAGATTAAGAACTGCGAAATGTAGACTTGCTTCATTTCGGACTTTCGCGTTAGAAGGAAGGGTATTGTAAAGGGTAACATAATGAGGTTCAGGGGCTGTGAGACAGACTAAGTTATTGAGTACAGGTACATTTGAGGTGTTGTTCTGTAGCAGGGATAGCATTGGTTTTGCTACAGACGCATGACCTAAAGACATTTTCACACCTTGTCTCACAATACAATACTGTATCGTCATATCATTACACCATTCTGACCCTGGTATCAGACTGGTTCAGTGGTCCAGAACAGCTTGACTAATGTTAAAGGTTAGAAATTGGCATCTTTAGTGAGATACTGTCCAATATGATACACTTCTGAAGCTATCAGACGGACTGGAAATTAACGTTCACCTGCAGACCGATGTTATTAGTAATTACCTTGGGCTAATATAATTATAATTCCACTAACCCATGGGGCCTGTAAGTTTGTTGACACAGGCTGATAATTATATATCATCCTCTCAATTCCTTTAAACACCTTCCCAAATCTAATCTCCATTCTAGACACTTGGCATAAACATTTGAGCCTTTATTATTTGAAATTTGAAAGTCTTATTATGTTACAGGGACCATTAACCTTTTGCAGGGCAAGCAGAAAAAATCCTTCTGGCCCTCTGGGCCTGTTTGGTTTTTGAGTCAATTTCCATCCCTGATTATAGGTGGTGTGAGGACAAACAAATAATTACGTGTTAAAGTTACTCTTTTGCTAGAGCTAGCAGAAACTAATGGTTTTAGGGTGTGTTGTTCTGTTTCATTGCGATATGTTCTGGCAGTGTGCTCTCGTTTCGTCCTAGCTCTCTCTGAGGCAAAACTGTCTACTTGCTGGTCCGTTCTTATGCAATATTATCTATTTCGTGTTATATGCTTTGTGTGTTTATGAGCTGTGCGAGACAGTTTGATGTCGACTGGCGCACGTGCTATCATGTTCAGTGAATATGAATTATGGTAGATCATTGTGTAATAGGGTGATGATATGTGGTCCTTCTGTACTGAAATATTGATTAATATCGCTCATATGTTCTGAAGCGGGAAGATTTATGTGACAGGGTTTGAATAGGATGCAGGGGCCGGCTGCCGATGGCTTTGTTATTTTATACTCAAGCAGGTATCACACACCTGAAGAAGATGTCACAGAATTCATGCATTTAGTATTTTCTCACAGATTTCACACTCATGGGGTAGTGTAATCCAGTGGTAAAAGCGTTCACTTGTCACTGATGCCCGAGGTTCAGATCCCACAGGGTAACAGTTCGTGAAATCCATTCTTAGGTTTCCCTGTTGGATATTGCTGAAAGGTTGCTGAAAAAAGTGTTTTTCATTTACTTCCTTTATCAATAATATATTGTCATTATTTTAAGATGACCTTAGTACATTTATTCTTAAGTAAGGCATACATTACCCCAGTGTGTGTGTGCTAAATAAGTCTGCTAGCATGAGCAGGGCTGTTGATATAATAGATGATGGGATTACTAGAATGAATAGAATCCTACTTCACTTTGGCATTGAGGCCAAGGTTTTGTCACCTTTATTAAATAGCTTCAGTATAATTCATATTTATCTACAAGAACACATTCCATTGGTAGTAAATGGACAATTAGTGAAAAAATAAACAGATTTGATGGAAATCTGTGATGATACCTGGTGTTCCTGAAAAAATAACCGTGCATGCTCTACCAGACAAACTGCCCACTTCATAGTTGCAGTAAAGAGCATTTGTTTGTTGCCCAACAACAACATCATGGAAGACCCAAATAGGAAATAAATCAGTGTATGAATGGAAACTTATCAGGGACTTATGAGGAGAGATGGATTGTCAGCTGCTTGTGCAGGGTTAGGAAATAATGTGTATGTTCACAAGTCCTGCTATGTAGTACGTGTGCTGGCGATTAGGTGCCTGACTCTGAAGGTGTGGGTTTGAACCCTGCATGGGACTCAACCCAACGAAAGTACCAGAATCTGTCCACTGAGAAAGTGTAATCCTAACATATGCTACCTACGGTAGTCAGTGTCACAGTCCCTGAACTGAATTATTTTTCCTATTACATAACCGTCCCTGCAATGCTAAAGCTGTAAATGAAGCAAGTCTAGATTCCCTCAGGTTCAATTTCCAATCTAACTGGGGCTCCTTTTCAATTTAAAGGGGTTTATTTGTTACTATCAAAATTATATATATTCAGAGACTAAGCCTTAGTCTATACCGAATGGTACAAGTGGTTGACCAAGCAAATGCCACCAGCCCTATGTGTATGTGTATCTCCAACCATGCATCTCCCAGTGAGACGCAGGACACCTTTGTTTTGTGGCTGCTATTCTGACAGCGGTTTGGCACCCTCTGAGATCCAGCAGGACCACAGCAGCTCCACAACACAAAGGGTATTATGGTGTATAAAAGCTGGTGTGGGAGGTTTTGGATTTCAGCTGTTGTTGTTGGTTTTGTTCCATGAGACCAGGTCCTGTAGCAAAAATAGACTCTGTGTAGCTTTCTGCTGATACTGATAGCATTTTTAGACGTGAGTGTTTATTGTCATGCTCCACGTCTTTGTTGAAGAGGAGTCAGGCTAGCTGACACACCCAGCCGGTAGAGCTGTAATCATACTGGCAGTCTTACTCCAACTGTTATAATGTGTCCTGATGATTACCTTACAGCCAAACATCTGGACTCTGTAATGAACATATTTTACAAAAACAAACTGTAATTACTTGATAAAACCCTGAGAGACTACAGAAACTGCAGTAATGTAGACTTGCCAAATATTATCATGCTGTCATAGGATTCCGTGGTACTTACGTTTCCATGGTATTTTCTAATGACATAATTTCTCACGAGCCACTCACCAAATCGTGCCGCCTATCAATTGTTTACGTTCATCAGTCGATTGGCACGGCTCTAAGCAAAAAATGTTCAGACTTTCATCAATTCAATGCGTACGTACAGTCATCTACTATTAAAAACTAATGCAATTTTATGTCTAGCAGGTAATGCACTTTTTGTGTGATCTTTACAAACATTTTCTACAAACTTATTCAGCTTCAAAGTTTTCCAAACATCGCCCGTCTGTTAGCTGATGTTATCAATAATAAAAATCACGTGACCTAAGGGGGGAATCCCAGCTCTATTTTTTAAACTATGGAAGCCCGATAGGGTCATCTCTTAAGTTGTTTGTTCACTTTTCATTTCGCGTATCCCGTTGATTAACGCTACATATTTTATGAACTGGAAATATATGCTGAAGAAATGTGACTATTGTGTTAATTCTACAAAATTGTTTACTGTATTACAATTTATCAAATTCGTTATTACTGTAAACCGACACTGACACTCCCGGATTGGATGTTGACAATGTGTGAGATTGTGACATGTGCTGTGTGCCCGTAATTTGATCTGTAGGAAATACCATGGAAACATGACGTCACCAGATTTTGTGCACAATGGCTGCCTGTCGTCTGATACGGACAACAATGAACATCAGAATGACAAAAATGTTTTATTGACATTAAATGATACAAAGGTATGTCATCTAACACTATGTTTAGTTTATATGACTTGGCAATATGAGCGATCATATTCATAGTCATAAATTTCTTAATACAGCGGAAACCCATGACGCGAGGGTAATAAGAGGTAGGTTAATGGTTTTATCGGCATTCTAAAAGTTGGCGAGTCAAAAATGAAGCATGCAACTTTATGGATAACAACTTTTGTTCATTGCATTTATCGCCATTTTGGTGTCGGTTCTTGCACTGTTATCAAGCTAAGAGTTAACAAGACATTGTTATCCATAATATAGACTATGATATTACTTTTTGAGCTAGATTAGGTTTGGGTATTAATTTACAAATGATGAAATATGTATAGAAATATGCATGTATTGTATGAGGTACTGGCAAACAAGGATAAGTTGGACCAGCGCAGAGAATGCATTTACGAGAAGTAGGTGGTGCACGGCAATGAGCAAACCCATTTTGTTTGTGAAAAGTAGTGCAGATGTAGGCTAGTGCATGTGCATTACATGACAGTGAAATTGATTCCACATGTAGCTGCACACGCCTTGCTCATAAGACTCTCACGTCAGTGTAGCAAGTCGCACTACACTTGATCACGGACAACCTGGGGCCCCTTCACTAACAATGGCAAGCGCAGCACTCATACATGCTAATACGGGTCAATTGTCAGGTGGGTGTTCAACTTATCCTTGTTTGCCAGTAGGTTCCACTCCGATCACAGACCTGTGTATATGGGACTCTGTAATTTTAGATGTCCAGGGTGGTTGTTATATATGGCAGTGGGTACAATGTGTGAAGCCCATTCCTGGTGTCCTCCACCGTAATGTTGCTGGAATATTGCTAAAAGTGGCGTAAAACCATACTCACTCACTCCATATGGCAGTATGTGTCCCAAGTGCTCCATGCTAGTCATATAGAACAACAAGCAAGAATGGTTTAAATGTATGACCTGGATCACACTTTTTGTCCCCAACACCATGGATTGTTACATTTTGGCTTGATTGTTTCCCTCATGATATATGTGAGAGAGTAAGGTTTAACAACCTTTAGCATATTCCAGCTATATCATGATAACAGAAACTAGCATCACACATTGTTTCCATAACTGGAATCAAACCCAAGTTTACAGTGTTATGAGTGATGTTCTAACCACAAAGGGGGCAAGGGGGTAGCCTAATGGTTAAAGCGTCTTCTTGTCACGCTGAAGACCTGGGTTTGATTCCTCACGTGGGTACAGGGGCGGTGGTGTAGCCTAGTGGTTAAAGCATTAGCTCGTCACGCGAAAGACCCAGGTTCGAATCCCCACATGGGAAGCCCATTTCTGGTGTCCCATGCAGTGATATTGCTGGTAGGTTGCTAAATATGGGGTAAAACTATACTCTCTCTCTCTCTCTCTCTCTCTCTCTCTCTCTCTCTCTCTCTCTCACACACACACACACTCACTCACTCACTCACTCACTCACTCCACTAGGCTACTTGACTGCCCTGTTATATATGTGAAATGATGCAGATTGTGCCTCAACGTTACACCTTCATTGACCCCTCTCTGTTGTAGGTGATGTCCTGGGTCTGCTGCTGGATGTGGATAGTCAGAAACTGATCTTCTACCTGAACGGAGATCCCCTGCCTCCCTTTACTCAGCTCTTCACCTATGCACGGTAAGTGTCCGCCTCTCCCTCTGATGGAAGCAAAATGTACCAGGATTGAAATAAAAATATTAGAAGAAAATAAACAAGTGAGAGCAGTTTTCATCCAGTTACTGATTTGGCAACCTAGATTATGCGGCTTATTTAAACTGTATTTGCAGGAAATAATATGAATAAGGAAATCAGAGACAGTTTGTGATTATAAATGGTGTTTCACTAGTAGTAAAACTGTTCAAATACAAAGTTTCAAGTGTCAGTACTTGTGTGACTTCCAAGCATGGCTTTACAATGCCACTGGAACCTGAAACAGCAAAGCTTGAAATCTTCTACCTATAGTATATAGGTTTGGCTCAGATGGATCCTTGGTGCATCACAGCTTGGATATCAGTGCAGAGAAAAAGAATTAATCTGACATTAAGAGTTTTTAGGAATGTTAAGAAAAATTATTGTTCCCTTGAAACTAAATAGTGAAAATGTTGAATTTCTTTTTACACATTTCCATAGACTATTATACATGTCCATAAGCAAAACTTCAATGTTTTAGATGAGCATATGGCCTAAAAGAAAATGTTGTTGTTCCAATTACCCGACCGACCCTTGAATGCCGGAGCCGACCCATTTTTTTTAAGCGGACTGAATAAAATAAGCTTTCAGATACGATTGTGTTTTCCCGGCACTGACCAATATCGGTCATTCTGACAGAGAAAGTCGACATGATGACCGCAAGCTTGATTGAATAAACAATTACACATTGATATATGTGTTATTAGTTTGTACTTTCCCTTTAAAAAAAATATGTTAAAAAAAAATCCTACCTAACTACCCTAAATTTTATAGAGGTTTAATCAGAACCTCAACATTATATTTGTTTGGCCTAAGTATCATTATATTTTAGTGTGAATAGCCATTAGTCTACTGGATAATAACAGACATTTGGAAGGTTTAACCAATAAACATCATTATAAAGATAGTGATGTAACAGTGTTGCCTTCTTCAACTGTCATGTGGAAAAAGTTACAATGTTTACATTATGTCATAACATTCTTTCAAAGCATACATTTGATAATGATACCTTACAGAAAGACTCAATGTGTCTTTTCTGAATTTCTGATTTTTTTCCAAGTTATTCCTGTTGTTATTAACTCTGACTGACTGAGTTTGGTTTTACGCCGCTTTTAGCAATATTCCAGCAACATCACGGCGGGGGAAACCAGAAATGTGCTTCACACATTTTACCCATGTCGGGATTTGAACCCGGGTCTTCGGCGTGACGAGCCAACTCTTTAACCACTAGACTACCCCACCGCCCCTTATTATCCCACCGGCATGTAATGCGGTGGGATATAGTCGTCGCCTCGTCCGTCTGTCCGTCCGTCCGTCCGTAATCATTTTGTTTCCGGAGCATAACTCAAAGACCGTTCGATATTTTTTAACCAAAATTGGTAGATATGTCAAACATAACCTAAGGTGGTGCCTTTTGCTATTTACAGATTATTGTCATTTTTATTATTCTCGGTTTCCATGGAAACGTTTTGGACTTAGTCTTAAAGAAGGGTGGGCTTCGTTTCCGGAGCATAACTCAAGAACCGTTCAATATTTCTCAACAAAACTTGGTAGATATATGAAACAGATCCTAAAGTGGTGCCTTTTGCTATTTACAGATTTTTGTCATTTTTATTTTTCCCGGTTTCCATGGAAACATTTTGGACTTAGTCTCAAAAAGTAAGGATTGCTTTCGTTTCCGGAGCATAACTCAAGAACCGTTCAATATTTTTCAACAAAAACATGGTAGATATATCAAACAGATCCTAAAGTGGTGCCTTTTGCTATTTGCTGATTTTTGGCATTTTTATTTTTCCCGGTTTCCATGGAAACGATTCGGACTTAGTCCCAAAAGTGAGGGGTGCGCTTTAAGTAACTGTCAGATGATTTGTTCTTTCAAAGATGTGGGGACCGGGGGGATATGTCATCTTCTGATGACTCTTGTTAACTCTGAAGCTGCCTCAGGACCATTTCTCTCTACATATTCTTGTGTGTTTTCAGGAGTGGTTTCTTTGCTGCTGCCAGTTTCATGTCATTTCAACAGTGTGAATTCAACTTCGGTGACAAGCCATTCAGCTTTGCCCCCAATGTACCATTCAAGAGCTTCAACGACTTCGGGGAGCTGACAAGTGAGGAGAGGATAATCTTGCCCAGGTCAGTTCTTCCTGTTGTCCCAGCACCCTGTACTGATCTCATTTTAGGGTTATATCAGTGTATGAAATAAGCCAAAAAACCTGCCAGACATTCGGGCTGGTAACTTCAAAATGTTATCAGACTTAAATGGATTTAACCAGACCAGATAATTCAAAGAAAATAACTCAATGTTTAGTTACTATGAATAATTTAATGAACTTGAGACGTGCGTATGTACTCCGCACATCGATAGGTGTCGCTGTAATAGTGACAATATATTTCAACGCAGTGCTTTGAACTTGCGATATGACAGTTCAGTGTTCAAACAGAAATTGTCAAGTCTAAATGTAATGCTCAATTTGAAAATTAGATTTTATGATATGGTGAATTTACTCAGATGTATGGAACATGTTATCTAAAATGTTTACCAGATCATCGGGCTCGCTGGCAGTAAATTTAGACCTCCCGTGAGAAATCTAGCCCGTCTTGGGCAGTCGGACGGGCCTTATTTCGGACACTGATTATATGGCACTCTGTGCTCTCCTCCTTTGGGGGATTCCAGACATGATACGTCCCTCACATCCGAAGCTTTTCTCCATTTGTGTATTTGAGAGAAGAATATGTCTCCCTTGATTGATTCTCTTTTGGAAATCTTGACACAATATTTCATTAGCACCTCTTGTTTGTCTCCCCTTGTGTATACCCGAGGAATATACCCAAGCGCAAAGAGTCCTTTGCGGAGATTTGCGCTATATAAATGCTATCCATTATTATTAATATAGGTTATCACGAGATGTGTTTTGGGATGGTTAATATCTGCCTTCGGAACAAACATTGTATTTTAGCGAGCCTTGGCGAGCTAAATACATAGTGTTTATTCCTAATGCAGGATATTAACCATTCCAAAACACACAAGTGTGATAACCTATTTATCATACAATATCATTCTTACGTTATAAGTTTTAAAAATGTGATTTCTGCCACAAAGCATGAAACTAAACTTCGTGGAATGTGCACTGCGATCTATGACATCACAAATATGTGCGTAGTAATATGTTACATCACAAGCTCGGTGACACAGTTTTCATCTAGTTGTTAGGTCTAGTTTCCAGTATGTTTTTATGTTAAAGCACGTATTGTTGTCAACAAATCTTAGCTTACATTTGAAAAATAGCAACAGACTAGTGTGGAACTTCAGAAACCTTCAATTAACCTTTTGAACAACAAATACACTTTAATGTTCGTGTGACATTCGGCACCTGGATTCTGGTGCCGTCTGCTCACTAACACAGTCGGTCGGGGAACTGGTGTTGGTATCTTCGTAAGCCTATGAATATCTATCTTGGCTTCGTAATCCACTCCCTCTGTCATTACCAGACATGAATTATCTTGGATCAAAGCACTGACAGTACCATAACCACGGCTGTCAATCCAGACACGATCGCCAATAGATGGACCTGAAGCCATGTTTGTTTACACTGTGAAAACAGTCTCTAAAATTTGCATATGATCTCTCAAACTTTGCATCGATATCCGTATGTGACCTCAACGGATACTTAAAATATGTTTTATCTGCCTTTATCCTGCCAAAAACACTATCCACTGTATGATAAAATTTATCTTACCTCACACATAAATGTCGTTTTCTGATTGGCTGATCCAGTCAATGTACCCCGCTTACAAGCAAACATTTTGTATTACCCGCTGGAAATGCCAAACTGTGGGAATTTGTTTGGTACTTATTGTTAGTAGTTTATGGGCTGTTGCCTAACTCCGGTACTCCTTAGCATGATCCAATACCTGTGTTTCAAACAGTTCAAAATTAACATTGATATGTTCGGTAAGATAAATACGTTGTTCACTGGTCACGAGGGGGACATGGGTTGATGTACCCTCTATGTTTGTTTATGTTCCCCTCGCCCTTCGGTATATCAACCCATGCCCCCCTGGACCAGTGAACAACCTATAATGTCCTCACACTGCATCTTGAGAATATTCTTGATTCACTCACTCACTCACTCACTCACTCACTCACTCACTCACTCACTCACTCACTCACTCACTCACTCACTCACTCACTCACTCACTCACTCACTCACTCACTCACTCACTCACTCACTCACTCACTCACTCACTCACTCACTCACTCACTCACTCACTCACTCACTCACTCACTCACTCACTCACCACTCACTCACTCACTCACTCACTCACTCACTCACTCCTCCTCCACTCTCACTCACTCACTCACTCACTCACTCACTCACTCACTCACTCACTCACTACTCAGAACGTAAGTAAGTAAGTAGAAAGATAAACATATACTGTTCATGTTCCAGGCACAAAAAGTTGGATTTGTTGAAGCAAGTGACTGTGAAGGAAGATTCCTGTACGCTCTGTTTTGATCGCCAGGCCAACATCATGCTGAGGCCATGTAAACACAGGTAAGGACACATTCTTTTGGCAGCAGGGTTTTGGGTAGGTGAGAGATTTACAGAATTTTGTCCAAACAATCAGCTTGGTAGGTAAAAAGATGTCATTTGTCATAATTCATTGTGTTTAAAGTTTTAAAGATAAATCGCCAACAGGATTTAGTCATATGTTTCAAGTGAACAATTTGAATCTACTTTGACAGTGTGGTTTGTTTTGAACACTTCTTTTCAAATGTTTTTGTTTTTCTCTTTTCAATTTTTGTGAATTTGCAAGTGATTATGCTTACCACTGGTAATTCTGACAAATTGCGAGCCAAAATGAAACCGAGAGCGGCATAAAACAGCATTCACTCACTAACTCTATCACTGGTGATGTTGCAGGGGTTTCTGTGATGTCTGTGCCTTGCTACTAGAGATCTGCCCAATTTGTCGCATGAGCATAGTGGAACGACAAGAGGTTGCCACGGAAACCGAGCTCCCAGAGCCACCCAATGAGAACACAGATGAACCACAGATGTCATAACATCTACATTTTAGTCCTCCCATCTACACCTCGTCTACGACCCGTCAAGAGACCGTTGATGGGGATTGTTAAAGCATCTAGACCTCCGGTCATGTGTTATATATATTATCATTCTTACTGTACAGAAGTGTGATGTTATGCTAATTTATATTCATAAATTCTGTAAATGTTTGTATTATCTGCAATCAAGCCAGAAGTTGTGAATACTATGAAAGAATCACCGAGTCGATGACTCTTCTACATATTAAGCTGTTGTATATCCAGAGGAGTCAGTATGACAGAGACACAGCGTCAGTAACATTTTGTATAGCCCTTACGCTGTAAAGACAGTCTTTTATAGATACTTTGGTGAACTTTTATCCAAGTCAGTTGACGTAAATTTTACCAAAGACAAGCCCAGTTGAAAATATTCATTGCTATTTTTTCCATTTTGTTCCAATGTCAGACTGTGGTAACACATGTATCTATTCAGATTGCCTTGCTAACTCACTATCCTGTCCTCTTGAAAAAGGTTTACACCATTGACAGATATTTAGGCTAAGAATAGTGTTGAGTCTCAAGTTTACGAATTTTTTAAGATTTGATGCAGGCAGGTGGCCATGTTTTACTCTCACATTGACATCATCAATATGAGGTTATGTCTTTGGATTTCATCCGTTCCTTTATCCAGCTGTTTGTTGAGTCAGTTAGTCTCAATTATAATTTTTCTTTCTTTTATTATATAGATATTTTATCATGATTATGTCTTTGGGTTCAAAGTATTGGAATCATTTAGAAGCATCAAGAACACTTTTAGTTAAAAATGAAGCCTCCAGTTTGTTTTATCAAAATGCATACCTGTCAACTCTCACGCATTTGCCGTGAGTCTCACGCTTTATTGACAAATGTCACACTCTCACGCGTCCAAATAATAATCTCACGCATATCTGGTAGCCGAAAATAATTTCAAAATTAATACGCATTTTCGTTCGTTTTTGCATGAAGTTCAACACTGAAAGAACGCCTGAATGAACGAAGTACTAAAACGATGTTTATGCGAATGATTCGGCTTATTATTATTTATTAGCATGCATCTTTTAGTGTCAAAATAATGCCACCAGAAGGCTCCAAATGCTCCTGAAAATCACTAAACTTCATTTTCGGGGACGAGGGGCTTTGCCCCCCAGAGACCCCCACCAGGGCGTCGCCCTCGACATGACCCCGGCTGGACCCCGGCTTATTTTTTTCAGTCTCACTCCAAACCATCTTTAGGGGTTGACAGCTCTGAAAATGGTCTTCATCAGAAATTTGATATATGGAACAGGGAAGAAATTAACCTTGAAGGTGTCCTAACATAAACAGTGATGATGTTGGAAACACCCTTAAACAGTTAATGTGCCTCTTTGGATTTCTTTGCATTAGAAAAGATCATTTGGGCTAGGGATTCAATTCAATTCAATGCTTTATAGGGGACCCATTTTATATAGATATGGCACAGTTGAAAGGGATTTTATATAGATATGCCACAGTTGAAACTCCATCTACGCCAGAGCTTTATTTTTAAGTAGACACATCTTGAAATGGAAGATGTTTCCGGAGTGTATTGTCAATATACACTTTAATATTACTAAACTACTGTTGTAGTACTTTGTAAAGAATCAGTTTCTAATGGCTACAACTTTATTATTGTTGTTTTTGAAATTGTAAATTGGTTTGATTCAGTTATTTTGATTCTTTTGAAGCAGCATCTTGCATCCTCCAGCTGGGTCTTCTCTCATTATATCATCCCACAAAGGTGAGCTACAGTACCAAGGTACTATATTGAAAAAAATGTGATAAAATACTACCCAGGGTCCTAAGTTCCAATTTTGATCTCAAACAAACATGGTTTTGCTAGGAAACAAGGTGTTCTTTACCATGAGAAACAAGAATGATATAAGATGAATTTTAAACAAATGTCTTCTGATCAAAGGTTTTTGAAAGATATTTTACTAGCTTTTAATGATTGGTCAGTGATACTGTGTTGGTGTTGTTGTACAGACAGTTACCAAAATAATGTATGCTTTTGGTTGAAACGTGTGGCAAAGGAATCTTTTTATTATTATTTGGTTATGATGATTGTCATTAGAATCTACCTTGTTCATTTGAAGAGTACTTCATCAGCTTATGTTTAAACTTCCACAATTTTCTATATTGATCAACTAATCACATGTTGGATTTTACTAGATTTGGAAGATTTTATCGACGACATAATGTCACTTTACAAAAATTTAATGACAATATATTGTTTGTTCAACAACACAATGGCTGTGATTTTTTGCCAGTTTATCTTTTAGGACTTTGGGTAATCTAACAATGTCTTGTTTTTTTAAGACTGTTGATTATTCAATTCATGAAGTGTTAAGCTTGATATTTGTTCTCTTTATTTCATAAGTATACAATTCTGACTATGGTTTAATAGTGATTGGGTTGTCATGGTAAGATTCTTACTGTATTTGCCATGAAAAGCATCTTTGACATGTAGGAAATTCACAAAGCATGGCACTTAGTGAAACCATAAACAATAAGTTTTGTTGGCCAATTCGAACGACAGAGAACAAACTTATTTAAACATCAGTGAACTAAAACTATTCTGAAAGTTACCATGCAAATATATTCTCTGACTTTTCTGTTGTTTTCTGTGAAATTCTCAGGTTTAGTCTTCATTGATGACAAAGTTAATTATACTGGGTCATCAAGATGATAAGATGCAGGCTTAATATTGTGAATACAGTACGTACACTTTCATTTCTACATTTTTTGTATGACAAATGAATGCTTGTTATAATTTGTGAGGCAAAATCACAGTTTTGTTACAGATTGAACCCCATAAGCCTTAAGCCTTTATTTGTATTTTTCCTAGACATTGATTGTCACTTGTGTTATGGGTGTTTGTGTAGTGTTGATGCCTATAGAATGGAAACTGTTAGTGATTTCTCAAAGATTTATTTTTATGTTCCTGAAAGTTATCGATTTATTCACACTGATCGGTTAGTGTCATACATTGTCTCTGCTTTAAATGCCAACATTTTGAAGTTGGGTAAGGAGACCAGTCTTATGTTGAATCAAATAAATGTGTAAGAAATTAGATTAATCAAGGTTAATTTTTTTACAAGGGCCTGTTCTGCAGAGTGATCTTAGCACTAAGGCAGTCTTGAGTTCCTTACAGTAATACAAACTTATCACGCTTGTCATACGAAGCCTTCATTTCGGGGAACCTGACAGTTTACTCAGGGCCCTGTTCTCAGTGTGCGAAATAGTTTCCAAATATTGCTAGCCGGTCGGGCCAGCTATGCCTGAAAATTACTAGCCCACAAAATAATTCACTAGCCAGAAATATGAATGTAGAAACTAAGCAAAATATTACAAAAAGGTAAAATATCATCTTTTATCCGGCCATAATCTTGCATGATTTAAAAGTGTATTATAACTTAACAAGTCGGAGAGAGTGGTATATTTAAAAAATGAACCCATGAAAATTCACTAGACAGTTGGGCCAGTGACTGTGGAGATTTAATGGCCCAACTGGACTTTTACCAGCCACGGGCTAGCGGACCAGTGGCTATTTCACACACTGCCTGTTCTGCAGAGTGATCTTAGTGCTAAGATGACTGATGCTTCTATACATGAACAATGACTAATTACAGTCATAATGGTAAGATAGCCTTGTGGAGCGACGTCCTGTATATAACTATGATAAGTGTTTTAGTTTTATGATTAGACCTCACAGAACAATAACTTTTTAATCCTTGCTTCCTTCATGATGTATTTGATGGACATCACTCTTCATCTCTACTTCAAGTACTGGTTACAATGAACAATTCACTAGAATTTGTTACACCATTCTCACTTCATTGGTTGTTAGACGTTGGAAGATCTTTGGCAATCATACTTGGTGCAATAATGTTGAAGTTATGATAGAATGCCATCCCACTCCGGGTCCGTTCCACAAAGTGATCGTTATGACAATAGCTCCTATATTTTAACATGGACATTCATAGATCACTTTGTGAACATGGCTGAACCAGTTTGAACCAAGCAAGACCCACCCATCCTGCAATATACATGGTAACTGTACTACTGTCAGCCCAGTCGCTAAAAGTCACAATATGAGACAAGACGATTGTTTCCTTGTTTTAAGGATTGTCCTCAGCATGGCAGAATTTACAAATGTAAAACATATTTCCTGAAACTTGCATTTATCTACATCAAGAGCATATTATTTAAGAATAATCCTCCACTGAGGCAGAAGGATGATTTGGTTCATGAATATGAATTGCTGAAGGTCATGTGATGTGTATGCTGACCAATGAAATCTATAAGATAAGGAAGCAATTGGCCTGTCCCAATAATTATCATATACAGGTGATATTATGTGCATGGATTATTCTGGCTAGGAGAACAGAGAGAGAAATATGCCAGTGGTATTGTATAAAATAGATCTTTTAAAAATAATGTTATTCTTGAGATTTTCAAACAAAATTTATAACATGATCATAATTACTATGTATGCAGGGAATATGTTGCAAGGTACCAGATAGCAGGTTTCCATTACATAATGATTCATACATAATGGTAAATTTTGCCGATTTGACCCACAATTGAGAACTAGTATCATGCCTCCAAAATCAGCAATGTTTTTTCGAGATTGTAAGTATGCATTCTGCAGCTGCATTTGATAATTCACAAGTTCATAAGTTCCTATATAAATCATAAATTAATCAGTGATATGTGCCACTTTATAAATGTCTCCAAGAAAGAGATCTTTGAAGGATTGTTCCAATAAGATCTGTGAAGTTGTGGCAGAAACAAATGCTGATCAATCAGCTGATTCTAAATAGCTGCTGATCAATATATTTTTTAATTCTTTGAAATGGGAGGAAATTAGCCTTATTACCCTGTATACATTGAAGTAAATACATTTTATCATAAGTTTTATCATGTTGAAATGTGGCTAGACTAAAATATAATGTTAAATCACTGAGGTTTATCTTGCAGCTTCAGAGCCAGTCCATGGAAATTCTTAATTTGGTGATCATGGTGTTAAAGTTTGATTTGTCATAGATCCTTTCAGCCTCTTTCGTTGAATTTGTTTTGGGGGCACATTTGGTGCAGTTGTTCGAGGCTCTGATCTCTACAGGATTGTGTCCCTTGGACACATCAGAACCATGATTGTGGGTTCAAATCCCGGTTCCTAGACATGTCAGCACCACTTTGTGTTTAGTCTCCCATCAACACCTGGAATATTATTCAAAACAACTTAAAACCAAACTCACTTGATCATTCATTGAACATTGTATGCCACAAGCAAGTAAAAAAGGTTGCAAGTTTCAAGTAAGTCTTTCATCACTATATGGCTGTAATATTGCAGATGCGATATAAACTTTTAACTCACTCACTCACTCAAGAAAGTCTTGATATGTGTAATAAAACTGACACAAAATACTGAGGTGAGACTTATTCTGGATATTTTGTATTCTTATATTTTCATATATATGGCTCTATTGAGAAGTCATTACATTTTATTAGGAATAAACACAGGGTATTTGAATAATTTGGTTTCTCAAAATACTCTGTCTGTGTTTAACAGTCAATTCTAAGCTTAAATCAGTATGGAGACAGCAACTGTCATACGTTTTTATTAATAAAGAAATAATTAATGCCTAAAAATCCAATATGGACATCATGGCTAAGTCTGTATAACTGTTAGCCAATATGAATTCGAAATACACTGATAATCTGTATTGCTTGGCTTGGTTGTTTCTGGAAAAATCATCAGCTTTTGTGTAATTCATTAAAATTATGTCTTTTATTACCTCACTGTCATTTATGAGTATTTTGGCTGTAATGTATTTTGCAGATAGTGCCCTCTTTGGCAGGGCTGTCTACTACAAGTATAACAATAGTTAGGTGTTCCTGCAGTCGTGGATTTTCTGATTGACTGTCCTTGAATTGAGTCTGATTTTATCAGGATATGATTTATTGTAATTGTTGATTATGTATGCACTTCAATACACCAAAGCAGTTTCATTTCACATTTGACCAGAAACCTAAACCAGTTTGAAGATTTTGTTAAGGAAAGGTGAGCTACAGTGTATTTGTTCCTGTTTGTTTACACTGATGTGTTGTAAGGCCAACATTTGCCCAGAAGTCAGACTGTCACAAATCATGCACTGATTTTTATGCCTAAACAATTAACATTTCATATTTAAGTGGCACAATAATTTAAATGTCCTGGCTGAAGAGTTACTTAACATACATTCATCTTCATAAGAGTTCAGGCTTCCATGTTTTTCCGTTAATGGAAATGCCGTGAGAATATGGACTCATATCAGAGATTAAATGACTTATTGGAAACAACATACAATGCATTTTACATTCACTGTTCAAACTTGAGCATAAAAGTGGTCCTTGTTGTTAACCATATGTTAGACAATTTAGGGTCTGTGACTTAACTACTAGAGGAACATGCCTCACTTACACTATAACACTCTACCACCTTATTTCATGCTGATGATATACTGATATATATGAGATACTGATAACTGTGCAGTATATGTGGCAAAGGGGGATAACTGTGTTGCTCTTAATCACTTAACTTCAGCCTTGGATTTACTGACTTCTCTTGTGATCATTAGTAATACTGAGATGAAAGTTTATGTCAACAAACAACGTTTGTAAACTGGGTCAGAAAGTGAGCCTATGACAGCAAGACAATTTGAAAGAAACCCTGTCTTCTATTAAGTAGGCTGAAATAAGACACATGTTTACCTTATATACTGTTTGAGTGATGTACTGGAGTAAATATATTCTGTGTTGGCAAAGTTTACTGAGATACATTTATTACTGTCAGTTTTATTATAATGATGGCATTTGTTATGTCGTATATGTGTTTATGAGATAAGTAAACATGAGATACTATGGGACGCTTGTTTAATCCAGAGAGTTTAGATCCCACAAACATATAGATTTCCAAACTGACAGACATGTACAAAGAGTATGGAGTGGTTATTAGGTCTTTGAAGTCCTTGTAACAAAGCAAAAACAAATGGTTATGCTGACTGTCGATTATTTGCTGCTGATTAGCATATGCTGCTGCTTGTCATAATGGATGTGTTGTTGACACCACACAGGGTTGGTTGGTTGGTTGCTTTACGCCGCACTCAGCAATATTCCAGCTATATGGCTGGACCAGGATCAAATCTGGACCAGACAATCCAGTGATCAACAGCATGAGCATCGATCTGCGCAATTGGGAACCGATGACATGTGTCAACCAAGTCAGCGAACCTGACCACCCGATCCCGTTAGTCACCTCTTACAACAAGCATGGGTTACTGAAGATCAATATTCTAACCCGGACCTTCACGGGTAGGCCTGTATATACCAGTACTACACCAGCAATCCTGGTGTAGCATGAGCATCGATCTACTTAAGTGGGATACGATGACAGTTGCATAGATTGTTCCTCATTATGTTGATCACTGGATTGTCGGTAGAGACTCGATTATTTATAGACTGCCGCCATATAGGTAGAATATCGCTAAGTACAGCGTTAAACAACAAATAAACTCTACAGCACTACAAAGGGGCTGTAGAGATGAGGTATATCCAGCAAAGCACTGTAACCTTGGTAACTCTCAAACACAGCACTTTATCTTCAAGCATGTCCTTGTCTTCATTCCACCTCCCTGCCTAACTTACTTTTCATAGTTATTTTCCTGCCTGTTGGTGAAGGGGAGGTCTCGTTGATGGTGCAGTGCAGAGTTATGTCCCTTTGGGGATCCAGCAACCTACGGGCATGTGTTTGAATCCTAGATGTGCCCTGATAATGTTTTTAGCTTTGTCAGCACCATACCTTCTAGTGGGCTTCAGCAAAGTGGGTGAACAATAGGTGCTTCACTTCAGGGTTTTGTTCTAGATGCCATGTCAGGATAAGACTGAAATAGAGTTTGTAGAACCATTATCCAGTGTGACTCTTCTCACCTGCCACCCCTACCTACCCCCATCCATGTTACCTACGAACCAATCTATTCATCCATATGGGGTAGCGGGGTAGCCTAATGGTTAAAACGTTCACTCGTCACGCTGAAGACCCGGGTTTGATTCCCCACATGAGTATAATGTGTGAAGCCCATTTCTGGAATCACCTGCTGTGATATTGCTGGAATATTGCTAAAAGCAGCGAAAAACCAAACTCACTCACTCACTCACTCACTTCCATCCATATACCTCCCTCAATCTCCCTTCCAAATTTGCCATTCATTCATTCAACTTTCTTTCAACCCCATCCGAACCTTATATTCTTGAAGAAAGATATGTATTGCTTGTTTGATCAGCTTTCTAGAAGTTGGAAAGTCAATAACGAAGATTACAACTTTGTGGATAACAACTTCTTGTTTTATGCATAGAGTGATGTTTTGACATTTTGGTGTAGATTGACACACCATCAAGCTTTTAGCTTTTAGTTTGATAACAGTGCAAGAATCTACACGGAAACGTTGCTCTATGCAATAAACAAGTTGTTATCAATAAAGTTGTAGTCATAGTTAGAGAAAAGGTATGATTTGCAGAAGTTTCATGTGTTGCCGACATCATGTTCCTTGTACTCGAGCATGTTTGATGTTTCAGTTAGTATGATAATAACTGTCATATTCTCTGCAAATAAACCACACAGATGTATGGAATAACTGTTGATGCAGGCTACCCTGTGGCCAGAATCCTTGATTGTGTCAGTATATACACAGTAACACTAAAACTGAATGATTGTGGAATATATTGCGATATTGACTATGTGTGATAAATTGCACTGTTGACTGCACATGATGGTATTTTGATATTGACTGTGTGATATTGAATTTATTGACATGAGAAATCATTCCATTCATCATTCACGTCTTACTCTTTAAACATGGATATTCTGAACTAAACACTGTCAACAAACAAAACCTTTTGCTTAAGCTTTCAGAACTTCAAGTTGAGAAATTTCTTTAATTGCACACTTGTTCTACTCATTCTCTTTTAATTAATCAAACTTTTTCTTGAACTCAGCCTGTCTCAGGAACTCAGTTGGACAAATGTGATCAAAATGTTGAAGTGATACAAAATTAAATTGTAATTTTCTGTCTATTATGAAGGGAATGCTGTTTTGAAATTAGAACCGTAACATATACTTTCAAAGATAAAATTATCATCAGTGTTAGGGAAAATAGCTATATATTTTTATGGATACTTTGTACACAAAATAGGTTAAAGAACAGCCACAATAATAAGGCTGTGTCGTGATACATACCAGCCATGACAGAGTATGTATAGTCATATGTCCTTGAACGCATGTTCTTGAACTTCTTTTGAGAAGTATATAATCTTCTTTTGACCTTGTATCAATCTGTCTGCCAGCAGGAATGAGGTTTATTCTCTGTAATTAGTTTGCTTGTGTCCAGGCTAGCTATTCTCGAAACGTTCATAGCCCTGCAAACTTCTTAAGCCCATTCTTAACACATTGGCTACGATCAAAGTTCAGAATTCTTAGGGCTATGAACGTTTTGAGAATAAGGGCCCTGATTGTTCTTTCCTGCTGTACATGGTAGACGTTACAGAAGTAGGAATATTGCCTCTTGTGGAATTTGGGCCACATCACAGGGAAATCTGACTAAGGTCGCATTCAAGACCTAACAGAAATCACCAGTCTATGGAAATGTTCACACTTGGAAAACCTCCTGAGACCCAAGGTTTCTCTGGGGAAATCAGATCTAGGCCACAGGTTCCCCTAGAAAGTAAAGCATAGGATCTGTTTTTTTGTTGAGAAAGTCAAATATGGTCGGAGTTTCCGAGGGAAATGTGTGAACCAGGATGATACGAATGGTCAGAACTAAGGAGAGACCAATCCTACTTGCGGTTCTCATGTCAAGAATCAACCTTGGTCTTTTCTCCAGAAGGGAACATCTAGTCCATGGCAATGTCCATCACTAAGTATCAGGAAGACTGCATTATGTTGTAGAGAAACTGGTTAATCACCCTTGACAACTTGTCAGGAGTGGCTCAGTTATCTAAATCTCTACAATTCGCTTAGATGTGCCAAACTTGATCCAGGCCTTGATCCCTTTTCAACCTGATAATGTTTCTAGATTTGTCAGCATCATACTCATATGTTAGACCACAGTGATAAACGTCTGAGTCCTGCATCACCTTGGGCTTTCCTCACCCGTCAAGTTGACATGCTGATGTTAATCTCATCAAAACCAGATCTTAGTGCTTGCTGTCACTACATCGCTAGTGGTGAGGTGAGGTGAAATTGGGTTTAACGTCGTGCTTGAGAATATTTCGCTCATATGACGACGTGCATGCGTATGTATGTGTATGTGCGGCTGCTTGTACTAGCCCAGACTTAAGCTGGTTTTATAGTGCTAGCCCACTGAAATACCATGCCGCAGTGAAGCAGGAATACCCCACTCAGACACATTATACTGACTCCAAGCCGACCAGTCCTTGTTGTACCCATTAATGCTGAGCGCCAGACAGGGACCAACAAGTACCATATTTTAACGTCTTTTGGTATGACGCGGTCGGGGATCGTCGCTAGTGGTAGCAAGCACTCAGATCTTATGGAAATGAGATTGCGCTGAGATATCAAAACTACAGTTCACGCTCCTACAGTAAATAACTACACATGTATATCAGTCAGTCAAGGTAATCTATCCATAGAGATGTTCCACAAAGAAGATGAGTTGCAATGAGTATTACCTACCAGTAGTCATCATGCTTAGCTTGCTTTGTGAACATAGCCTTGGGCAAGCTTATACACCATACATCCTTTCTCATACAATATGAAAATGAATGCTAAATTAACCAACCCTTAATGGTCTTGGTTTCATAATTTGTGGCACATTCTCAGGGTGTATTTTCACACTATGACTCAAATACCCCTAAGGCCAGACCAATTTTATTTCTTGTTTTATGGATTTTTGTCCTCAGAAAACCTAAAGGCAGGAGGGAAAAAAAAAAAAATAAAATCACCAGTCAAAGTAATATTCCTTCTAAATAATCAAAGTATTTTACTTTTGGCAATTTATTAAGTGCATATGGGGCAAAAAAAATCTAAAAACAATTTTCTTGTAAGTTTACATTTTTTGCCCATAAAAACATTAGAATTTTATTTTTTGTGCGGGGAAAATTGTTTTGTTATATTTCTTATTCTTGAAAAAATACGACAGGCGGATCTGTAAAACAAGAAATAAAATTGGTCTGGCCTAATTGTGAAAGTTTGTAGGTATAAGATGGCATCCCAATTTTTCTATGTTTGTATAATCAGCCCTATTATTGAACGTGTGTGTATTTTTCATAGTGACTGGTTCTATGTGGATTGTAACCTATATATACATATGTACATATACATGTACATAGTATATGAGAGAACGTTTTATGTAATTGTATTTGAGAGAACCAGCTTACATAATTGTATTTGAGAGAACCAGATTACATAATTGTATTTGAGAGAACCAGATTACATAATTGTATTTGAGAGAACCAGCTTATATAATTGTATTTGAGAGAGCCAGGTTACATAATTGTATTTGACAGAAACAGCTTACATAATTGTATCTGAGAGAAACATGTACTACCCAGTTTTCATAGGGATTGTCAGATATGTTATTCTGTATTCCCAATTGTGTAGATCGATGCTCATGCTGTTGATCACTGGATTGTCTGGTCCAGACTTGATTATTTACAGACCGCCATCATATAGCTTGGATATTGCTGAGTGCGTGTAAAACTAAATTCACTCACTCTATTTAGATATACGCTTGGCTTACTTGAGCATCAGTTTTGTATATCTTGGACAGATGAAATATCCCTTTCAAAAATGGAGTAGTATATGCACACAGTTTGTGCTTTCAACACAGAACAGGGTCATATCTAGGCGACATTCCACAGAACATCCTAACAAGCTGTTCCTTTGTTAAGGTAACAGCCATATCTGTACAGTTGTCTGTGGACAGGGTATTGAACATCAAGAAAACTGAGGGTAGGTGATAGAGAAAATACTTCAGTATGTTTATCTATGTCACAGTGTAAGAGGGAATCAGGACCACGGCCCCTATCCACAAAGCAATGTTAGCACTACAATTATTAAGTCTATGTTAACATATTGGAGTTACGTTTACCTTAAATCGCTTTGTGGAATGGGTCCCTGGTATTTGTACAGCCATGTATTCCAGCGTTCTGAGTTCCTTCCAAGTGACACCGTTGTTCTTGCTGCTGCTGACGTTCCCTGCTTGTCTATACTCATTGTGTATCATCTGCCCATACGATGTACATAGTACAGTCAGCTGTGTTGCATCACTCAACACCTTTGTACCATACATACTTCTGATTAAAACAATTCTTTCATACCACAGGTGTTGTCTTACTGTGACTTCAAACAAAGATCCTTGTGGAAGAAAAACAACCCTTGTAGTTTACGAAAATATGTTTTTATATGTCGGACACTTGGATTTATGACTGCCTGGCTGTTGCAACAAAACTGTAGTTGGACACCACAGTGGAACTGACCTGTGAAGATCCAGGTGAGGATTGATCTTCAGCAACCTAAGCTTGTTTTGAGAGTCGACTAACGGGATCGGGTGGTCAGACTTGCTGACTTGGATGACACATGCCACCAAATCCCAATTGCGTAGATCAATGCTCATACTGTTGATCACTGGATTGTCTAGTCCAGACTCGATTAGTTACACATATTACAGAGTGTGGCGTTAAACAACAAACAAACAAAGGGATCTTCAAGGTTTACGAGAACAAAGATATTTTGATGAACAAGGCAACCTCTCATGCATGTCAAACAGCATCTTGAGTTCAACAACCTCTGATTCGTCAAATGATGTTAACAATGAGACAAGACCTCTAGACCTTCACAACACACTTATATTTCACCACATAATAACATCTTGTTTCCAAAGTTCAAGCTACATCAAAGTCATTTCCCATGAAAATGAGATGCCCATATTCTTCCATAATACAATCTTAAGTTCACATCACAACTTTCTTGCTTTCTTAACAGAACAATACTTTCCTTTGTTGGAACCTTCCTTTTTGAGGATTTATAGTCAGAATAGGTCCCTGATGCATTCTCCCAGCTGTATTGTCGGGTAGAAGAGGGTGCATGTCCCATGACTGTCTCCCAGTCTGGAGATTTCAGGCAAACCAAGTTACCATTTCCTCATGACTCTTCTTTTGGGGATTCCACATAAAATAGGGCCCCATGTATTGAGACTGTCTACTATTGGTGATCACAGGCAAACCAAGGTCCCAGTTCTTCAAGGTAGGCAAACCAGGTTCTCAGTTCCTTGATTGTCTCCCTTTGATGATTCCAGGCAAACCAAGTTCTCAGTTCCTTGATTGTCTCCCTTTGACGATTCCAGGCAAACCAAGTTCTCAGTTCCCTATGCTTGTTTTGAGAGCTGACTAATTGTGACTGGTGGTTACACATGGCTGAGTATGTGTCATAATACTCAAGCTGCATGAATGGTTGCTTATACCATCAACCACTTTTGACTGAGGCATACAGCAATATGCACTACAAACCACATGCTGTTATGGGGAAGGCTTCATCTTAAGAAGATACATGTTGTCATTTGTAAGAAACTTGTATATGGTAATAATTATCAAAAGCGCAAGAAAAATACGCATTTAATCTTGAACACATAATTCAATAGACTGGTGTTCCTCACAGGTGTTGGAGTGGGGGGGTTTAGCCTAGTGGTTAATGCCATCACTCGTCACCTCGGAGATCAGGGTTCGATTCCCCACATGGGTGCAATGGTGCCTCCCGCTGTGGTATTGCTGGAATATTGATAAAAGCGAGTAAAACTTAACTCATTCACTCATTACAAGGCCGCAAAAACGCTCAGCCGTTTACCAGGTCATGTTTTCCTATAGCAGAATACACGTACCTTGTCAAACTATTTTTGAAACATGCATTTCAGATCACAGCTGGTAGCAACAGAGTTAGTTCCCTTCCACTGGGAAGAGACGGAGAACTAGTTCTCGGACACAAAGTCCTACCCTCGCCGTAACTAGTTCTCATTGCACAATATTCGTGGGCGGGTGAACTGATCCTATAAGTTCTTTATGTAGTTGTCACAAACTATACTAATTCCACCTAATCGCCGATACTTACGAACACCGGCCTACCTTCATGACCTCAGGAAAATGGACTTAATCAGGAATCCAGTAACAATGTACCAGTAATGGTCTCTAGCTGAACATATGTTGTATCACCCAACCTTTATTGTAATCAGATAGGTGTATGAAAGCAGTCGGCGGTATAAGTGTTCATTGTTTTGCGATACGTGCTGACATTATTCTCAGACATTTGTCGTGTATTGGCGATAGTAGCAAGTTGGCAGTGTGTATGAACGATCGGGTGTTGATTAACGCCGGTTGCCTGTATTTGATCGAGTCTGGTTAAGACAAAACAGTGGTTGATAGACGGAGCCCCATTTGCCACTGTCAGGAAACGATTGCACCAGTCGGACAGGTACGCACTTAAACCAACCAACCCGTGAAGATCCGGGTTAGAATTGATCTTCAGTAACCCATGCTTGTCATAAGAGGCGACTAACGGGATCGGGTGGTCAGGCTCGCTGACTTGGTTGACACATGTCATCGTATCCCCAATTGCGTCATAATGTTGATCACTGTATTGTCTGGTCCACACTCGTGTTTCTACAGACCACCGCCATATAGCTGGAATATTGCTGAGTGCGGCGTTAAACTTTGAACAAACCAAACAACTATTATCAACCGAACTACATTCCACGGCACTTACCAGAAGCAGGGTGAGTGGTCCGCTTTTGGACCGTATTTTCGTTATATCAACGACTATTCTCTGGATGTGGGAGGAGAGCTGTAAGTGATGCCGGACTAAGATGTTTTCCACTGCGATGAAATTTGGGAAACGACAGTGACAAACCTAACAGGGAATTAGAATCATAGGTTCCTGGCACACCCAAGGGAGGCTACCCTTCACAGCAAACTGCAGCACCTTCTTGACTGACAGCTCCCACACCGTCTCACAGTCCCTGAACCACATTGTTTTCCCTTCCTCACTACCCCTTCTACAATGCAAAAACTCTGAATGAAGCAAGTCTAGATTTTCTGAGGATACTGGATCCCCCACGTAACCTGGGCTCACTTTCAATTTAAATGTTATTTGTTTCAGCGTTGTATATTTTTACCCCCACTACCTGTTTGAGACCACCCAAGACAGTGGGCACGTGTTCTTAATGGCAGCAATGAAAAATAACTTTTTGCTTCGCAAATCTTGATTCATCTGAGCACCACTTCCCAGCAACTACAATCACTACCCATGTACTACCTGCCTACTACCACCACTAACTGGCAACTACCCCCATTACCTGTTTACTTCCATCACTGCCTATCTACTACCACCACTACCTGTCTACTACCAACGCTACCTGTCTACTACCACCACTACCTGTCTACTACCACCACTACCTGTCTACTACCATCACTACCCGTCTACTACCACCACTACCTGTCTACTACCACCACTACCTGTCTACTACAACCACTACCTGTCTACAACCACCACTACATGTCTACTACCATCACTACCTGTCTCCTATCACCACTACCTGTCTACTACCACCACTACCTGTCTACAACCACCACTACCGTCTACTACCACCACTACCTGTCTACTACCACCACTACTGTCTACTACAACCACTATCTGTCTACTACCACCACTACCTGTCTGCTACCACCACTACCTGTCTGCAACCACTACCTGTCTACTACCACCACTACCTGTCTACTACCACCACTACCTGTCTACTACCACCACTACCGTCTACTACCACCACTACCTGTCTACCACCACTACCTGTCTACTACCATCACTACCAGTCTACTACCACCACTACCCGTCTACTACCACCTCAACCTGTCTACTACCATCACTACCTGTCTACTACCACCACTACCTGTCTACTACCACCACTACCTGTCTACTACCACCACTACCTGTCTACAACCACCACTACTGTCTACTACCACCACTACTGTCTACTACCACCACTACCTGTCTACTACCACCACTACCTGTCTACTGCAACCACTAGCTGTCTACTACCACCACTACCTGTCTACTACCACCACTACCTGACTACTACCACCATTACCTGTCTACTACCACCACTACCTGTCTAATACCACCATTACCTGTCTACAACCACCACTACCTGTCTACTACCACCACTACCTGTCTACTACCACCACTACCTGTCTAATACCGATCGATCCTTTTCCCTATGAATAATCATGATGATTAAGACAATCTAAAAGTATACTGTCGGTCGTAACTAGTGGTGGTCCGATTAATTGAAATAATCGAAGATTGATCGCAGTGACTAAACGACCAAGCAATCGATCATGTTTTCTCATAATCGAACACAAACAATTCTAGAACACATGTTTTCATTAACAGTATTTTTCACTAGGTTGGTTTTGTCTGTTACATTTCATAAGCACTACAAGCTCGTTCCAAGTCATGATAATTTATCTTAAAGACTCTAAGAAATTTATGTTCCTCCATACTAGTCATCCTTTAAAGATGTGAAAGTTTGCCCCAAAAAACTACATGTGTTTTCCCTATTTTTGTGTGCATTAACACATTTCATAAATGACGCTAACCAATTATTTTCGATGATTGATCGGTTGTAATGAACCAATCATCAATTATGAGATTTTAACCAATTCCCAACACTAGTCGTCACTCTATTGTGACAAGATATCACAAGCTGTGGGACTAGAAAGTAAAATTGAGTCTAATTTAATAGATAAATATTTAATTATATACAACGTGGAATAGCGTCTCTAAATGTAAAGTTTACACTGCTTAATATTCGGCGCTATTATCAAGCGAGTTTGATGGAAAACATCCGTGTATTGCGACGAAATTGCGAAACAAATTTCATATCATAATCGCACCTCTGTTTTACTTTCAGTTTCGTTTTCCTCACAGTTGAAGGAAGGTAGAACATTTCGGGTTTGTTCGTTATTGGATTTCTACAATCGGAACATTCTCAGTGAATGTAATTATTTGTTTGGTATTTGTTCTCTTTGAAGTACTAATCAGTGGTTTTATTTCGATATATTGATGTTGCAAGTTGTTGTTTTTTATATTGTCGACATGTGTTTGCAATCACTGATGAAAATACCATTGAAATTTACCCATACAGGCAAAATACCTCACATTTAACCAATATTTCTGAATAAAAAACCCGCGCGGATCCTCCGAAGAAATCGTTGTAAATTATTAACAGTCCGTTTCCTAATGTTTTAAGCATAACATAAAATTATATTGTCAATATCTTGAACGTAGTTTCATAAACAAACGAAGACGAACGATTCTCTTTGTTAATCTCAGTTTCATCAGAGACCATATAATAGAGGGTCTCTGGTTTCATGGAGCGAACCTCACTAGGGCAGAGGATGGGATCTTGTGACGTCACAGCTATTCTGTTCTCCTCCCCCGCTTTGGGCCACCATCAAGCAGCGGATGTGGGTTGACCTACTGACATACTAACACTTCCGTATTAAAGCCTTGGCTTGTGACCTTTGACCTGGCATCTATGCAGTGACGTCAGTTTGCCCAGCCCAAGCCTCGAGAATTATTTCCTCGTAGATAAGGAGGGACGGCGAAAGAAGCGAGACTGTCAGTGATAAAAATACCCACCACTGTCTCGCGACTGTTTATAAGCTGTGTCTCGTTTGACAGATTATGTTCTGTGTGGAATGCATGGCGTCCTATCCTCGTTGTTGCTGACTTTATCACAATTATTCGACATACGGTTCACGGCCGCCATTGTCACTAGTCATTTTGTACGCGTATTTGGACATGGTAATACTGAACACATGTTCGGTAGATTCGTGTTTCTGGACGCAGTATCGTAGACTTCCATCAATATAGTGTTCTGCCGAAATTTTAAATACATGTATTTTAAAAGTTAACGTAAAGAGTAGTTACCATTCTCGTTTACCCAGTGGAATTTATATCTCCTGTCGGTTACAATAAATAACCCGGACCTGATCACCTCCACAGCGCCGGGACGCTTGTATGTGTCTGGATTTCCCCAGGGCCTAGATTTTCGAAGCTCTCTTAGCCCTAAGATAGTCGTAAGTTAATGTTAATGTACGGCACTTACGACTATCTTAGCGCTAAGAGAGCTTCGAAAATCTAGGCCCAGTTCCGGGTCATTTATCTCCCATCTCACTGGGGTTCCCTTTCAATGCATGGGAATATATGTTACTATCAAAATTATACATATTTTAGTTATTCTATCGGGTCCGGGGTAGAATTGGTCAACCAATACTAACGAGATCGGGTCGTCAGTTTCGCTGATTTGGTTGACACATTTCGTCGTATCCCATTGAATAGATCGATGCTCAAGATCTTGACCAGTGGATTATCTGGTCCACACTCCATTATGTACCCACCACCAGCATATATAGGCCTATAGCTGGACTATTGTTGAGTGCGGCGATATACAATGAGTGAGTGAGTGAGCATGGCTTTAAGCAATATTCCAGCAATATCACGGCGGGGGACTCCAGAAATGGGCTTCACACATTGTGCCCATGTGGGGAATCGAACCCGGGTCTTCGGCATGACAAGCGAACGCTTTAACCACTAGGTTACCCCACCGCCCCTGATAAACAATGAGAATATCCAAACCGTTGTCTCAGATGAGGTCGCCATTTCAGTCTTTCATCACTAATATTGGCGGAAATAACTAAAATAAAACATCTGTCATTATCGGCAATTCTTCCGTTAACCTGGAGAGATAAAGCAGAGGTCGATAGTATGAACAAACATCCTCAAAGGCGAGGAGCAATGTCGTACCTGTTCTGACTGTTTTTTAACTACATCATCTGTTTCGAAAAACTAAAATATTTGTAAAATGTCCCGCCTGTGTACCGATCAGATATGATATTACTGGCTAAGTATGTTGTACATATACTGATCTCCTGCCCACGTAAGTCAGTCAGTTAATGCAAACCGCTGCGTGAACGATACATACCTGCTTACAGGTGTTGGGTTGCAGGTTTGGGGGCGCAGGCCCAAAGTGGACCCCAATCCTCTTTATGTCACATGTAAAGATAAATCTTTGAATTGGGTCGGTGGGGTAGCCTAGTGGTTAGAGCGTTCAGTCATCACGTCGAAGGCGACGGTTCGATTCCTAATATGGGTATGGTGTGAGGTCATTTCTGGTGTCCCGGTCCGTGATGGTCCGGCATGAAATCCATCTCACCCACTCAATCCATGCAGTGCAACCGAAAATTGATCTTCAGCAACCCATGCTTGTCGTAAGAGGCGACTAACGGGATCGGGTGGTCAGGCTCGCTGACTTGGTTGACATATGTCATCGTATCCCAGTTGTGTATATTACATTTACCACTGGATTATCCGATCCAGGCCCGATTATTTACAGACCACAGCCATATACCTGGAATATTGCTGAGTGTTGTGTTAAACAACAAACAAAAACGAAAAAATTCAAATTGAATTATTCAGCCCGTTTAGACCAATCTTAGAATTTCAAACCGAACAGCAAGGCTTGTCGGAAATTGAATAATTTAGGACTGAACGATGAAGCCTGTATCGAATAATTAAACAATTCCAATCCATTTGATTCACCCCATCTGACCAAATGTTGCTGTGTTTTTTTTGTCAAACTGAACGATTCGGTCCGTTTAAACCAACTAAACCATTTAAATCCTTTCGAATCAACCGACAAAATAAATCATTTCCAACTGAAACTATTATTGCACAATAGTCTATCTGGAATCATCTCAAAGATTATACATGGCGTTGTCCCGGATGAAAGACGTTGTTGTAAAATGACGTTTGATTGGTTCGTTGCTGTCGGCGGCATAGTCTTTGATCTCAAGTGGTGATTTGATCTCGTGAAGTACCATCTTGTGTGAAACAAGAGAAAGAAAGGCCACAGCACTGGGTCCGAATTGCAGGCGTGATTTTCTTTTTGTAATCTGCTATGAACGCCACATCAGTGACATACAAAAGCGTTGGCATCAGAAGAGATCTGTTTTACGCTATTCCATGCATGTAACGAGTACAGGAAAATCCACCGAGAAAATGGAGACCGACCGCATAGATGTTCAGATGATTGAATAGGTAGAAATACATCATTTTCAGAAATCAGGGGCGGATACAGCTTTTTGAGAAGGGGTGGGGGTAGTGCACACTATTGAGAAGGGAAGGGGGGTGCATTTTTCAAGAGCGTTTCAATGGTCATTTAATAAAATTTCAGGACAAAAGGGAGTGTGCGCACCCTGCAAACCCCCCCCCCCCCCTCTCTTAATCCACCTATGAGAAATCCAGCAAGTCAAGTGGGGAATTATATTTTTGTGTAAAACATGAGGCCAAATTATTTCCTTACAAGTATTAATCATAACATGTAAGCGTCCCTTCGGATGCTTTATACCACTACACGTTAAAAGATGGTAATTGTTGTTGCCCTGCCTGGTGTATGAATTTTTGGATCTAGGTCAGTATACTATGCCTGAGTAGGGTACCTGTGTTGGCATGCTCAATCAAACCAGCATTAGTCTCCAACAAATAAAATCACACACACGCGTTCTCTCAAACAACAGAACACATCAAAAATACAAAACAACAATATTACGTTAAAGATCTTTTCACATCACCCTGTAATTGTTGTTTTATGCTAGACGTACGATAACATATATGCAGGATATATAAGTCGATAAATATATCCAACATAAAACCATATTATCGAGTGACAAAGAACAGCTGCACCATAACAACTTCCGGTTTGACGACATATAAATTATCAATAGTACCGCATACACACAGCGTTAGAGATACCACGAAGATCAAGATATAGAGAAGACAATTCAAACATTCGGATTATATACTGACAACTGACTCAAGTTTATGCCGGAATAATCTTAGATCGAATTACCATAACATTAGATATGGAGAGAAATACTTGAATTAAACATGTTTCCGTTCGAGGAAGCTGATCCGTGTCCCTATACACGATAAGATCCTGTCCTTCTTATCTAATCCGTGGCGAAGTAATAAAGGCCTATACAACGAGGAAATACATAAATCATTGGCCGTAGAACATCTTCCTTGTCGGGTACACAGGTAGCGGACGGGTTGATGACGATACGGACTGAATGAGCTGGACTTTATGCTTTGACAATATTCCAACAGGGACACACGAACGGGTTTCACACATTGTTGGAAATCGAACTCGTGCCTTTATCGTGACTAACGAACGCTTTAACCGCGAGGCTACCCGACCACCCAGGTGACGATAAGGACGTGTTATAACGATTAGCAATATATACCTAAAATACATTTTTAGAGGGTGGATTTATTATACAATGTGCTAAGGGAATGGAAATATTTTGCGAAATAATCTGAGATTTACAGTTGATCCATCAAAATGTAGTTAATGTCTTCGGTTTCATTTTTTCATACGTTGACTTGTGCATGTTTCAAAGGAGCAATTGGGGCCGTCACCCTGCACTCGGCATATCAAACGATGACTAAAACAATGTTGATTTTGAAAACTTATTTAGGACGAAGCGTTATTTTTAAACTGTACCTTTTTATACATTTGTTTTAAAAGTATGCTTACGTTCGGATTTACACTATAGCTATAGTTAAAGAACATTGACAATAGTTAATGTGTCACGGCCAGTTTAGTCAGGAGTGAGTGAGTTGAGTTTTACGCCGCATTCAGCAATATTCCAGCTATATTTCGACGGTCTGTCAATAATCGACTCTGAACCAGACAGTCCATTGATCAACAGCATGAGCATCGATCTGTGCAATTGGGAACCGATGGCATGTGTCAACCAAGTCAGCGAGTCTGACCACCCGATCCCGTTAGTCGCCTCTTACAACAAGCATGGGTTACTGAAGATCAATATTCTAACCCTGATCTTCACGGACAGATTAATCAGGAGATCTGTAACTTGTTTCGAGTAGTATAACAGTGCAGTGTAATAGGGGCAGTGGTTAAAGCGTTCCCCTGTCAAGTCCAGGTTCGATTCCCTTCATGCTCATTTATGGTGTCCCTCGTCGTGATATTGTTTGAATGTTGCTAAAAGCGATGGATAACCATACTCACTCACAGTAAAGATCACCTTAATAGTAATAGGTTATAATGTAACTACTATGTGTCTGTTTCTCTCTGGCTTACAGCGTCTAGCTGACATAGACCACCTACACCTTTGGAGGACCGTCTGTGTGATAAATGCTCTGTCCTTGAGGATGAAGCACACCATTTCATGTGTTGCACTAAATATTCAGATGCAAGAAAGTCCTTATTTAACCCCCTTTCCTCTAAAATTAATAACTTTCTCAGACTTGCTACCACTGAAAAGTTTAACCTCCTTTTTAGAAATAATGATCCAAATAGTATAGAAATTATTTGCTACCACATGTACAACTTTAAACAAATATAGAAGATCTGATTGTCCTAGGCCATTATTATTATTATTATACACATCTGCATTATTATATGTTTTGTTGCTCATCATATATATATGTGATTCATTATATATCTTGTTTATGTAGTTTATAGAATATTGTCACTGTTTCTGTATGGAACGTTTTCACAATAAATATTTGATATTGATATGTATATTGATATATACTGATATCTCTCCAGTCCGTAGACATCTTTGAAAGTGAGTTTAATCCTAAGTCAAATGCAAAAAAAGTACCTATATTTAGGATCTCTCGGTATAAGTAAAAGTAGTTATCCAGTAATTAGCATGACACCTCCAACCCTCCACAAATTCTTGTCGCTAGGGAACTAGCCTCAGAATGAACCCACACAGTCCACAACAATTTGCACGAGTATTAACCCCTCTGGTCTAATGAAGGGTGACAAGCACTGATGTTCAGCATGGTCAAGATATGGAGTATGGGTGATAAGGCCGGGTGTATCATATTACCTGGTTTGATACTATCTCTACATTTGGCCTTGGAGTATGTTAAAATATTTGAATACCATTAGTCCTAGCTTATCGCTTAGTCTCTGAATATATGTATAATTTTCATAGAAACAAATGATTTTTATAATAAATAAAAATAATAGCTGTAATATTGCTGATGCGATAATTACAGCAATATTCGTTCATTCATCCATTGATTCATTCGTTATATTGATGGGAGATTCAGAACCTGAGGGAATCTAGACTTGCTTCATTCAGAGCTTTAACATAGCACAAAGACTGACTGACTGAGTTTGGTTTTACGCCGCTTTTAGCAATATTCCAGCTACATCACGGCGGGGGACACCAGAAATGGGCTTCACACATTGTACCCATGTGGGGATTCGAACCCGGGTCTTCGGCGTGACGAGCCAACGCTTTAACCACTAGGCTACCCCACCGCCCCGCATAGCACAAAGAGCTGGGCGGAAGGGAAAATAAGTTGGTTCATGGACTGTGAAACAGATTACATTAGCCGGATTTTCAAACATAATAACTTTACCTAAACATCATAAAACCGTCATGTGTTCCCATACTATATTCAGGGAAAGATAATGATTGTAATTTGCTGTCAAGTTGTTTGTGTGGACTGTGGTTTCTAAAAGAAAGCCCGGTTCAATCTGAAAGTTAGCGAGTTTAAACTGAGTATGACTCCACGCGTCAAATTTGCTGAGACAACAGAAAACGGGGCGAGCAGTCTAGATCGTAGCTGGACTGGTGACAGCCCTGTAAATACAAATATTGTGTGTTGACGCGCTGGAGACACACGCGTTGGCTGTTTCACACCTTTTAAGTACATTAAGGCACATACTTGACATTCCGCGGACTGGGATTTGATTTGAAAACTGGAAATACGCGAGTGTTAAGAAATATACTCAACAAAAAAAAGTTAAGGACCACCCCAATATTCAATATTTAAGTATTATGTGTAGGGCTGTGCAATATTACCGGTAAACCGGTATATACCGGTACAGTATCTCGCGATACGATTATCGCGATATGGTTCAGATTCTGCAATATATTGGGTCATCCAGAGTTAGCCCCCTTTGAATTATATGACCTTGACTTCCATGGCAACAATATGAGCTCTAAAAGTGCCAAATATACTTTTATTTCAGTTGGTTTCATGTAACATTTTAAAAGTGGAAGTATTTTTATTAAGTGGCTCCAAAAGAGCCAAATATTCTACCAAGTTTTGTGGGATTGAATGGTTTCATATGCGACAGTTTGGAGGAATTAAGTTGCCTAAAATGGGCCAATGTTTTATTTGGACTTATAAGAAGAGCCTCTGGCTCTGAGGGTCCATTTCAAAATTCAAAATATTTTATTATTTTTGTTTGTTTCATAATGGGACATATATTATCAATTTATCATAAGGGCTTAAGTCTTATATATTTTGTAGGACTGTATAATGACATTCTAGTCAAGGATCTTAGCATTGGAGGTTACATGAGTTTTTAAGCTCAAGTAGTTCACCTAAATCATGTTTTTGTTTCATTTTGCAATATTTCATGTTAACACATGTTTATATTGGAGTTGAATCTGAATGAATCACTGACATACGAGGGGCGATCAAAAAGTATGTAGAATCACCAAGAAAACGATACGATATGTTTTATTTTTCTACATATTACCTGTCAAGCTCAAGCAATTTGGTTTTGCTATGTTCCAGTCTCACAATCCCCATTTTGTTTGACCTTTTATCTTGGTACCCTAAAAAACCCGCAAAATCTACAATAAATGCATTAAAAACTTCAGGAAACAAAATATGCAAGAAATATTTTGTGTGTTTGAGATTGATAGAAGTCCCCTAGAATCACACTTAGATATTAAAGTTCATAAAAAAGCAATTTGAAATTACAATCGCTTGTTAAAGTGACTCCACCTTCATGTTGACTGAAAGAGCTTGTTTTGGAGACACTACCCATCCCTCTTTCAGATGATGTAATCATAAGGTATAGCTTATTCTAATGTTTGCACTTATGCATACATGATGCCAAGGGTTCAAACTAAATACTGAATGGTCACACAAGTGTCAGCTCACAATATATTGTAAACTGTGCCAGCTTGAATATCTGGACACAATGTTTTTGAAAGATTAAAATGGGAGTGTCCTTAAAAATACCCCCCGACTAAATATAAATCAGGCAATCCAAATCTTTGACTGTTGATCATGACGGGAAGTCATCCAATACTATACTGAACATATTTTATATGACATTATCTGAGGGCATACCATTATCCAAGAGGTACCAAAAGACAAATCGTTTTTCATTTTCTGCAATTTTGTTAGAAATATTATACCCCAATGTGTTGTGATGACAAATATCTGGTTAACCACATTACCCACACATGGGAAATTTTGGATATGGTTTTGCTAACGATTCCTTCAAAATAAACTGGAAGCTTTTCAAACATTGGACATAGAGAATATAGTTAGGCTACGTACTTTTTGATCGACCCTCATACCGTAACAATAAGTACATCCTGCATTGAAGTGCACTCTGTTGAAGCAAACAACACTGACCATGAAAATCATGTTATACTATTACCTTTATCATTATGTTCGCAAAACTTTGTTGCAATACTTCAATTAAATATTCCACATAAAAGCTCTATATCATTTTATTTATCTGTAAACCATTGGCATACACCCATACACAATGGGGACAGGAAGCCTGAACAAATGGTGTAACAGCAACTAAGAAGATGATGTCACACACAGAGAGCTATTATGAAACTTATCATCACGCACGCACTTTCATTAAGAAACCTTCACGGTAGTCAACCTTCACGTCATAGCATATATTGCAATATCTCTGAAGTTATTGCAATATATCGCAATATGAAAATCAGGGCAATATCCAGCCCTTATTATATGGATCATAATATGAACAATTAAATACTTTTATATTGAAAATTGGAGTAGAGTATATATTGTGTTGAGTACTTTGGACAAATTTATGTGGAAAGATGTTTTCGCCGTTTTCGTTTGATTTAACAAATTATTACAAACTTTATCATTTGTTTGTTGTTAATGTCGCTCTTAGCGATGTTCCAGCTATATTGCGGCGGTTTGTAAATAATCGAGTCTGGACCAGACAATCCAGTGATCAACAGAATAAGCGTTGATCTACGCTGGTGGGATACGATGACATGTGTCAACCAAGTCAGCGAGCCTGACCACCCGATCCTGTTAGTCGCCTCTTACGACAAGCATGGGTTACTGAAGACCAAGTCTAACCCGGATCTTTACGTGTGATCAACGTTATAAAAACGTTACTAGGCGGAAAACAGTCGCTGAACATTTATTCATTCATTCATTCATTTATTCATTTATTCATTTATTCATTTATTCATTTATTCATTTATTCTCATGTATCCATTCATGTATTATTTGTTTATTTATTGTGGCTCAAAAGATCTGAGACTAAATATGATGCGCCGAGTTGATGGGGGTATGTGGCTTTTTTATTCTTTGACATAATCAACCCCGGGGTCCTCCGAGTCCAGCCGTCCATGCTGAAGTACCTGGATTCCACTGCTGGTCTTCTGTTGGGTGTAAAATAAAACTCAGGACTGACATCCTTGTCATTTGCATTTTTCTTGTCAGACAGGGAGACTTGGAAATCTGACGGTACCACATCGGGGGCCCGTTCCCTAAAGCAATCGTAGAGCTAAGATGATCGCAACTCCCAAACCTTAACATAGACTTACGACTGTCATAGCGCTACGATTGCTTTGAGGAACGGGACCCAGATGTTGTACCGTTAGATTTCCAAATCTCCCTGTCTGACAAGAAAAATGCAAATGACAAGGATGTCATTCCTAGTTTTATTTTACACAATACAGAGTGAGTGAGTGAGTGAGTGAATATTGCTTAACGCCGCATCAGCAACTTTACCGCTACTCATATGTAAAAGTAGGTCAGAAGGACTTTTTGTGGAACTGGCCCAGAACATTCCTGTCATTCCTGAGACCGTCCCACCTCTCTCATCCATAATCATATCATGTATGTTAATGACTGTTAATAACCTTTTTTCACAGTGGTGACAGTTGTACACCTTTCTGAATTGCAAAATCTCCGAGCCTCCATCTTTCCATCTTCATCTCCCGTCATGTGAACAGTGACAAAGGTAGGAGCATCATTCACTTGGGTTGTCACATAGTTTGCATGCACCCTACTCGTCTGTCTCACAGTCCCTGAACCACAGTATTTCCCCTTCAGCTCAGCCCTTTCTGCAACACTAAATCCCTAAACGAAACAAGTCCAGATTTCCTCACGTTCTGAAGCTCCCATCTCACTGGGGCTCCTTTCAGATTAAAAGGAATTAATTGTCTATCAAAATTAATATAGTCAGAGACAAAGTGTTAGTCCAGCACCCAACTTCCAGGTGTACTACTTCTGAAAACACTAGACGGAAAACGTGGAGGTTACACGTTTAGAATGCGCTCATATTCTGAACGCTGACGTTCTCAGCCAGGCGGTGTCTCACCTTATGCGTCCATGTGCTGTGTCAATGTTCTGAACGCTGGGGTAGCCTAGTGGTTAAAGCGTTTGCTCGTCACGCTGAGGACCCGGGACATTGAGTGTAGCTCATTTCTTGCGTCCCCCGCCGTGATATTGCTGACTCGGAGCCACTGAACCATATCATTCTTTCTTTCAACCAACCCTGTGTGTAATGCAAAAGTTCTAAATGAATGAAGTCTAGATTTTCCACTGGTTCAGAACCACCCACCTCAGTGGGGCTCCCTTTCAATACTTGAATAAATTTTATACAAAAACTATAGATTGACGTGGCGTTAGTCTACTTGTTTAGATACAGACGAGAGCAAATACAACTACCTTCTTCATTGATTTCCGAAACTGTTCCTTTGCTTCTCTTCCTCCTTGGTAAAAACCCGTCTCACAGTCCTTGAACCACATTATTTTTCCTTCCGCCTAACCCTATCTGCAATGCTAAAGCCCTAAATGAAGCAAGTCTAGATTTCCTCAGGTTCTGAATCTCCATTCTCTGGGTCTCCTTCTCAATTTTATAATGAATTGTTTGTTTGTATCAAAATTATATACAGAGTATGTATATTCAGAGACTAAGTGTTAGTCTAGTTACTGTTGTGTTTATAAATTTAAAAGCATTGATAATTCGCAGTGCACTTTATGAAAGAGAAAAACAAAATAACGTGAACCTGTTTCTCAAAAAAATATTCATATAACAGAAGAAGAGTGAATGAGTAAGGTTTACACCGCTTTTAGCAGTATTCCAGCAATATCACTGCGGGGGACACCATGGACTTCACACAGTGTACCCATGTGGGGAATCGAACCCGGATCTTCATCGTGACGCTTTAACCACTAGGCTACCCACCGCTCAGGGTCATGAAGTACTTTGTCTAACTGATACTTTTTCAGTCTGTAGTCAGCAATACTCTCAAATATGAAACCCCAGAGGCCGATAGCTTGATGGTTAAACCGTTCTCACATGACGCTTTTACACTGGTAATAAAATATATTTTTTCTTCTCCAAGGCGTGAATCATAGCTCGTTCTACGATCTCACGTCGAGTAGTTTAACTCTTAGTCCCCTCGGAGTCATATGGCCTGACCTTGAAAAACGTTTGGTCTCTGAAAATATATTAATTTAAACAAACAAGGAACTGCACAGAATCTGGATTGGGGCTCTAGTGAGATTAGACTTGGACAAAACTCTATGGTAATAATTAATCATCTAAGTGATAATTTAACAAACAACATAATAAAAAGAACACATTGTCCCTCTAACAGACTGGAGTCCTGTACTGCCCGCTTATCTAGACTTACCTCTTATAAGGATAGAATTTCTTAGTCTGTCATACAGACCCTGAAACAAATACATCCAAGAACGCCCATGCAAGTCCAGAATGTGTGGCAAGCCACAGTTTCGGGAAAATGAAGAAACTCTCTGGGCTCCTTTTCGTTACATTTTTTTATTATGAACTGTTTTATCTGTAAAATATGTTCATTTCAGAGACTAGTTGTTAGTCAAAGAATTACTATACATACATGAGATAGCCTTCAGTACATCCTTGGAGTAAGGCTACAGTGGGATATAGGATTCACAGATCTGTATGAAATCCAGACTCGCTTCTTTTCGAGATACACCATTTCAGTATACGGGCTCGGAAGGGGGATTATGTAGTTCAATGACTGTGAGACAGGCTGACATGGCGAGGCGTGATACTGGTCGGAGAGTTCGTTATAGGAATGTGAGGGTATATGATATTTTCTTTGATGACGGTTGCGTGAGCAATCATACCTTGAAGCGTATCACCTTATCAGTTGACATGCAGGGTAATACTTCCGGCCACCTGTGCACAGATGTTTTGGCGCACATATAAAAACCAGTACTTGAATGTGAATAACCGTGAATAAACAGAACTATAAAAATGGACATTGTGCGAGTGGTTATTAAAAAAAATGAATAATGTTTTTAAAAACATATAGGAAACTGTGCCGGCTCGTGTAGTCTGTGGTTCGATCCCGGGGCCATCATAACTAGAGACTTTAAAGATGGTGGCACTTACATGCGGAGATACTGTGTCAGAGCATTTAGTACAAGCACACCAGCTCAAATGTGAACACACACACACAAGCACACGCACGCACACACACAAGCACACACGCGCGCGTTGGAATCCTCTACATGTGCTTATGTGTGCATTATGTATGTGTGTGTGTGCGCGCGTGCGTGCTTGTGTTTTTGTGTAAAGTTGATAGTTGACATATATTTATGTGTGTATATATGTACGCTGTGCGCGCACGCACGCACGCACGCACACACACATACATACATGCGTAACTGTAATTTCAACTCAGGTTTAGATTTTATATAACTATTTCTGTAAATAATCGAGTCTGGACCAGACAATCAATTATCAACAGCATAAGCCTCGATCTATGCAATAGGGATACGATGACATGTGTCAACCAAGTCAGCGAGCTTGACCACCTGATCCCGTTAGTCGCCCCTTGGCAGCAAATATGGTAATTGGACCTCCTCTAACATATAGCATGAGTAGCGAGATGGTCATCATCACACATCACCTACAATGTACAACATAGGATACAACAAAAACGATTAATGTGAAATCGTTATATCCGAAAATATTTAAAAAACGTATTCAAAACATTATTTATTTAGCAAACAATCAGAACGAACCACACGCGGTCAGTTTTGGTTTGATTTCGCAACCCATCCCGAGCTCCTTGTAGCGATGTTGAACTCCGCATACCTACAACCAACCCTGTTTTGTCCTCTTTTATTTCAGACATTTTAAGGTAACCTGTCAACCGCTGTCAGTCGACGTGGTCCAAGCTACTCAGCTAGCCCAGAAACAATCCGTTGGAAAGAAGCGCTTCCGCGTGAGGTATTTAAAGGATCGATACGGCTGTACAGAACATCTATAACAGTTTGACTTCAGAACATTGCGTTTTGTATCTCTGGGTTAAATATAAAACTAACACCAGAAAACCACTCCCGGAATATGATTAATAGTTAACGACATTGTCGAAACTACTGTAGACGGAAGGTTTTCGTGTTACTGAGGACGGATTTGGTGTACGAAAACACTGCTTTAACTATATTTCCGCGTAGCCCTGGTAGGTCAGTGACTAGCTCGGACCACTGTCAGGGTCGCTATAATATAATGTTTTATAACACGCTTGACGTCATCGCGGTTTTGACGTCATTATCAGAATCACATGGGACGGAAAATATTTTGTGTTATTATAGCGTATCATTTGATCCTGTCAAAAACACATATATGAGCTACGGCACAGGTTATTTTTGATAACAATTAATTACCACTATCTAGAGACAGGGAACATATCAGAAAAAATATTTGATAAATACACATTGTACATCTAAGAAAGGAATGACCGTTGATAAAGATGTGCTATTCGTGTGTTATTGTTTTTTTCAATACATTCCTGCGTCTGAACAATGTAGTCGAGAGTTCATAGCACCCAACATCTTGTAAACGCATTGCTTCAGCTGAAAGACCTATACTATACCTGAGAATGATCTCATAAAAATATAGGTCAAGTGGTTTTGAATTAACAAAGACACGTAAGACTCCAAATATTACGCTTTTGTAAAATATTCATTAGTCATTTCACTCATAATTGTTAATTATTAATTATTAGTGATAATGACAATTCGATATCACCACCTAGTTTATCCTCGTCGGATATGAATAAAATGGCACAGTTTATACCGTTTCATCCAAAATACGCAATTTTATGTGACTATGGATCTATTTGTTTACATCTGGTTATATTCCTCGTTACACCAATGTCCCATGACACCGTAATAAATTAATACGCGTATTCTTACAAGGAATGGAGTCTAGGAAACTAAAATAGCTACTCGAGTGGAACAGTCACTACAGTCGATATCCATTACTAACCATTCGGTGTATTTGTCATAATTAATCACAGAAAGCCATTGTCTGTTAATTAATGCACGTGAATCATTTATGCGCCGTGCCTGTTATCTGCGCAGCCCACAGAATGAAACCTTCCATCTGATTGGCTAACGGGGTTAGGGTATGTATTATATTGATGAGGTCGCGTCTTAAAATAGCCGGATGGATAATATCGATCAGCGCTCAACTACGCAGTGGCGATGCGCTGCCACAAGCCGTGTCAACAACCTAAGCTTGGGCTCTTTTCGAGTCGGGCACTAGAGGGCGCTGACTAAGTACTATTGCAGTAAACTGCTAAGGTGTTTCGGACAGAACGCAGTGATATGTCACGCAAATGCCTCAACTGGCAATCGAGACAACCCAAAACAACCCAAAATCTCAGCCTGTGCGAGTTTTAGGACAAAATAGTTGCACCGACCATGTCGACCTTTGACACAGATTTCTCAACTAGATCAGGTCATGGTTAGAGCTTGGTCTATGCCTCGCGATTTGGGTTAGGTACAGGGTAATATATGCATGACCGTCATCACCCCATTGAGGCCTGGCGGGACTGAAGGTGTGGGTGTTCTGTGGGGAGGGGGTGACGGCTTGTCCTGTCACGATAGATAGAGAAAATATACAAAACATGTGAAAATATGTGCAAACGGCAACACAACCGACAACCATCTGAATATTGCTATGTTTTCTCAGTTTCGTGATTCGCTGTTTTGTCTGTATCAGGGAGCTCGACATCTGTGTTACTGGTGCTACAAAAACAAGCGTGTTTGACTACATTTTGCAGCTTTTTTCTTCTCGGTCAGCATTGTTTCATAAAATAGGGCCCCTAATCTCTAAACAATATATAATTCATCATCATTGAATACACACTCAGAAATATTTCAGTTATATGATTTCTGGTGGGGTTTTGGGGTTGGGGTGGAGGGGGTGTGTTCGAGATCTAGATGTATATAATACAAATATCTGTGTATTTAAGGCAGCTCTACGGCTGATATAAATCCTAAATTTATAAGGGGCATTTGAAACCTCGGCCTTCATAATCTCTCTGTGTACATATATTTCATTGTTTGTGTGTTAATGCTGTTCTCGGTAATATAACAGCTGTCTGAAGGCCTGTAAACAATCGAGTGTGGTTCAGACAATCCAGTGATTAGGGACCGTTCATAATTTATGCATAATTTATGGCGACTAGGTAAGGGGACTGATGATGATTTTTATGGAGAAGCATGCTATCAATTGTGAATGACCCGCCTAAAATTTATGTACAAAATAAGTGACCCCCCCTAAAATTTATGTATGAATGACCCCCATGTGTGTACAAAATTGATGACCCCTCGCCAGAACAAAATGGGTGACCCCCCAAAAACATCATTTTTTTAAACACCACACACACACACACACACACACACACACACACACACACACACACACACACACACACACACACACACACACACACACACACACACACACACACACACACACACACACACACACACACACACACACACACAATAACAAAGCCATAAATTATGAACGGTCCCTTAATATCATGAGCAAAGACCGGCGCCCTTGGGGTACGTTGGTAGTTATTTCTACCACTTGGCGGAGGCTGACAACCTGATCCGTTAAACCACCCTTTACCTCTTGGCTACAAGGCACCGATTCAAACCCGGAATCCCAAGTATTATACCAGTGTATATACGTCTGTCTGTATACAATGATATACTACCAGAACTGCTTATATCTGTATAGAAAAATATACCACCGTATATATTATTATCTGTATGTATAGATAAATCATGTATATACGTCTGTCACCGTACCGTATATTATTATCTGTATTGTATGATATATCAGTGTATATACGTCTGTCTGTATACAATGATATACTACCAGAACTACTTATGTCTGTATAGAAAAATATACCACCGTATATATTAGTATCTGTATTGTATGATATATCAGTGTATATACGTCTGTCTGTATATATACCACCGTATATATTATTATCTGTATTGTATGATATATCAGTGTATATACGTCTGTCTGTATACAATGATATACTACCAGAACTACTTATGTCTGTATAGAAAAATATACCACCGTATATAATATTGTCTGTATTGTATGATATATCAGTGTATATACGTCTGTCTGTATATATACCACCGTATATATTATTATCTGTATTGTATGATATATCAGTGTATATACGTCTGTCTGTATACAATGATATACTACCAGAACTACTTATGTCTGTATAGAAAAATATACCACCGTATATATTAGTATCTGTATTGTATGATATATCAGTGTATATACGTCTGTCTGTATATATACCACCGTATATATTATTATCTGTATTGTATATATATATCAGTGTATATACGTCTGTCTGTATACAATGATATACTACCAGAACTACTTATGTCTGTATAGAAAAATATACCACCGTATATATTATTATCTGTATTGTATGATATATCAGTGTATATACGTCTGTCTGTATACAATGATATACTACCAGAACTACTTATGTCTGTATAGAAAATATACCACCGTATATATAGTATCTGTCTGATTATGTATGATATATCAGTGTATATACGTCTGTCTGTATACAATGATATACCGAACTATATAGAAAATATACCACCGTATATAATATTGTCTGTATTGTATGATATATCAGTGTATATACGTCTGTCTGTATATATACCACCGTATATATACCACCGTATATATTATCTATGTATTGTATGATATATCAGTGTATATATTGTCTGTATTGTATATATACCACCGTATATATACGTCTGTCTGTATACAATGATATTCTACCAGAACTACTTATGTCTGTATAGAAAAATATACCACCGTATATATTATTATCTGTATTGTATGATATATCAGTGTATATACGTCTGTCTGTATACAATGATATACTACCAGAACTACTTATGTCTGTATAGAAAAATATACCACCGTATATAATATTGTCTGTATTGTATGATATATCAGTGTATATACTGTCTGTGTAATGGTATAGCGTGTATACCGCTGTCTGAATGATGTACAAGTATATATACTTCTGTCTGAATTATGTGCTAATATATGTATCTATATACGTCTGTCTGTACAGAAAGATAAACCGTTTCATATACTATTGTCTGTACTGAATGATATACCTGTGTATATATTTCTATATGTACTATATACATGGTGTAGCGTGAATACTTCTATCTGTATTGGATAATGTGCTAGTATATATACTTCAGTCTGTATAAAATGATGTACCTGTACATATACTTCTGTGTGTATAGAATGATGTGCTAGTATACACACTTCTGTCTATATAGAATGGTGTGTCAGTATATATAATTCTGTCTATATAGAATGGTGTGTCAGTATATATAATTCTGTCTATATAGAATGGTGTGTCAGTATATATAATTCTGTCCTCCAGCGTGAGCGCTCATCTGATAGTGAACTACCTGAGGGAAGTTGATCTGTATCATAAATTGTAACTGTGAAATGTGACTTACAAATTGCCTGCCTTTAAATTTGGTGCTATGACTTTTTCTGCTTTTAAATGACAATGTAATGAATATATGTTTTTGAAAGTTTTTTTTCTGTACAGAAAGATAAACCGTTTCATATACTATTGTCTGTACTGAATGATATACCTGTGTATATATTTCTATATGTACTATATACATGGTGTAGCGTGAATACTTCTATCTGTATTGGATAATGTGCTAGTATATATACTTCAGTCTGTATAAAATGATGTACCTGTACATATACTTCTGTGTGTATAGAATGATGTGCTAGTATACACACTTCTGTCTATATAGAATGGTGTGTCAGTATATATAATTCTGTCTATATAGAATGGTGTGTCAGTATATATAATTCTGTCTATATAGAATGGTGTGTCAGTATATATAATTCTGTCCTCCAGCGTGAGCGCTCATCTGATAGTGAACTACCTGAGGGAAGTTGATCTGTATCATAAGTTGTAACTGTGAAATGTAACTATCATAAATTGTAACTGTGAAATGTGACTTACAAATTGCCTGCCTTTAAATTTGGTGCTATGACTTTTTCTGCTTTTAAATGACAATGTAATGAATATATGTTTTTGAAATAAAACTCATTCCGAGTATGTACTTACACTGTTTATTAATGCAAACTTGTTCTCGTCACTATATGGCTGGAATAATGCCGATGTGACGCAAAACCCAACTCAACTCAATATAATTCTGCCTATATAGAATGGTGTTCCAGTATATATACTTCTGTCTATATATAGAATGATGTGCCATATGTAATTCTGTCTGCATAGAATGATGTACCAGTATATATACTTCTGTCTGTGTAGAATGATGTACCAGTATATATATACTTCTGTCTGTGTAGAATGATGTACCAGTATATATATACTTCTGTCTGTGTAGAATGATGTACCAGTATATATATACTTCTGTCTGTGTAGAATGATGTACCAGTATATATATACTTCTGTCTGTGTAGAATGATGTGCCAGTATATATACTTCTGTCTGTGTAGAATGATGTACCAGTATATATATACTTCTGTCTGTGTAGAATGATGTACCAGTATATATATACTTCTGTCTGTGTAGAATGATGTACCAGTATATATACTTCTGTCTGTGTAGAATGATGTACCAGTATATATATACTTCTTCTGTCTGTGTAGAATGATGTACCAGTATATATATACTTCTGTCTGTGTAGAATGATGTACCAGTATATATATACTTCTGTCTGTGTAGAATGATGTACCAGTATATATACTTCTGTCTGTGTAGAATGATGTACCAGTATATATACTTCTGTCTGTGTAGAATGATGTACCAGTATATATACTTCTGTCTGTGTAGAATGATGTACCAGTATATATACTTCTGTCTGTGTAGAATGATGTACCAGTATATATATACTTCTGTCTGTGTAGAATGATGTACCAGTATATATATATACTTCTGTCTGTGTAGAATGATGTACCAGTTATATACTTCTGTCTGTGTAGAATGATGTACCAGTATATATACTTCTGTCTGTGTAGAATGATGTACCAGTATATATACTTCTGTCTGTGTAGAATGATGTACCAGTATATATACTTCTGTCTGTGTAGAATGATGTACCAGTATATATACTTCTGTCTGTTTAGAATAATGTGCCAATATATATATACTTCTGTCTGTGTAGAATGATGTAAAAATGTATATATATACTTCTGTCTGTGTAGAATGATGTACCAGTATATATACTTCTGTCTGTGTAGAATGATGTACCAGTATATATACTTCTGTCTGTGTAGAATGATGTACCAGTATATATATACTTTCTTGTCTGTGTAGAATGATGTACCAGAATATATATACTTCTGTCTGTGTAGAATGATGTGCCAGTATATACTTCTGTCTGTGTAGAATGATGTACCAGTATATATATACTTCTGTCTATATATAGAATGATGTGCCATATGTAATTCTGTCTGCATAGAATGATGTACCAGTATATATACTTCTGTCTGTGTAGAATGATGTACCAGTATATATACTTCTGTCTGTGTAGAATGATGTGCCAGTATATATATACTTCTGTCTGTGTAGAATGATGTACCAGTATATATATACTTCTGTCTGTGTAGAATGATGTACCAGTTATATATACTTCTGTCTGTAGAATGATGTACCAGATATATATACTCTTGTACCAGTATATATATACTTCTGTCTGTGTAGAATGATGTACCAGTATATATACTTCTGTCTGTGTAGAATGATGTACCAGTATATATACTTCTGTCTGTGTAGAATGATGTACCAGTATATATACTTCTGTCTGTGTAGAATGATGTACCAGTATATATATACTTCTGTCTGTGTAGAATGATGTACCAGTATATATACTTCTGTCTGTGTAGAATGATGTACCAGTATATATACTTCTGTCTGTGTAGAATGATGTACCAGTATATATACTTCTGTCTGTGTAGAATGATGTACCAGTATATATACTTCTGTCTGTTTAGAATAATGTGCCAATATATATATACTTCTGTCTATATAGAATGATGTACCAGTATATATACTTCTGTCTATATATAATGTGTAGATATATACTTCTGTCTGTATAGAATGATGTACCAGTATATATACTTCTGTCTGTTTAGAATAATGTGCCAATATATATATACTTCTGTCTATATAGAATGATGTACCAGTATATATACTTCTGTCTGTTTAGAATAATGTGCCAATATATATATACTTCTGTCTATATAGAATGATGTGCCTTCAGTCTGCATTGAAGGATATACTCCAATATAAATGTCTGTACGTGTATAGACGTACCGGTTGCACGCCACTATGTAAGTGCACAAGCACGATTAACGACAAAAACACAATTTCACCTCAACTGACATCTCTTTCTGGGTAGCCTGATTGCTACAGTGTCCGCTTGTCGCCCGCAGGCCTGGGTTCAACCACCCACATGGATACAATATATGAAGCCCATATGTGGTGTCTCGCTGGGACATTGCTTGAATATTTCTGAAAGAGGCGTAAAACCATACTCACTCACTCACTTTCATGAGAATGAAAACAGACTTGGATTTACATCTGTCTGTTTCAGTTGGGATATCCACGTTTGTCGTGAATATAAAGCATTTCAGTGATGCTCTCGTTAACAATGCACAATATAAACTATAATCTCATTCATTCAGCAAATCCGCCATTAAGTTATACCCCTGGGTGTCTACTAATTCGCCTTACCCGTCAGGAACTCATTCACAGATCCGCCGGAGGCTCTGCACTAAGTACAACAATGGCTGTCTGGCCCCTGGCGATATAAGACGTGAGAACCCTAGACATTGTAATACGAATCATTCCGACGGTGCGCCTGTATATCTACCCAATTTATCTATAGCTCTTTTCCTCCGCTCTCAAAGGATGAGTTAAGCTGTAATCTATTGACACGTCGCCCATGGCTATGTGCCTTTAATCTGATTCTTCCTGTCCTAAAGCAGTTGTCTCTGGACAAACCACTGCTAATTGTCCGCGTTAATTGCTCGGACAGCGACAGTCACGTCCGGCCATGTTTACAAAACAACATCGCATGACATCCGCAGGCATGTGTGTCTGTTGACTCCTATCGTGGAACACAACGGTAGTGTGTCTTTGCCTCGTTTGTGGGACAAGTGGTAGCCTAGTGGTTAAAGTGTTCGAAGACCCGGGTTCGATTCCCCACATGCGTAAAACCTATTTCTGGTGTTCCCCGCCGTGATATTGCTAGAATATTGCTAACAGCGGCGTAAAATCATACTCACTCGTGACGCCGAAGACCCATGCTCGCTTCCCCACATAGGTACAATGTATGAAGGTCATTTCTGGTGTCCCCCGCCGTGATATTGCTGAAATATTGCTAAAGGCGACGTAAAACCACACTCACTCACACTCTATTGTGGAACAACGGTAGACCATGGTGGCACAGTTGGTGTGGGGCAGCCAGTTTGTGTTTTATTCTGACATATTCTTATCATTGATGGTATGGTGGACCCCCAATGTAATGAACTTATCACTGAGTTTCAACAAACCCCTGACGTTTGATTTCGAGTTCTTCATTTATTAAAAGTATTGTCTGAGAATGTTCCAGTCACAACACGATGGGGTATTGTACCCATGTGTGAACCAGACACCTTCTTCAAACTGACAAACCTCCGTATACAGACAAAATATACTGAGGGAAACAAATAAGGGAACATGGCAGTGTTCCTTTATTTATTCTCAGATTTCCTCCCAACGCACTATTCAAAGCTGGTGATGAAAACTGGAAAATATTAAAGGAACGCTTGAATTTTCCTGTGTTCCTTCATTTGTTTCTCCCAGTAAATATATTAAACCATTACACCGAAAACAAAAAAACAACAAAAAAACGAAACAAAACACACATGAACACGACGGAAAACAAAACAAAAACGCCTCCTTTAAGAAATAACAATAAAAGCATACGTTCCAATGGACGTACTAGTATATATACTGAAAGTGAATTTACAAAAGGAACATTAAACACTCTTTCTTTGACCGTTTTGGTCCTGAATCAATGACTGAAATCCCAGCTGCCCAAGACATTTTATGGTCAGTCGATTGTCCACTAGGCTGCATATTCATATATACCATATGTATAAGGTACGTAATAGGCTTCGTTAGATTGTATGTGTTATATACGATAAACATTGGTCTGTGTGATGAAGTAACAGGGCCCCGTTTCACAAAGCGATCGTAGCGCTACGACTGTCGTAAGTCTATGTTAAAGTATGGGAGTTACGGTCACCCTATCACCACGATCGCTTTGTGAAATGGGACCCAGGAGGTGAGTTGCAACAATAGGGACTAATGAATCTTACATACCAGTATTAAGTATTACCAAGCAAGTCACAGTTGCTGCCAATGCCCGATACAAAGAAATGGTCGGTGTATGTGTATGAGGTAACAGATAATCCAGAGGCCGAGCGACCCTGAAATCCAAGTAAATGCGACAAAAAACATTTACAAATAATTACTGCTTCATGAGTCCATTGACAGATCCCGACTTTATCAGTACATGTGTTGTTGAGTGAGTGTGGTTTTACGCCGCTTTTAGCAATATTCCAGCAATATCACGGCGGGGGACACCAGAAATGAGCTTCAAACATTATACCCATGTGGTCAATCGAACCCGGGTATTTGGCGTTACGAGCGAACGCTTTAACCACAAGGCCACCCTCCCGCCCCCAGCCTATGACATGAACTACAGACCGCCTCCGTGGTGTAGTGGTTAGAGCGTCCGCCCGGAGTGCGGAAGGTCGCGGGTTCGATCCCCGACCGCGTCATACCAAAAGACGTTAAAATATGGTACTTGTTGGTCCCTGCCTGGCGCTCGGCATTAATGGGTACAACAAGGACTGGTCGCCTCGGAGTCAGTATAATGTGTCTGAGTGGGCCATTCATGCTTCACTGCGGCATGGTATCTCAGTGGGCTAGCACTATAAAACCAGCTTCAGTCTGGGCTAGTACAAGCAGCCGCACATACACATACACACGCATGCACGTCGTCATATGAGCGAAATATTCTCAAGCACGACGTTAAACCCAATTTCAGCTCACCTCACCGCCCCCAGCCTATGACAGGAACTACACTTACATCAACAGAGTGTAAACGACAGCATTCAGCGCTTGTAGGTAAAGTTCTGCACAATGCATGGAGGGATTACCTGAACAGAATAACCACCTCTCCCCGACACATTCCACACTGAAAACCTTTAACAAGGGGAGTGGAGGGTCATTAGTACTGGGTCGCTTCGTACAGGGGCGTGTATTGTTGTAGACTCAACCCCGTACATTCCCCCGAAGTATGTTATTGCTATTACATGATCATCTATCGCGACTGGGACCTCAGTGGCTTTTGTACACGTCTTTTCATAGACTTTCTTTGATATGTTGTGTCACAGTGTAGATGGTATTATATAGTGGGTATCTATTGTCGCGCTGCTCTGTGGGTCTCACTATAGACAGCTATTATATATATGCAAGTGTGATGGTGGTCGCTCCATGATGGATATTTGGGATGGTTCTTTGGGAATGCGAGAAGTCATTCAAGAGTGCCATTCATGCGTACACTATTACTAAATACAGTCTGTGTTCGTTGAGGAGTGCCGGTTGCCTGAGAAAAATGATTGAAAGATGTTTTCGACGCAATAAAACATATTCTCATTATTCTGTTATGCAGCATGTAGGTAATACACCAGAAATGGGCTTCACACATTGTACCCATGTGGGGAATCGAACCCGGGTCGGCGTGACGAGCGAACGCTTTAACCACTGAGCTACCCCACCGCCCCCATGAGCAACGATCTACACCGTGGCCACGCCTAGTTTAACTCACAGTCCCTAAACCGCATTATTTTCCCTTCTGTCTAGCCCTAATGCTAAAGCCCTAAATGAAGCAAGTCTAGATTTCATCAGGTTCTCACTGGGGCTCTTTTACAATTTCAAAGGAGTGGATGGTTTCAGTCAAAATTATATATATTCTGAGACTAGGTCACACCCTGACACCCCCGATCCTGATCTTAGTCATCTGTCACGTTACATATGGAGTGCTTGGAACTTATTCTACCACATGAAATCCACGCAGAATCCACTGATAAAAATGGGTGCAAGGCTGAGACGTCGTTTAAAAACTCAACGTGTTGAATTCGAGTTCACAAATTTGAACATTTTCAAAAGTTAAGCATTCACAACTTCTTTTTTCACTTTCTTATATCCCAAACGTCTACTTGCCCCTCTGGACTATCTATATAAGGTTTGTTTTTTATTAAATGTCTGTAAAGGACAGAATGGCTATTTTATATTGAAATATATGGTATATATTATATTGTCTGTGCATAATTAAGGAATTAAACTCCAGCGACGACTTTCATCAGCATGTTACCTAATCGTCCGGACGTCAGTTTTGTGTTCAAATAACAATTAATGTTACATGTACAGAATTTTAAATTTTCGCTGAAATCGGGCATGAAATCCAAGACATGGTAATAGTCTATTTCTGTGTGGTGACCATTGGCTCATGCCCACAGTTACCATTATAATACATTATATATTGTCTCTGATGGACACAGGGGCGGTGGGGTAGCCTAGTGGTTAAATCTCGCTCGTCACGCCGAAGACCCGGGTTCGAATCCCCACATGGGTACAATGTGTGAAGCCCATTTCTGGTGTCCCCTGCCGTGATGTTGCTGGAATATTGCTAAAAGTCAGTCAGTCAGTCAGTCTGATGGACACGTCTGAGATTCGACAGAACGTATCCGATCACAATTAGTAGGGACACTTGTATGCCGTCACGTCAACATAATATGTATAACTACATTGCAATATTTCTGTTATAACATGGAAATGACGTTTTCCTAGCAACGTGTTTCAAAAGCGAAAATCGGCACAAAAAATATTGCTGAAATATATGACAAAAACAAAACACAACACATATCTGCAAGATTGACTTTCAACCACTGATAAATATTATGACGCAGTTGATGACATTCAACAACTGTAACTGATAAAATATGGTTGAATCATTGATATTAACTACCCGTGATAAAATATGGCTACGGGATTGACATTCAACCAACTCTGATAAAATATGTCTGTATAATTGGCATCCGACAATCCCTGATAAAATATGGCCGGATTTTGCCGGAACATTAAAAAGTCATAATGAATTATTGTTTTCCAGCGAAACTTTGACCAATCAGCTGTAAATAGTGTTGTGTGGGTTAGTATTTACAACCCACAGAGAATATTTTTGGGGGACATCGGACAGCAATGATCGGAATCTGATGTGCTACTCTCACCAAGACTAATTCAGATATTGATAATAAAAATTACTGCGGGTTGTGCACAGAAATATGTGCGATAGTTCGTTGAAAAATTCTTCTCTGTTGGTTGGTTTCATTTATAGCCCAGTCTGTGTGTTGACAGACGAACTATAACGAAGTGAGATTCCTCGCGCGTTTGCGTTCCACGTTTGGAGCTAGATACATTATTTTAGACAACTGTTCGACCTGAACAGCCAGTAATTAGATGTTATCTGCTCAATCAAAGTTGGGAGAAGCGGCCAGACGCGTTTGGAATGTTCATCTTCAATACTAACCATAACAGGTGCTCTGGCACCACGCGCTTCCAACAGAGGGACATCGACGGTCATTTTGAAACGTTAATGTGTGAACAAAATATTACAGGTGAATAACGCCATACTGCATTGGAATCGGAAATATTGTGAGAATCGTAACACAATATTTAAACTTACAATGTTGAAATGCAGATTCTACTTAAAACGAAATTTGATATGTTAATGCTTTTGTTTGTGTTTTTCAGCATTGGTATATTTTTGTTCAGTGTAAATGTCGAATTCGTCACATAAGTCGTATACACCTTTCTGACAGCTGACAAGAAGTGATTATAACACTCGATCGTTACTCTTTGTCGGGGAATATGAGTGAGTGAATTTGATTTTACGGCGTAAAACTTAACTCACTCACTCTTGTATAACTTGCAATGAACAAAATCAATTAATTATTAGACGATTGACCAAATGAAACCAAGACGATGTTCCAGTTTCAAAGAGCAGATTATGCTGAATTGCAATGTCTAAATCTATCTGTCTACGTGTGAGTATGCGCGTGCGTGCGTGGGTCTGTGTACGCCATATTGTGGTGATCTGTTTTGATTTAAAATATTTTAACGGACCTGTCTGGCTGATTCAGTATAAAGCACATCTTGTTTACCGGTTCATCTCCAGAGATACATCAGACCTATAATAATCATAAACATACGAAATAGAACATGTACTTACACAAGCATCATGCAATAGGGGGGAATACCATATCATCAAACTAATGGAGTTATTTATCCGCAATCATACATTTAATCACTGCTCTAAATAGAATTCCATTTACACTTTCCGAAGTGGTTACATTACGAAACAAATTTGTATCAAATGTTAAGCTTCCTTCGCTTTTCGGAATTCAAAAGGTAATTGAGTACGAAATACCTAGGGCGTTAGAGAAAATCATGAAAAGTGTTTATGCTCTCGGAAACACAATCATATGATTGGATGTCATTTAGATTTAGATGAAAAGATACAATTTCAGCAAGCTACGTTATTTACAGATTTGACAAAAGATTTCTTGGAAGACATTTTTTATCTTCTCGAGGATGAAATATTTTTGAAACTTAGAGAATACGGTTGGACCGTTATCGATTATTAGACAGAGGTAACACCTAAGATATGTGAGAAATTAAACGCTCAGGAACTAATGTTTTTTATAATATCGCTAAGACTTACATATCCTAAGGGTTAAACCTGACCAACGACATATCTTCCCATTTTGATAATAGCATCACTGTTAATACTATTTCGTCTATAGTTCTAATATTTGATTACAGCAATATCGATACATGTGACAAAAGCGAACAAACCGTCAGCAACTTAGGCTACCGTTGTACAGCATGTGCTTCCTTTAAACAGTATATATTTTTACGATAGCTGCGATTTTCTGTTGCACAGCGCCGAACTAAAACATTCCAGTTGTTGACGGGGACCTGTAAATAATCGAGTCTGGACCAGACAATCTATTGAGATTGTGAACAACAGCACACGATGATTAACGAGCGAGTGAGTGACTGAGGTTTTAGCAATATTCCATCAAAATCACGGCGAAGAAGACTCATGTAGGGAATCGAACCCGGGTTTCGGTGTGACGAGCGAACACTTTAGCGACTAAGCTACTCCTCCAACACCCGCTATCAAAGAAATCACGGACCCTTATCCCAAGCTATCCATTTTGTTGCCTGTAACGACTAATTTATTCTACCCTGAAATCTGTACGACGACTATCGGTGATTGGTTTGTCTGGTCCAGACGAGCCTACCATATACTTGACTATACATGGTGGGAGCGTCCGCCCGTTAAAGACGTTAAAATATGGTACTTGTTGGTCCCTTTCTGGCGCTCGGCATTATGGGTACAACAAGGACTGGTCTGCTCGGAGTCAGTATGATGTGTCTGAGTGGGGTATTCATGCTTCACTGCGGCGTGGTATCTCAGTGGGCTAGCACTATAAAACCAGCTTAAGTCTGGGATAGTACAAGCAGCCGCACATACACATACACACGCGTGCACGTCGTCATATGAGCGAAATAATCTAAAGTACAACGTTAAACCCCATCTCACCTCATCTCACTTGATGGAGATAAGGTACTCCTTGCTAGCATCAGTTTGGGATGGGGAATGGAGCAGGTTGATAACGGTACCAGGTGAATGACGTGCCTAAGGTGAGGTTATTTTTGTTTGTTTGTTGTTTAACGCCACACCCAGCAATTCCCCAGCTGTATTACGGCGATCTGTAAGTTATCGTGTCTGGACCAGGCAATCCACTGACTGACGTCATGAACATCTACCTATACGTAAGTATAATCAGCAGAGCGAGCGAGACTGACCACATGATCCCGTTTGCCGCCTTTAACGACAAGCATGGGTTGCTGAAGACCAAGTCTAACTCACATCTCCACAGGTTCTTATAAGGTTTGATAGAGGGTCAAAGGAGGATAATTAAGATCGTAAAGGGGGAAAGTTTAGAAGAGGTAGGAAGAGTCTTGGGGGTGGAAAACAAGGTTGTGAAGAAATGTTTGGAAGAAAAGAAGAGTTGGGAACTGTTTGGAGATGTTTCTAAAACTGTACGGGTAGTGGAAAGGCGTGCACGGGGTGGGAAAGGTCTGGCGGATATAGAAAACGTCTTGGGAGGTGTCTGCATGGGGTGGATATAGGAAACCTCCCTAAGAAGTGTGGGTATGGAGACGGTGGCGTGAGGAATGGTGTTGGGTGGGTCGGAAAACTGTAGGGTTAGGCCCAAAGCCTGCGAGGGGAGGGGAGGGGAAGGGTTTCTAGAAAATGTCTAGGGTGGGTAGAAACGGTCCGCGCGTAGGGGGAATGTCTGTATACGGTGGGAAGGACAAACAGTGTGATGGGAATGTCTGTGTGGCGTACTGTCCAGGGCGGGGAGAGTGAGTGAGTTTAGATTTACGCCGCTTTTCAGCAATATTTCAGCAAAATCACGGCGGGGGACACCAGAAATGGGCTCCTCACATTGTACCCATGTGGGGGTCTTCGGCATGACGAGCGAACGCTTTAACCACTGGGCTACCCAGCGGTGAGGAAACTTGGAGGGTGTGTGTGTGTTGTTGTTTTTTTGAGGGGGTGTAGATGGTGGAGGGTCTGCACGGGGTGGGGGCGTGGGGTGAATTGGGTTGTAATATTGGTGTTAAATGAACTGTTGTTATCATCAATATTCAGTCTTTTCTTTCCTATATCTCTTTGTTGGGCGTGTGTTATTTCGCGTGTTTTCCCGCAACAACAGCGTTTCCTTGACAACAGGAATCGTACCGACTTTATATTTGTATACTACCTCATACATATGCATGTATATACAATCGTAGCAGTCATACCTGCACTACATGAAATATGCTTGTGCGTGCTTACCCATGTACACACTGCAGAATGTATTCAGCGTTGTACTTTTGATTTGAATATGATATGATGTTAAATGATGCGATGTGGTGTGATGAAAAAATATTACACCTGTAATATTCTGGTATAGCTTCACAATAACCCCTGAGAGACTGGATATTCTTACTCATCGCCTCAAAATAATCATATTTTTTTCTGAAGGCAGGAGCATCTTTTAGGCCATCCCCATGTTCCAATAAAATTTCAAAACCTCTTTTGAAAAAAAAGAAAGAGAAAAAATCATTAAATTATGGCTTCAACGTTTGTCAGTTATAACCCCCCTCCCGCCATGTCGTGAAGTCCTACATTGACTGCGTTTGCATCAAATACGTTAAGCACAGCAACAATAACAAGAAAGACAATGGTAACAACAAAAATGAGATAATATCAATTTGAAAAATAAAAATAAAAGAAAATAATAGCAATAAAAAACACGAATCATGTATATTTAAAGGATATATTTGTGATAACTTACATCATCTCATACAAAATGTTGCATTAAAGTCAATATTATACGTCTCAACTTCTAAAAATGCCACTCAAACAAGTTAAAGTTAAATACACTAAAATGTGGAACCCATTTGAGAAATATAAGTAAGAAAATCAATAAAATAATCACTCGAGTTATTTTACAAAAAATAGTCGCCTTGTATTAATCAACATTGTCCCAACAATGGCATTCTGTATTACACAAGCCACTAAAACTGTACTGAATATCGGAATAATTGACCTATTAATATCCAGTGTAACAACTGCCTCGATCACTCATCAAAAGTAAACCCTTTGTGATACACATGTGAGGAAGGCTGCCAACCACAAAGCAGCTTTAAGAAGCAGAGAACAGGTCTTCGGTCGTCATCATCGTCGATACCGTTAACCATTGAGTACAACCAGTCGTAGGTCAGGAAAGTACGCTGCGTGGAGCTTTAAGTCCTTTTCAGGTGTTCGAAGCAGTGGAGAGCGGGAACGGATACAATGGATTTACTATGGAACAATATATTTGAGGTAGGCACGTTTCTTGATTTGTCATTCGATGTGAAGCGATTTTCAGAGGGCGAGGATGAAAAAAATGAGGAAATGTAAGCAGATCAATCTTCTAGAATGCATCAATAACGGTATGTTGAATTCATCTGACATTTTTCATTTTGCATCACGTTGAGATTCGGTTATTTGTGACTGACTGCCGTGGGCCCTAACCACCATGTCAGTTTCAGCTTACAGTGTTGTTTTAGCTTTAAACCACAAAATTAGTCTGTCATATGGCATCAGGTTATATAGGAGAAAAAAAATCACGTTTACAGGTGTGTTGATTGTATATGCTCATTGTCATTGTCAACAAAGCGTGTTGGATTGTTGTCCTCTCCACGTCTCTAGAAAACAGAGTTGACATCTGAATTTTGCATCAGAACATTCACCTGTCGTTAAATTTCCCCCAGAGAAAAATTGGAAAATGTCCCATGGCAAATAAAATTGTTTGATTGAAAAATGTAAACAAAAAGATTTCACAGGTCGACATGACATCTAGGTCATGGTCGTGTCAGCATATGCAAATTCACTAATTATGCGAGTTTTTATTAACATAATATTAGTCTCAACACTGGTTCTACATCATTAAAAAAAAGATGAACACTTTAGGGAAAAAGCCATATTTGTTAATTTCAGTATTTCATTCATTTTCATTCACTAATGGGTGATGAATTGGTACAAATGTGCCTACAAGCAGGCCTCATTGTAATAATAGGACGCTATGGTGGGGGTGCCTTTGTTTGTGTTCAAACTTCGCTTTATAAACAAACATAATATTTGGACACGAGCAGCGAAACTTTATAATCGTAATACGTTCACATATCCGAACAATTTGCACTAATTCAATCGTGTATATCACGCGCGTGTGGAGGGTTTTCTTTGTTGTTGCACTGATTTGCCTGGTTTCTATTTTAAGATTTTTCCGTGTCAATGTCAAAACGCACGAGCAACTTTCTTTGTTTCTCTGGGCCAGTGTTGACAAGTTCTTGTCCGTTTATGCGATACACAAGCACAAGCCTTGCTCCCAATCTGGATGATACTGATGTTAAGGGTTTGTAGAATCATGCCCATTTCACAAAAAGAAGTGTTACAAGCGATATTCTCCGTAATACTACGCGTTTACTATCATACTCTGCTCAGTTCATTCAGAAACCCAAACAACGATACGAGCAATTTGTGTAAGATGCATGAGTCATCGGTAGTTTCCGTCGCCATCATCGGTTATTTCCGTGAGGGCCTAGAAAAACAAATCCCATCAGCCAATCAGAGGCGCCGCCCTATGAAGTACTGGCCAATCATAGTTCTCAAAACATACCTCGTGGTCTTTCCCCAACATGGCGGGTGAGTCCACCTCACATCACTACTTTGTTTCTCAAAATTTGAACTTTTGCGCCTTTTTTAACGTACCTTAATTTCGTTTCAGATATTGAATTTTATGCTGATGACTCAGATGATACCCAAGACGATGGTGAGTTACAAATTTATTATCATTAATATGTCCTGTCATTATACTTGACACAGAGAGAAGATGGTAAAATTGCATGTGCCCACGGTCTTGGATTTTCATGTCGTTTCGCGCCGTTACTTGTTATCAAACAATACAAAGATCACATGGTTTATAAATTATGCGTAAGGATGCTATGTTTCCTATTATTGTATCCTATGTGTTAGATGTCAATCGTAGAAACACGAAAACACGTGAATATTTGGCCTTCAATTCAAACACAACAGTGACGAAAGCCAAGATTTGGATACCATGATGGTGGGGGTCATGTGACCGGGGGTTTCCGCCGACCTTTTGAACTTGGCTCAGCGTTGCATTTCTGTTCCCGCCACTCGCTTGCCGCGGCTTGATGCTTCAATTACCGACTGTTGATGAGGTATCCGTCATTTTTTGCACCATATTCGCAGTTAGTGTTTTGCGATGCACTTGTAGATAGCTGTTTGCAATAGTGTGTACTTGAGTCATGAATGACTAAGGCTGTGAGAAAGCAGAGCACGTTGTTATCGCAAAGTAGGTCAGGTCTCTCGGTATCGACAGTTTGGCCAATGGCTTCTTGCGCGCCAAATTCCCCTTCCTCTCATAGGTGAGTATCGAGACTTGGTATTTTTTTCACGGACGACAGTTGTATATTTGACATAGATACAAGGCGATATATGTAAGCAAACATTTTAACGTAGATAGATATTGTGTTTTATTATTTGTGTGTGAAATAGGATGAGTTTGTCAAGGTTACTACACACTCCATCGACTTACCCGTGCACATGGCGCCATGTAAACCACGTGTTGGGCCAAACTTAGCTTGTTTTTCGCAAGTATTCCGTTTAGATATATGGTTTTGACAGTAATTGTTACCGCATAGTTTAATATTTACATTCATTTTATATTTTCGTGTAATACAAGAATGAACATTTCTTATTCCTACCTGTTTTTACTAACCGTCGTGGCTTCTGTTCTCATTGAGGTAGATACCTGTGAGAAACTTTCAATGATGACAAAGCAAATGTCGTTTTACTAATCGTTGTACGAGGTATGCTTTTGTGTTGCAAATGTGTAAATGTCATTTTTAATTTCTGTTACTATATAGTGATTTTATGCACCATGATTTCTGCAATGTTTTGAATAAAATTCAACTGGCTTCCTCATGGTGACGAGATATATGCGACCAAAAGAAATTTAGCTTATTTGAAAGGAGTTGATGCACACGGTTTCGGTGAACTACACTTTTAAGACGTAACTGAGGGGTATTATGAATAGCTTATGGATTTAGCTGTAGTTAAATTGTATTTCCCACAATTTCTTTTGGATTTGGGAAATTTGAAGTATGGTTTAGATGAAGTTGCTTCACCATTGGTCAAGTTTTGCATCTGTTGGAAATGTGACATCTTGGATGAATGAATGGTTGATTGTGCTGTTTTCCCATGGCATTTTGAAGGTTTATTTTTGTCTAAACCTTTCTCAACATTTTTGTGTCTTGACGTTTTGCCAAATTAATTTATTAGATTCCTAGTTTTCATTGCATTTTGTTCTTGTAGGGTATGGCTTCGATGATGGACTTGGTGAAGATACAGATGACAATTTGTCACCCCTCCAAAGGTTACAGAAATATCTCGACAGTGACAACATCTTCAACAGGTATTTTTTTAAAAGCAAATACATAATGTGATGTAAAATTGATAATTGTAACTGAGGTTTTTGTAAGTCTGAAAGCATGCAATGTATTTTGTCATGTTCAGGGATTGGGATAGAGAACTTTGACAAGGGGTCATGATCTGAATTTATATGGGCCATTGTTCTGAATTTAGATGGGCCATTGCCCTTGTATCAATAGTAAACTTAAAATTTTTAATGGGACATTTTTTATTCTAATGCGCAAAATGGCCCATGGTCCCCACCTTTCCAAATTCCTGCATGTTCATCAATATAACGCTTTTGCAATGCAAGTTGATCACACATGGCAACCAGTAAAAGATAAAATTCATGTGCACTTAGCTGAATGATGATTGTGTTGTTGATTTGAGTTAAATTGTGGTCCTATTTTTAGACAAATGGTTGCCAGGGGCTTGTTGGACACACTTAGAGCGGTTGGCACCAATGAGGAGGAGGCTCATGCCGTCCTTAAAGCTATGGTCAAAATATCAGAAGATTCTGGTAAGTGATAGTTCTGTGATAACCAAACTTTGGTTTACAACCTTATGTTGGTATTGCATTGTCAAATTCAAATTTCAACCTATCTTGCTCATTTATTCCTCATTTGTGTGGGAAATAGTTTAATCTGAATTCAAGCCAAGGATTACAGGAAAAGTAGAGATAGGAAAGTTCATGCATCAGAAAATATAGTTTTGGAAAATATCACCATGCTAAGATGCTACCTATCTGTAATCATTTGACTAAAATTGAGCCTTTAGGCTTGGATAAAATACATGTGATATAAATTTACTGGGTGTTTGGCATGTACCTGTAAGTGAAGAATGGTCATGTTCTTTTCAGAACCAACAGTACGATCCGAGTTGATGGAGCAAGTACCTCATATAGCAGTGTATTGTCAGGAAAACATAGAAACGTTTGAAAATGCGGTGCCCACATACATCCTACCAATGGTTGTGCGGTATCTCAACGATGGCAATAACCAGGTGAAATAAGACTTCCTCTTATGCGGGTTGGATTTGGATGTTTGCAAAAATAAAGGTTTAAAAAAGATTGCACACCTTGTTCGAGACAGTTCATGCCTAAGTTTATTTCTTTATCTGGGAATGCTGAGCATGTGCATACTCTGACAGAGTTTATTAAGCATGTGTTGAATGTGCGATCCACTAATGACATTACTTTAAAAATTCAAACTGCATTTGATTTAGTTTAATACTCGCTGACAAAACTGTTATTAAAAGTAATAGGTGAATGGTTGCTTTGATATATTGCTGTTAACAGTATATTTAAATCTGGAAATACTGATTTTGAAGTGCACCAGTGTTTTGACTGTCATTTTTTGTTGAAGGTGCGCAAAACAAGTCAAGCTGCCCTCCTTGTGCTGTTAGAGCAGGAACTTGTTGACAAAGGTACGGTGGATATGAATCTTGTGAAAATATATTCTAACTAAATTGGAAGCCTTTGATTGCTATTTAATAGTCTATGTAGAGATTCGTGTAGAGATGCCGTCATGTCAGTACTTGTGTATCTGGTAGTAGAAACAGTCCACTACATTGTTTGGTTCAGTGTGAAATGACCAGGCTTGAAAGCATTGTCAGGACTGGAGATATTTTTCCAAATAGGTATTTGTGGACATATTCTTTGTCACTTTGTTTATTGATAGATTTCTTTGCATAATGTATTGGTATTTTCAACCAAAGACTTAAACTATTTGAAACCCAATGTTGCTTAAAACATTGTTTCATTTCTCATAAAATAAATCCAGCTATTCATGTTAAAAGTTACAATGAGCAAATGGTCAGTTTTCTGCTGGCAATGTCATGTATGCACAATGACAGCCAAATGAAGGATGTATGCTTGTCAGGTCATGGTTATCTTTTATGAGCAGAGAGACACCTCTGTAGCTGTTTCAAGTGAGTGCACACTAATCAGCAAAATAAGCTTACAAATTGATAATTCTGGCACCCGAGGGCTAAGCAGAAGTTTTCCCGCTAGGATTTCACAGACATTGAAGTTTGATTCATGAAAATGTATGACTAAAGCCAGATTGCTTAATGTGACGATGAGTTGACCGCTTAAATTCATGGTCAAAGGTGAGGGTTTGGGAAGAGGGGGGAATATTTACAAGACCTTGAATTAAGGTTAAAACAATCACAAACCTTAAGCCAGGAGTTCTGTCACAGTCAGTATCATTCAAGTGATTTTCTATTGCAGCTGACATCGAGGAGCAGGTAGTCCATGTAATCTTGGATCTGGCTTGTCCTGACAGTCTTGATGACTACAGAACAGAGGCAGTGGCTGTGAGTGATGCAGTGTTCACAGATAGTTTAGTAGTCAAGAATGTATAGCTGTAGAAGTGCCTTGTATGTTTCATAGACTTGATAAATCTGCTGCATTCTGCCTGAAAGACATGGGTAGTGAGATGTTCTGCTAATCCATCTTACTGCTCTGTCTTTTGCACAGAGTGTAGGCAACAACTTGATTCCATGTGATTAGCACACTGTCCGGGCATGCATCTCTGGTGGTTGTTTCATTGTTGTGGTTTGAGTGCAGTATTTGAGTGTTGTGAGGCTACAGATGTCATGCAACGTCAACGCTGGATGTTATACTGTAGCTCCAGTCTCTATCACAGCCAGCCTTGATGAGCCATGACACCTGTCGTGACCAGGTCAGCACAAATCTACAGGAACAGGTTGGTTGAGGAGTTTGAGAAGGGCATGCTTCAAGTTTTGATTTGGATTCACACTGTTGGATGTTCAGGAAGTGTTTATAAAGTTCTGTTGCTGATGTAGTTTTGATGTAGAAAGTTGATCAATAAGTGGTGTTCCAAATTGAGAATGTCTCACAATTTCAAAAGTATAGAATACTGCAGGTCTCTTCATTGAAATACTGATGCAGTCTGCAGTGTAAGCCTCCAGTCAAAAGACTGTTCAACTATCTTCTGGTCTGGCAAAATCAGCCATTTCTTGACTTTGTAAGACTAATATCAAAGATAATGGCAAATTAGATGTTGAGGCTAATGTTGCACATTTGCAGGGAGGCAAAAAGACATTTTCTCAATTTTGAACACTGCTAAGTTTGTTAATGTTCTGTTAACCGAAGTTTACTGCCGACGGAAGATTATTTCGAAGTATGCCACTGCTGACCAGGTGGTTGGGATGTGTTGTACAAGCCATATCACAGCCTGCTTGGATCAGTAGTGTTGTATTTGTTGCAGCCAGAAGAAAAACGTGGACATATACATGGGTTGACAAGGTCATCAAAGTGACTGTGAAATGTGTTTCAGATCATATCACAGCCAGCTTTGATGAGCTCTGTTGATCTGCCATCCTCATGAAGTTTGTGTTTTGTGAATTTCATTTGTGTTTCTGTGTTTGTTCGATGTTTATACCAATCAGTGATTGGGAGGCATCAAAGTGGTGGTGAAATGTTTTTTGTATCATATCACAGCCAGCTTTGATGAGCTTCCAGTCTCTACTGTCATCGAAATGATTTTGTAATATGTTTGCAGATTATACCCAGGGGATTTAGGCATCAAAGTGGTTGTGGTGTGTTGAAATAATCATATCACAGCCAGCTTTGATGAGCTTGATTCTTTGACTTATCATCAGAATACCTTCCTAAACATGCATAACCCTTTCAGCCTTTAGTTTGCAGCGTACCTGAAGAGGAATTTGAGTCAGAGGCAAAAGTGTTGGTGTCTCTTCCATCAAAGTGGTTGGGATGTGCTGACATTGTTCCATATCACAGCCAGCTTTGATGACAGAGGTTCATTCACGTGACATCACGGACAACTTTGGAAAGTTTTTTTGCATGTGTTGAGAAAGGTTTCAATTTCCCAAAGAGCTGTTTTGGTTTGTTCAATTGTATTTGATTTAATTTCGTAACCATGTTAATTTGAATTAATAATTGTTAATGTGTCCATCAATGAAAGATGCACAAATTAGGCAGTGAAACACCAAAATCTTAACTCTACAGTTGGTTTTCTCGGATGTCTTTGGTACATCTGTTTTGAAATTCTTATTTTAGTACTTCTGTAAGTGGCAATTAAGACAAAATTTCATAAAATAATTTTAAGGCATTATGTTCACAACGGAATCTGGTCTCAACATTGTACCATTGTCTCATTGAAGTTCATATTGTGACGGTACATTTTAGGATTGGTGGACTTGAGAAATGTTTCTGGAGAATCTGTTTGATGCCCTTTTTTGATGTATTGTAGTTGATGAGCAAGATGGCCCCCCTCCTTGGGAAGGACATCACAGAGCGTCAGTTCCTCTCTCGATACTGTGAGATGTGCACAGATCCACTCTTCCATGTCAGAAAGGTAAGAAAATTGAGCAAGTTTGTTAGCTAAGCAAATAATTTAACTGCAATGCACATCCTCTGATGTATGCTTTGGAATATGGGTCTCCGCGCGTGTGTGGTAAATATATTTAACAAATTGCCATCGAATTGGGTAGTGAAGATAGGCATGCGCAAGGACAGTGATGTTTAAAAGTTGCAGGTTAATATCCTGTCTACATTTGTGGGCACATTACATGGATGACAACAAAATCTTAGACATTTCCAAACTAGTTTCTGTTTCAAGAATGAAAATTTAAATTTATGAATGTTGTGATGCTCTGTTATTTTTTTAATTAATTTTGTATTACAGGTTTGTGCTGCAAATTTTGGAGAACTCTGTGCAGTAGTAGGAACTGAAAATACAGAGGAACATATGGTATTTATTTACAAATTTTATCATGCTTTGTGAAATTAGATTCCAGAATTGAAGACAAAGGTTGCCATGAAGTTATTTATTTCTAATTAAGAGCTATAAAACTTAATGTCCATGCTTTTTTGTGTACCCTAGTATAGGTCCTCCTAGATACTAAGAGTGTGATCGGAGGTGTACACCTGTCATAAGAGGCAACTAACAGGGTTGGGTGGTCAGACTTGCTGACTTTGTTGACACTAGATGATCTTATCCCAATTGCGTAGATTGATGCTCATGGTGATGATCGTTGGATTGTCTGGTCCAGACTCGATTATTTATAGATCGACGCCATGTGTGTTAAGCAACAATTAATTGTTGCCTTGTCCCTACTTACAGTATTTATATACAGCTGTGATGTCACCATGTTGTTGTTTTTATTTGATGTCATGTGTGACTTCAATTTCAGCTTCCCAAGTTTTACTATCTCTGTGAGGATGGGGTCTGGGGTGTACGGAAAGCATGTGCCGAGTGTTTCATGAATGTCTCCTGTGCATCATCATTAGAAGTCCGACGAAATGACCTGGCCAGTCTCTTTGTAAATCTGCTCTGTGACCAGTCAAGATGGGTATGTATCCATCCACATTGGTGAATCTCTCGACTTGTCACTTGTCTTTCCTCTTTCAGCTGACACGAAACTGGAATAATGTTCAAAGCTGTGTTCAATCCCCATAACTGATGTCTGAATGCTTTGAGGCAATTTGTAATTGTTTTTTGGGGGAAATCTTTTGAATAACATTTTCTCTGGTTGAAAATTGAAAGTCGCATGTCTATTTTGTTATTATGAGACTTACTAAAGCTGATGGCAAATGTTTTCAAGTGGTGGTGGTGTGATTTTTTTGCACAGGTGAAGATGGCTGCCTTTCAACAGCTTGGACCGTTCATCTCAACCTTTGCTGACCCGAACAGCACAGGATTGGTGGTGAATGATGATGGCAGTATCACCTTTATCCACCCTGATGGTGAACAGCAGAGGTAAGCAACTCAGTCCTTTTCGAATAAGCCAGTGAGATTCAAGGGCAGACAAGCACTTAAGTCTCCAGTGGTTAGGCTGTGAAATGGCCGATACAATCAGGGGTGGAAATAACTATAAAATTGCTAGTGTACTCCGGTACAGTGGCACATGTAAAATCACTTGCCCTGATCATTTTTCCACTATACCGTCCATTTTCTTGTTGTTTTTAAATAAACAACATTATTATCATTGGAAAGTCAACTGGACACCGGTACAGCGTGATATACAAATTTGATTGCCTGACAGAAAAAAGCACTGGGTTATTTCCACCTCTGACAGTGTGGGATTTCGCACCTAGTTTGCATGACATTATTTACTGACTGTCCTGTCCTGATATGGAAGACAAATTATTTGCTGGCATTAGTGATTTTGAAAAAAAATGTCTCATTGTCATGTAGTCTTAGCACCATTCTGTAAAGAAATGGAGTAGTTTGAGTTATTGATGCAAAGAGTGTTTAAAGTGAAGCATATGTGCCATGTCATATTTGGGATTATACCTTCTTAGTTAAGTACAGATTCTAGTACTTTTTGGGTCGAGTCCTATCTGGGATTCAAACCAACACTGTCCGGCACATAATTGCCAGCACGCAAAGTCAGCAGTCTCTCAGCCACTGCATATATGTCTATATATGTTACATTAAACCACATGCTAAATGGTATTGTTTTTTCATAATATCATGTAATATGTGCACTGAAGCCAACAATTATGCTGTTTCAGTTGGTGATAAAGATTGTTAGAGAGCTCTGTTACAAATGACTTGCATTTTCATGTAAACAACTACTGTCACGTCTGCTGCAAGTGTTGTTGGTTCAGAATTAAGTTTTGGTTTCATGTTTCAGTGAAGCGGAGGCAGAGATGAGCTTCAAACGAGCTGCCAAAGAAGCCTTGGGCTGTGATATTGATGACCTTGAAGCTGAGCTCTTCCGACATGAGAAAGAAAGTGAAGAGGGCTCTTCTGATGGGACTGATTTGCGGGAGGAGAAGATGGAGATTGATGCTGTGGATAATGGTGAGGAAGAAGTGAAAGAGGTGAAAGCTAGTGATGAAACAACGAAATCAGCTGTGGGCGATCAAGAAAGGTCTGTAGAAGAATTGAGAGCTGAGAAGTACGAGAACAATGTCAAAGTAACAGTTGAAGAACCAGTGGCCACTGATGGCAGTGAATCAACAGTGACTTTGGAAGAGATTGGGGAATCAACAGACGGTGATGTAAATGACACAGACTCAGCTGTGAAACCCGAGGAGGAAAAGTCTGAGGCTGGGAAGTCTCCTGAAGAAGTTTCTCCTGGAAGTTCGGAAACAAAGGAAGAACAGGCCACAGACCAACAGGGAAAGGAGGAAGAAGAAACAGAAGTAAGTGAAGACAAATCAAATGAAAACACATCTACCTCCGGTGCTACAGACGCTGAGAATTCCTTGGAGTCTGTAGGAGCTGGAGAAGAGGCTGCTGGCAGCCCTCTTGGACACTTGGAAAAAACCCATGTACATATTGACAGTACAGAGTCTTTCAATTCTTTCCAATTCTGGCGCCCACCGTTCCCCCAAGTTGACCTTGATTTTGATTTAGTTGACGGAGCCCCAACCAACATTCACATCACTGCAAAGGTGCAGGACGACGACAAAAAGGTCTATGCAACAGAAATGAACGTGGCTGTATCTTCAAGGGGCCTTCAGGATGTATCAACGAGCATAGCTCAGATGCATGTAAGTGAAAAGGCGACACCAGTTGTTCAGACTACTGCTGTGGAGCAAGCTGGCGTGAAGATTCACACAGCAAGTGTGAGCACTGTGAGTGAGGTGGAGACAGTTAGCCATATTGGCAGCACCCACGTGATAGGGCAGCAGATAAATGAAGTGCCTATGGCAGTGGTGGATGGTGTTGTGCAAGGTAAGCAGCCTGCAATGAGCAGGAATTTCTTCGTGTCAGCAGCTACCCAGGACTTGGTTATTGAAGGGATCAATGTTTCAACAGAAATTTCTCTTTTAAAGTGAAATTCACTTTTAATGTGGACGAGAAAGTCTTGTTGGCACACTTGTTAGTATCTTCAAAGGGGCACACCTGAATGTACGAAATACAACAGAAAAAAAAAGTTAAATGTTGAAAGTTAATAGACCTTGTTGACCAGACTCTAGGTCCAGTTACTTATGCAACATGTTCCAGGTTAACTTGTATCCCAACCTTATACAGTATGGTAATTGAGATCAGAACAGAGCAGCTTTTAGAGTGAACATTTACAATATAAATGTAGATATATCCTCTGTGTATGTTTCAGTGTCAGAACATTTGCATGGGTTCATCCAGAAATGTATTGTCAAAATCGATAAACTGATATTGCACAGTTGATGTACAGGTCTATATATTTTCTGCTTGAGAGTAACCAGCAAAATATAATTGCCAGTGAATTTTTAGTGATATTTCAGGAAATTTTCGGCCATAACGCTTGGGTTAAGGTAGATATTAGTTTACAAAGCCCTTGAATTGGGATCTTGAAGGCCCTTTAAATGCAAATCACGGTGGCCTCTTGAAAATTTGTTCCAACTGGAAATTATTTTTTCAGATTCATCACTGAAGTTCATAATTAAATGTTTCATGTTCTGCATGCTTGTGTCCCTGATCCATTGGAGCCTTACTGATATTTGGGTTTTGTTTTTTTCAAATATGAAATATGTGCGCTTGGCATTGACAATGCTCAAATGTGTAATTCATGTTTGAGCTGATAAAATTGGTTATGTTTTGAAGGTCTGAAATGCTTCATTTGAATAACACAAAATATAAGTTGACCTTTAGAAAAGCACTATGACTGGTTTGTCCGAGTAAACAAATTCCAGGTATCGTGCATTACTGCAATGAAACATTTTTCTTCAAACCCTTTGTCTCGTGTACATTTACGATGACTGCTTCATAGCCAAAAGCAAGTATTGGAAGCATTTTCTAACCTTGGCTTAAGTGGAAATGGGGCCAGTCAGTTTTCATTCATTACTGCACTGAAGTACTTATTGGACATAATTAACAGAAATGTTTAGAGAAGCAAGTTCTGTGTGTTGGATTGAACTAGTCAGCTCTGTATGCGACATTCCACTGGCTAGGTGCTTGCATCCTGTATTTTTTTCATATCCATTCTTGCATTTATTATTAAAACAGTTGACATATTTATCAAAATATGGACATAAGTTAGGATGGCTAAAATTGTTACAAAGGAACTGCTTCTTGATACAGCATTTTGAAAGTCTTAAAATGCAGTATGGAATTGTGCACTATTTAGTCTGTATGTTTGACAGGGGAAGTAGTTCTTTGACCATGGTATTCAGGTTGATACTGAAAGTTTCTGATGTCTTTGATTATTGCATATGTGAAGACTAGAATGTCTGGTCTCTTGAGTCGATAAATTGGTTTCTATTAAAGCAGAAAGGTTTGTTATGTTCAGTAATTTGTCTCAGAAAGGCCTTAGGTCACTGTATACTTCTTGAGGATCAAAGACATGGCTATTGCAGCTGTTCTGACAATGAAACATTTGTTGGAGGGGGATACTGCTTGAGTGTGATTAGTGAACAGGTCTCATGTATGTTCAAGAATTTGTTTGTGGACCTTTAGATAATGTAAGAAAACAAATATTTCCTATATTGAAATTTTAAAAAACAATCATGAATGTATGACAAATAGTTCATAAACATACTTTCTACATGTCCTATGAAGTTCAGAAACAGGAATACATGTTAACTTCGATAAAACACACACCAACTAGCCATGAAATCTTGTCAGGCTTTCTTGTGCAAGAGTACTTTTATCAATTGCTTCATAGAGTAAACATCAGGTAATTTTGAAAACTGACTTTTTGTCATCAAAATTCAGGAAGGTCTAATGTCCTTTAATTTGCCATTGAAATTTTCATGAGCTAACTGGGCCGGTGGGGTAGCCTAGTAGTTAAAGCGTTGGCTCGTCATGCCGAAGACCCGGATTTGATTCCCCACATTGGGCACAATGTGTGAAGCCCATTTCTGGTGTCCCCTGCCATGATATTGCTGGAATATTGCTAAAAGCAGCGTAAAGCTAAACTCAGTCAGTCCTGAGCTAACCAGTAAATGATACATATGCTGAATTTCAGATGAATTATGGGATAATTTGATGTGGATTGAAATTTATTACTTGTTTTTTTGTTGGAACGTTTTCTCTTCTACTTTCCAGACCTAAGTACCAGTAGTATAAGCTATATTGATAGCGAGTTATCCCTGTCTTCCCATGATAGTCTTCGTGAACAGTCACTGATAGATGACGCCACACTAGCTCAACAACAGGTATGTCCCAGATCGTAATTTTTGTACCAACTTCATTAGTCCTGTATCGAAATTCAGGGTAATGTGAGTTGTTGTAATGATGCCGAGTAGTTAAGGATGTAATCATTACTTTACGAAAGTCTTTACAACTGCTGTCAGTCCTTTAATAATTGCTTTGTGATGGTATTATCGTTATAAGTAAGCCTAATTGAAGTTTATCCATTTTTAGGGATGTGACTAGACTATCAGCCTGAACGGAGGATTAGTGGTTTGATGTTAGACATTAGACATTTTAAGAGTGTACTTGCACTAGCACTAGCACTTAGCACTGGTCAGGTCAGACAGAATACGTTTTTAGTGGGGCGGGGCATATCCATTTTAAATTGATTGTAAACCTGAACTTTACGGACCAAGTGTTGATAAGTTGGGCATACTAGTAAAGAGACCATATAGACTGTTGCTATTTTCATTTCCTGCAAAAAATAAAAGTTAATTGGCTCTACCCAGTTTTTGAAAAGTTGTTGCAAAGGACCAGCTGACACCTGCAGGAGATCAGGTCCTGTAGCAGCTGCCTTTTTGGTCACCACCGACACACCCTTGCTCCTTTGTAATTATTCTAACTGTTTTTCAGGACATTGTGCCACAGTCTCTTCTGGAGAACTACCTAGGTATGGTTGACCCATCTCGCGCACAGACAGTGGACACAGAGATTACCCGGCACTGTGCATACAATCTCCCTGCCGTGGCCTACACACTTGGGAGACAAAATTGGCACTGCATTAAAAACCTGTATGAAACTTTGGCCCAAGATATGCAGGTAAATGAGGTAAACTCCCTACTTACTATATTTCTAAGTATCTGCACTGTTCCTGGTTATGTGTTGTGGGTGGTCTGGTGGGTCACCTGAGCCATGACAGATGCATGCTGAATGTTACCTTCTCCTCTTGCACTGTATGTATTGTGTGTTCATTGCTTTTATTTAAAGATTTAAACCTTGTTTTAAAGACGCTTGACTTTGTGGATTCAGGGCAGTGTTCACGAATGGTGTTTCAAAGTCACAGGATATTGGGTCCTGTAAGTTTCAGATGTCTGTCTGACACATTGAAAATGCACAGGACCCATGCAATAAAATTAAACACACATTTCAGATTTAATATATCTTATAATTGACATTGAAATTATTAACAATCATAAGATTTATAAACAGCAAACAAGTGTCACATTTCACATAAAACAACTTCAGTCAAAGTCATTGTGAAATATATACAGTCAGACACTGGGGCAGGCGGGTTGTAGATTCTGTCTGACCGTTGGCAAATCTACCAGATTTGTCAGAGGGTCAGACGCTATTTTGTGAACACTGTTCAGGGATGTTGAAAAACAATTGTACCATGACGTATACAGTTGCAATTCACTGGCTTAATGACTATTAACTTGTCCAGATTGTTGACCGAAATTGGTGTTACCATGAAAATGGGTGGTTACTGTTAATATGAATTGTTTGATCGTTGGTGATGTGCCATGCAGTTTCGCCACATTTGTTCTATTTTTAGTGTATGACATGCTGTTTGTACAATTGGCGACATTGATCAAACATGAGTTCTAAAGCATGAAGAAAAGCATTAAATGTACAGGGTGTTTGGTTTGGTCACTTTTGCTTTGTTCTCAAAACTATACTGTTACTTATGAATACTTTTATAATGAATGACTTGGTCCATCTGATTTGTTGGTTGTTGGAAGACATCTGAATTTGGATATATTCGTTCTATAATGAGTCAGGCTTTGTTCCACACCCCTGATATTCACATTGTAATTCATGTTGTGCAGTTATTTTCTTGGTTAATCAGTAATGCAGCTTTATCTTATTTGTGGATGGCTAATTTGACCAAGTGTTGAAGTTGTTCAGCAATATGAACATGTCAAAGCACAATGTGTACATGGTCAGAAAATGCTCACATAAGTTGAATTTTACTTTATTTCAGTGGAAAGTTCGCAGGACTTTGGCTTTCTCACTTCATGAAATGGCTATGATCCTTGGTGAAGAGATTACCCACAAGGATTTGGTGCCAGTTTTTGATGGATTCTTGAAAGATTTAGACGAAGTTAGGATAGGTGTTCTCAAGCACCTAGCAGATTTTTTGAGGGTATGTCTGACAGTTATTCAAAGTTAATTTACCTTAAATTTGACATTTTCTCTAGTAAAAAATTCTAGTTAAAAGTTGTTTTTTTAACAGATTTTCTAAGACTTGAAACACATGTCAGATGCTATAACTGTAAAATCTATTGAAAATGTTGAGAGAGACATGTTCAAGGTAGTAGACTGAAGACTTGGGCTAAGATTGTAATAGAATGATTTGTAAATAGTATGGTGTAGTTTTCTTCAGTTAAGAAATCATGTTTTTGTCCAACTAATACAGATTCAATTTTAAACAATGATGGCTTTATTCAGTTGTTGCGGCCTGATGTCAGACGACGCTATCTGAAGAAGGTGCAGGACTTCATGTCTACAGATAACCATAGAAACTGGCGCTTCAGGCTGGAGCTGGCTGTGTGAGTAGATTTATATTTGCTGATAGATGTAAACTTTCAGTTTATTGCCATGACTATATCACATGGTAACCAGTGCGTGTGACGAGTGAACTTGGTGGTGAATAACATGACTTTGTTTGACAGGAATAATGTTGAAAGTATGTCAAGGACTTAATGTTCATACAGATAAAGAGGTTCTTTTTGGGGGGTCTGAATAAACTAAATATGCAAGCTCGCCTTGTTTGTTACTGTTTCATATGTCCAGTTAAACCATTCAACCCACTTTCGACTAAGAATCACAGATAAGATTATCAATTGTCTTCCACAGTAATGCATTTACAGTCAAATCCAGATGAGTCGAATCGCTGGGGACCAAGTAATAAATTCGACTTATCCATGTATTCGAGACATAGGTATGCATATTAGGGTAGAAAAAAATTCCTCTGCCTAAGCATTTTATCTAATGATTTCCATATCACTAATAGGGGCACCTTATCAGTTCCAGTCTGATTAGCACAGACAGTGATTTCCGTAAATTACTAATCTGCCTTTTGAACTCACCAGTCAATGGCGGAAAGGTGTGAGCCGCGCTGGTTTGTTAATTGGATCAGTTTGCTACACCAATCAACTTCTCATTGACTGACTTTGGCTTATGTATACAAGATTGCTGTTGTTTGAATCTCATGGGACCAAATTTCCTTTTCGAGTCATCGTGTGTATTTATGAGACGAATTCGTGTAACCGGTATTCAAATGATGACAACTATAACAGGGAATGGTCGGGACCGACAGGTAATTTGAGTTATGCATAATATTCGAGACACCGGCATTCCACTCATCGGGATTTGACTGTATTTTGTAGACTTTCATCAGGGTTTGGTGAACCAACCATTAAGAGTACAAATTGTAATTTGGGAAAGTAGGCATCTATGCTTGTTAAAATGAGTTGTTGCAAATGTGTTTGTGTTTCCAGCCAGCTGGTTCTCCTTTGTGAGCTGTACAGTCCGCAAGACATCCGCCAGTACATCGTACCCATGTCGCTTGCCTTAGCTTCTGACAAGGTCTCAGAGGTCAGACACATGGCCTACAGGCTGGTAAGTAACAGGCAATGCTTGATGCCTGGCTGTCTGATCCACAGTTCAGGTCCTTCTTGAGGACATAAAATCAAAGGATTGTCATTGATAGAAAAAGTCCTTTTCATTGCCATTATGGCAGGAACATTGCTCATGTGAGCCACTGGCTTTCAGACATGCTTATGATGAGCAGGCAATTTGTAATACAGCTGAAATATTGCTTGAGTCTGGTATTCAGTAAAACTAAACTCGCTCACGTACTCCAACTGTTTCGCGATGTGTGTAAGGCTAGATAGTCTAGTCCGGAGTCGGTTATTTACGAGCCACCATCATATAGCTGGAATGTTGCTGCTGAGTGCAGCATTTGGAAGAAAGAGCCATGTAGTGATTTATATTTACACCACTTATAGCAATATCATGACATGGACACCAGAAATGGATTTACACATTATACCCACCAAGTCAATTAAATTCAATTTGTTTCTTTCAGCTGAGCATAATTCTACATAGGATGTTCGAGGAAAATGAAGAGAACCTTCTTAGGGCACTGGTGTGCGAAGTTATTGACAAATTTGCCTTGAGTGCCCGCTGGATCGGGAGACAAATGTGAGTCCGCACTCCTGTCAGTTAGGATAGGCTCAATCTTTGATTTAACATGGTCTTGAAATATATATTATTTAATCGTTCACTTTTAAAAATGACTGTTCCAACAAAGGGTAGCTTTGATTGTGAACAGTACAGTGCCAGGGTTTTACATGACGTGTGATTCCTGCGTATTCGACGCAACAATTTTGTAAACGACTCTCCAAATATTATCATACGAGTCAAGCTTGACGCAAGTTTTATGGGTGACCCTCACAACTCAGTTCAATAAAATCGATTTGATAAGCGAAAAAATGATACTGTCAGATTGTTCCAGAGAACTTAGAGGAGACAGTATTCCTAGTTGTTTGAATTGAACAATGCTGTAAGTTTCATTTGGTGGTGTGACATATATTTACATACTGAAAATGATTAACACAAAGAAATATTAAACTTTTCATGACTCCTAAATATTGAAAATGTCTCCCAAAAAATAAATATTGTGAGTCACCATGACTCCCATTTTTAAAAGGCTGTGTAAAACCCTGCTGTGCTTCAGTGTATGTGTAGTGAACAGTAAATAATTGATTCATGAACAACTTTGAACTGTTTTAATAAGATGTTTTGATGCTTTGTACTTACTTGCTCAGTTTACCAACGTTCTGTGTTTTAAAAAAGGTGCTCCAGCAACCTATGTTGGTTTTAAGATGCGACTTGTTGGAATTTGTCGCCATAATCTGACTTGATTGCGTACCCTGATGGCATGGATCAGGATCATTTTAATCACTGTCTTGTCAAGATTATTTACCATCATATGACTGGAATATTGCTGAGGAGTAAGATCTAGACAATAAACAAACCATCAGTTCATTGTTAACTTTTACTTTGCAGTTTTGCCCAAATCTGCCATGTGATCCTGGAAGAGAATTCACTACCTCCTATGATGTTTGCTGAGGAACTTCTTCCAAGCCTTTTAAGTCTGGGAGTAGATGCAATACCCAATGTACGCCGCCTGTCCATGGCTAAAGTCCTAGCACAATGCATTGTGCCTTTAGGTAAGAAAGAGTTAGGCAGCCAGTTTCCCTGTCTTCAAAAACATTTATAGAAATTGATTAGATAATTGTCTTCAGATTCATCAGATGAACTTTCCAGCACCAAGGATCCTCGTTAAGCTCTTCAGGTTTTCTTTGAAAGTTCTTTATAAGGTTAACAATACATCAGTACATACATCCTTTTGACAGCCTGTGGAAATTGCCCATAGATATAGGTCCAATACTTATTGTCATGGTCCTACTGACTCTGTTAGGTGGATGCCATCTTCTTGAAGGCTTGACTATTTGTGCTATCACATCATTTCAAACCCAAGTGGGGCGGTGGGGTAGCCTAATGGTTAAAGCGTTGTCTCGTCACGCCGAAGACCCGGGTTCGAATCCCCACATGGGTACAATGTGTGAAGCCCATTTCTGGTGTCTCCCGCCGTGATGTTGCTGGAATATTGCTAAAAGCGGCATAAAACCAAACTCACTCAGTCAGTCAGTCAAACCCAGGTAATTTTAACGCTGAGTCCATACTGCCTCTGTGGTGTAGTGGTTAGAGCGACTGCCCGGAGAGCGGAAGGTCACAGGTTTGATCCCCGACCTGTTCATACCAAGAGACGTTAAAATATGGTACTTGTTGGTCTCTGCCTTGCGCTCGGAATTAATGGTTACAACAAGGTCAGGTTGGCTCGGAGTCATAATAATGTGTCTGAGTGGGGTAATCATGCTTCACTGCGGCATGGTATCTCAGTGGGCTAGCACTATAAATCAGCTTCAGTCTGGGCTAGTACAAGCAGTCACACATACACATACACACGCATGCACATGGTCATATGAGCGAAATATTCTCAAGCACGACGTTAAACCCAATTTCACCTCACCACACTGAGTCCATTTTCTTTGCAGAATATTTCACGTCGCAACAGAACCCTCAGCATGAAGAGCTGATAGCAACCTTGCAGAAGCTGCAGGCCGATACCGACAGGGATGTTCGCTTCTTCGTCTCGCAGCATCCCGAGACTACCATCTCCTCCCCGCATGACACAGTGAGTGATGCCGACAGTCACCTGCTAAGCATTACACCATACTAGGGGATTCATATAAAGTAGATCGTAAATAAGTGGATAGTCATTATGAGGATGGTCTTGACTTTGCTGATGAGTACTTGGTTGTATTCTGGGGCAGAATAGGTCCCACGTTCTCTATGTGACGTCCTTTCTCATGAACTAACTAAAACAATTTATTGGATGGGGCTGGTTAGATTGTATCAATATTTGCAAACATTGTTAATCTTGCCTTACCCAGGTTTGATTTGTTCTATTTTGAAGAATGTTTTAGTTTTATAAATATCACACCTGTAATATGTACAAAGAGCGTGTATACAACATCTCCAATGAAATGTGTCCAAAAGACTCTATGCAAATTAAAAAGGGAGATATTTAGCAAGAAATATTTTCACATTTATCTAATCCATTTAGTGTGAAATACTGAACATTTTTGCTGAGATGGGAACGATGACATTTAGACTAGCTAAAAAAATTTATTGCGCGCTGCCGTGATATAGCTGGCTAAGAAGATAAATACTGATTTTTGCATTTATTCCCAAAGTAATAACCTTTTCACTTTAGTTGCATGATTATGTAAGTAGGTTCACCTGAGGGTTAGGGCAACCGCTCAGTGGACTGTCCGTCAGTCTCGCTCTTTTGCTCTCTCTTCTGTTCTCTGCCACCATTGAACCAAATTGCTGATGAAACATCTTGATGAAAGGTGATTTTAAAGGAAAATCTTTCCTTTGCAGGTGCCTGTTTAACCTGCTGTGATCACGTCACCATGGTGCTCAAACACTCAATGGGGTAACTACGTCTCAGGTGGACAACAAATGGCGGGGAACCAAAACACTCAAGGGAGGCAACTGTGAAACAGACCTCTCCACTCTGTACAAATGTAAATTTACATCCAACTGTCTGTGATGATGAAGTATTTACATGATGATGCACGGGATATGTTACAGCGCTGCACATATCTGGTGGCTAGCTGCACAATATGGTGATTCAAATGAGTATCTGTTGTCACCAATGAGTAAATTTAGCCTTGCTGGCTCCCTCTATTACACCTTGTAATCCCTACATATGTTACCTTTACACTAAGATGTTCAATACGCTGTTTTCTTACTATCTTCACCATTGACAAACTAGTTTATGAATGAAATATTTTACTGTAATTTAAGAATCTGTGTTACTACACTATGAAGATTGGAGTTGAAAATCAATATTTGCTTGGGCATAATCAATGTATTAACCGTTGATTGCACTGATTGTTTTCTTACTGTGAATGTTTTTGTAAGAGCTGTAGTTGGTTTTCAAATTGAGTGAATCAGAGTTTAAGAATGCTTGTCCACTGTTAAATGTGTTTTGAAGTAATAGAAAGAATTCAGTATGTAAGTCAAGTTGGACAATCACCTTGTATTCTTGTGAATATCTGTTACCAAAGCGACACTACAGTCTTTCTTTGCTTTGTAATTGTACCAATAATATATTGACAGTGTTAATGTTATAGTTGATCTGAAGATTACAGTATTTTGCCAGTGATATTATTGACAAGTTTTGCTTCAAGTTTCTGAGTGATGCACTTTACAGTAAGGATGGGTGATGATACTCCCAACGTAGTGATTTAGTTTCCAAGCGACTAGGATGTAGTTATTAGTTTGCGATTATTGAAGTCCCATCTAGACTAACAGTACCTCAGGTTTGACATCGCTGCTGACAGGTGTCTCGAGTTGACATCTGCATTACACGCTCTCTTCATACCGAGTCATTATCGTCTGATTATCAGGCAATCAAAAAGCAAAAGTATCGGGAAAGTGTGGATATATTGACATAGATGTTTCATGGCATCTTGTAAGATAGTTGTGCATAGCATGGAAAAAGTGGTTTGAATTGCCCGACATGTTTAAGATTGCCTTTAAACACTGGGAATGTGTTCATGGTATGTTATACTCAGGCAGAAGCTTTCTTAGCTATTTATGCAGTCATTCATTTTTTCAAGTAACTATAATAGATACAAAATGTAAACCACATCAATTCCATTATTGTTTTGTATTTTTTATTCATTAACCAGACCACATTTGTCAAATTCTCAGCACTGCATACAAAGGAGTAAGACGATTAGCCTTTATACTCGGTCCAAATAGTCTGAATATTAGTGTGAATTTTCTGAACAGAAAACTGCTTATTGACCTGAAAGAGTAGATACATGTGAAACATGCTTTGTAGAATTCACAAATTATTCTATTACCTTATGAGACGGACAAAGAAGTTAACTAGAAAATGTAACTTCCTGAACCAAACAACCCAGGAAGGTTGCGTTTGTCTCGGAATGTACGACTGACCAAGCATTAGGATCAGAATCAATCTTACTTTATACTTCTTATTTACCTTATGTTTCACTTTCAATACCTCGTTAGAAGCTCTTTCCTGAACAGTGCTAGTTTGACCTATATCTATAACTGGCATTTCAGAGCTGAAGATAGAGGAAGCACTTGGTAGATACTATAGCCTGTAAACGAAAAAATCTTAAAAGTTGGTCCATCTCAACTGTATTTAGACATTTCGATTTTTCAGTAAGTGCCTTATCTAAAGGTGCCATCTGTATGAATCGAGCAGAACTTGAGCTAATTTAGGGCATGATATATGGGAACCTGCCCCCCTTGCTTGTTTACCCTCCCTCCATGGACAAAACTAAGTCAACTTTTTATTTTATGTAGGACCCCCACCAGAGCAGGTCATTTGCCTCACCTTGTGTATGTCCAAAAATGAATCGGAAGTTTATGTACCCCAGCACAACAGTAATGTTCATGGTATATAGGCCATTTTGTTCCTATTGGATATGGAGACCAAACTATATTTTCGTAGCAGAAAGTGGTAAACATCTTGGGTGCATGTGTTAATTATATTTAGCTATTCTCATTCATTAAGTCTTCTCCAAGATCTGTGAAGATGTCTCATTACATCCAACTGATTTTAGCAAATAAATATGGTTACATTGTTCCAATAACGTTTGACCATATTTGTTCATTTCCAGTGCTGCAATAGCACATACTGCTCTGTACTAATCTTAGCATAGAAGCTTCAGGAGTAGCGACAGCTCCAGGCCCGTCTTGTGTAGTGTTGAATGTGGTGTGTGTGAGCGCGTGTCTGTGCACTGCTACACAGAAAGCGTCTTTCAACAAAGTCTTTCAAGTTGCTGCTGAATGCATATGCAGTTGGGCTGAGCATTGTGCAAATGTTAATCGAACTATTCCAGATGGGCGACATGTTTTTAGCAGAATATTGTAATTTACACTACAAAGTTTTGTATTTTAGATGTTGTACATTCAGATAATGCCAAATGGTCAAAAAAGGGATTTATTTATTATATTTGTTTCATATGAATAAAAAAAGGTAAAATAAAATTTTACTTTCACTAATCCATCTTATTGTCTTTATTATTAGTAGGGGCGGTGGGGTAGCCTAGTGGTTAAAGCGTTGGCTCGTCACGCCGAAGACATGGGTTCGAATCCCCACATGGGCAAATGTGTGAAGCCCATTTCTGATGTTCCCCGCCGTGATGTTGCTGGAATATTGCTAAAAGCGGCGTAAACCCAACTCAGTCAGTTATTATTAGTATGATCATGCTGTTGATCACTGGATTGTCTGGTCCAGACTTCATTATTTCCAGACCGCCGCCATATAGCGTAAAACTAAACTCACTCTCATCAGTGTAGTGTGGCTGAACAAGAAGCCCAGTCATAGCCTTAGGCGGTGGATGGTGCTCTTCAGAGTTCTATGTCGCGTGCACCAACATTTGGATTCTGTCATATTTTCTAAGTGTAAACACTACCACGGGTTTTGCAAAAATTGTATGTCCAAGACCTGTTTGATTCGGGTATTTCCTCCCAGTGTATGCTGACTCATCACTATGACTGGAATACGGTTTCAAGCAATGTTTAACCCAACATGGTATTATAACTGACATGTTCTGTTGAAACCAACTTTCATTCGCCATTGACCGCCTCCGTGGTGTAGTGGTGAGAGCGGAAGGTCGTGGGTTCGATCCCCAACCGCGTCATACCAAAAGACGTTAAAATATGGTACTTGTTGGTCCCTGCCTGGCGCCTGGCATTAATGGTTACAAGGACTGGTTGGCCCGGAATCAGTATAATGTGTGCGGTAATCATGATTCACTGCGGCATGGTATCTCAGTGGGCTAGCACTATAAAACCAGCTTCAGTCTGGGCTAGTACAAGCAGTCGTACCAACACATACACACGCATGAACGTCGTCATATGAGCAAAATATTCTCAAGCGTGCCGTTAAACCTAATTTAACCTCACCTCGTTCGCCATTATCCTGAGGTTAGACTCGTTGTATGCAATAGATTCCCAGCAGCAACGATGCCAGTTGGGTATCAATGTTTGCCTTGGTATATGGTATGCCAACACTATCAAACGGGCAAAAGTATGAAACTATTCAAGCAGCCACATACACTTGCATGCACAAGTAGAATATTCTTACATACGACACACTCCGTGGCGTAGTGGTTAGAGCGTCCACCTGGAGAGCGGAAGGTCGTGGGTTAGATCCCCGTCCATGTCATACCAAAAGACGTTAAAACCATGGTACTTGTTCCCTGCTTGGCATTAATGGGTGAAACGATGTATGGTTGAGTTATGTGTCTGAGTAGGGTATTCATGCTTAACTGCATGGTATCTCAGTGAGCTATCACTATAAATCCAGCTTAATTCTGGGCTAGTACGAGCAGCCACACATGCACATCGACATATGAGCAAAATATTCTTGCGTGTTATTTAACCCAATTTTACCTCAACAAATCTGTCCATGAACATTTGAGAGTAAGTCTGTGTCATTCACTGTTATATTTTTCAAGGTCTGCTCAGTGTACGGAAACATAATATGTTATCTGCAGGTATCTGAATGACTATTGATCGTTTTGTTTCTAATATCAAGACATTAAAAATTATTTTAAATTTAACTTGTGTGGATTTTAACAGATAGTTTTGGACTTAAAATAATCTCATAAAGTTTCATTTCAGATGCAGTATTTGATTTTGATCAGTGTTCTAGAGTTTTGGCCAAGTGGTTGTTGATGGAATTTGAAGATCTAATTGAAAGGAGTGAAAATGAGCCTTTAACCAGTGACACTTTGTGCATGCCCTCTAGCCACTAGCATAATGACAAATTATTCAATATACATGTCATTTAGAAACTGGCACAATGACAGTTTGTACACTCACTTGGATTATGTATCTGCCAACAAATGTTGAAAACAACAAGGCATGGTCATCAATATCCCCTGCCACAGTATTCTGTTCCTATTTGGTTTCCTGTTTTTAAACACATTTGGTTTCCCTATCTGTAACGGTTACTGAGAAAATTTGTTCCTATTCGGGGATAATGTAATCTAGTGGTTAAACGCATGACAAGGGCCATAACTCAGGTTCGATTTGGGTACAATGTGTGACTCATTTCTGATGTCCCCGCGTGATATTGCTGTAACATTGCTAAAAGTGGCGTAAAACCCAACTCACTCACTCACTCACTGTTCCTATTAGGGATAATGTAATCAGTCAAACACATGACAAGGGCCATAACTCAGGGTTTTACAGGTTAACGACTTTCAAAAAACTGTCATACAAATCAATCTTGACGCAAGTTTTATAGGTGGCCCTCACAATTCAGTTCAATAAAATCGATTTGATAAGCTAATAATGATTTTGTTCGATGATAGTTTGACTTTTACAGAGCTGTCAGATTGTTCCAGAGAATTCAGAGGAGACAGTAATCCTGGCTGTTTGAACTGAACAATGCTGTAGTTTCATTTGGTGGTGTGACATACACAGTTACATACTGAGAATGATAAACACAAAGAAATATTAAATTTACATGACTCAGAAATATTGAAAATGACTCCCAAAAATAAATATTGTGAGTCACCACGACTCCCATTTTTAAAACTGTGTAAAACCCTGTCATAACTCTGTAACAAATTGTAACATGATTTTCGTTTTTTAACTCCAAGGCATTCATGTCCTGAAAACATACCAAATCTGGCCCCGATTTCTCGAAACAAACTTAAGTCTGAGTTATGACTTAAGTCTGAGTTTTTACTCAAATTTGAGAAAACGCAGGAAAATGCATTTCCCAGAATAAACTGAAATCAATATTAAACTCAAACTTAGTAGACAATTCAGCTGTTTCAAATTGTCAAACTCAGTTTGATATTTGAGTAAACACTTAAGTTTGTTTCGAGAAATCGGGGCCTGGTTTCCCTATCTATAATGATTTTTGAGAAAATCTGTCCCCATCATCTCGGTCAGATGGTGCTCACACCTTTCCCCCCTCCCACTTTGTGGCGGTGTATAATAAAGTTAAAAAATAACTATTATCAAGAGATAACAAAAACAAAAATGCTTATCTGTAGGCTGATACATTCCTTAGACACATCATACAAAACCTGGTAAACATCCTAGGTCCTCTTTTTACCTACCCAATAACAATATCTCGAAAGTATATTCTTGACGAATGATTTGACTGATAAAAATATTAGTTCACAGCTTGGTCCAGACCATTCCTGATGAATCCCCAAAACACTGGCACTGATGGTGACAAATATGAGATTTTACCCAACTTCTGTCACCATCACTCAGAAGCACTCCTAAAATCCACCATCTCCATCAACTGACTCCATCAAAAACTTGACAGTGTCAGCAGATAGTTGGTTTTGATTGGGATGATGGATGCTTTGAGACAGGTGATACATCTATTTGCATGAACATCTATAAACATTTGATGACACTGTTAAACATATGCAAAAAGTACTTTAGCTTCAAAAGACAATGAAGACAGTGTGTGTGTATTGTTTAATGCCGCACTCGGCAATATTCCAGCTATATGGTGGCGGTCTGTAAATAATCTAGTGTGGGCCAGACAATCTGGTGATCAACATCACAAGCATCGATCCACACCACTGGGATGTGATGTGTCAACCAAGTCAGCGAGCCTGACCACCCGATCCTGTTAGTCGCCTCTTACAACAAGCATGGGTTGCTGAAGACAATTCTAATCCGGATCCTCATGGGTACAATGAAGACAGTGCCACATACATCAGCATTGTACAGCCATTTTTAGCCACCATCAAACATACATACATACATACATACTAACATTTGTATAGCCCCGATATCCAGCTCAGCTCAGCTGCTCAAAGGCGCTGGATATTTACTTTCTTTCTTCAGTCTAAATTGCTGTCAAAGAGTGAGAGACAGGTTCATGTTGCTTTCATATTTAATTCAGTCATCATGGAATGCCATAGTGGATGTTGGAGAACTGAAATCTTTCAACCACATTGGTTCAAATCACGAGCACTGGAATAGTGCTTAGAAACAGAAAAATGTTACCACTGTGAATCTTGTTTCTTTGAGTGGCATTTAGAAGTTGGTGTGATGAACAACAGGGAGAGTTCTACGATTATACAACTTTTATGTTATTAATGTGAGTGATGTTTCAGTGTAGCTGCTAACACCGTTATCAAGCAGCTATACCAACATGTCTGGGTCCGGTGGTCAGGCTCGCTGACTTGGTTGACCCATGTCATTGTATCCCAATTGCGTAGATCGATGCTCTTGTTGTTGATCACTGGATTGTCTGGCCCATGCTCGAGTATTTACAGACTGCCACCATATAGCTGTAATATTGCTGAGTGCAGCATTAAACAACAAACCAACCTACCCTGTCGTTCACAGTGAATCTTGAATTTAAACCCAAGACCACTGGTTTCTGGCATGCCTTATGGATGCATAGTGAATAAAGCCACCTCCATAAATGGAGATTCAATAAGAAGATGAACAAAGGCTGTTTGTAAACTCACATGTTTATTCATTAAATGTAACAGAAATATATGGTACAGAGGACTTTGAATAGTTCGGTGCAAGAGGGAGAGAGCAGAGCAAGATGTTGCACAACAAATCAGCCTAATGACAAATTAGATGAGACGTTTACCTACTCCTCCTTCAAAACAGGATCCTCAGGCCTTATATTTTTATAGGCGGTTTATGACACCAGAGAATAAACACAACTGTAGCATGTGTGATTACTTTAAATTTCCTTTTTTTGTTTGGTGTGATCACTGACAATAGTTAATGAAAAAAGCAAGGTATTTTATTGCTTCTGTTTATGAATATGTGTAATATTTTTAAGGAACACCCAAACAATCAATTATCCTTTGGTATCATTTGCATACCTACCTCCATGGAGGTCATACCTACAGTAGTAGCAGTCCTAATCCCAATGGAATTTATTCACATATTTTTACAACCATCTACTTGGATTTTAAGTAAATAATTTCGGAAAACCATCTATTAAAAAAACAAGGCCCTAAGACACCATTATCAAACATGACTTCCAAACAAATTTATCATTTCATAATTATTTTCTCAGGTATAAGGCTGAACAAAATCCATTTTTCTCAGGTAAAACTCGGTCTTCGGCGGACGAGTCCGCTTTTATGAAAGTTGAGAGTGAGATAATATAAATTTCTGTAGAGCAAAATATGTCAGCTCTTTCAGAACATTCTTGGTGTTAAGACAGGAAAATGGTGCTTGTGAGCACTGTCAAGTGGAAATTGCCTGAGAACTAACACTATTTTTCAGCCTTGGACAATAATTTGTGGATGTTATTAGTCCTCTGCATTGGATCTTTGTATTACCAAAATTAAGTCTCATTTATAATGAACATCTTTTGAGTCTACAGTTTGATAATTTCACGGTGTAAAGAAAAATATTGACAGACATTGATTTGCAGTAAGTGGAAAAATAAAAATCTGAAAAGCACTATTTATTACTTTGAAAGTAACAACTTCCAAAAGAAACAAAACTTTCAGGATAATTGTGCACAATAAATTGGTGGCTTAACTAACACTACAGAATGGAACATATTTAGATATTGTTTCAAAGAAAGAACATGATGAAAAGTCATTTTCATCTTATTTTTGTGTAAGATTAGGTTATAAAGTGGAGGATAACGGTTGACAATCTTTCAAAGTGATGGTGCTATTCATTGGCGGATCCAGATTGAAGAGCCAATGGGGGGTTCCTGATATTTTTTCAGCAAATTAATAACATGACGACCAAATTGTTGCTGAATTTTTTTGCATTCATCACTGTTCTGTTGCATGTTAAGTCTATCCCCATCTTCTAATATATGTTAACTGTTGATTTTAGAATGATTTCTGAAGGTGATTCAGAAAGATTTTAATAGTTCCTGTTGAACTGTTCCATAAAATAGATTCTGTTTGCCGAGGCTTTGTTCATATAGAATCAGTTTGAATTGTAACAGACAATCTTTCATTCCTTGTGCTTAAGAGGATATATCTTGGTTGGAAGATTGTGTACATTTTCTAACAGCCTTATTGTTCTTGATGAGTGGATGGATTGATTACAATGGCTACTGGGTGGATTGGTTGGTCACAATGGCTACTGGCTGGACTGATTGATGGCAACAGCACCTGAGTGGATTGATTGATTACAATGGCTACTGAGTGGATTGATTGGTCACAATGGCTACTGAGTGGATTGATTGGTCACAATGGCTACTGAGTGGATTGATTAATCACAATGGTTACTGAGTGAATTGATTGGTCACAATGGCTACTGAGTGGATTGATTGGTCACAATGGCTACTGAGTGGATTGATTGGTCACAATGGCTACTGAGTGGATTGATTAATCACAATGGTTACTGACTGAACTGATTGGTCACAATGGCTACTGAGTGGATTGATTAATCACAATGTTTACTGAGTGAATTGAATGGTCACAATGGCTACTGAGTGGATTGATTAATCACAATTGTTACTGAGTGGATTGATTGGTCACAATGGATACTGTGTGGATTGGTTGGCCACAATGGCTATTGGTTGGGTTATAGGTCACAATTGCTACTGTGTGGAATGAATGGTCACTATGGCTACTGTGTATATAAAGATGGGTTGCTAAATAGGTGTTAAACATCATTCATTCAATATTTATGACACTGATTTGGAAACAAAAATGACATTCTTTTGATAGAAAGTCAAAAGAAGAATCATTTTACGGTCCCAAGATACACATAAGGAACATAGACCTGTTGAATGAGATCTTTATAACCTTGTTATAACTAGATATAAACATGAATATAAATGTCATATGATGATTTTGAGAAGAATAGAATTTATTTATTTTCAAATAACACAGGATTTGAGCCATAACTTTCATAATGGAATATCATTCATTCCATCCTCTACACTGTCCTCCAGACAGCACAATCTTCCATTTTTCTTAAGGTTACTGTACTAAGATCAAGGAAAAACTAACTTAATTACTTGTTCTACAAATATTTTTTCACTGTTCAGTAATTTTCCCAGAAAAATATAAATCTGCCTTGCAACCCTCATCTCACACTGTTCCTAAAGTCTGCTCCATTAAAACAGTCTCTTGAAACAATTCACAGCAATTTCTTTGTCTTACAAATATGCAGTTATACAGTAAGAGATGTCAAGGGTATTTTGTCAGTCCTACTTTCAGTTATTTAGGACATTGATTGTATGCAAAACAAATCTGGACCAATGATACTGTAAAAACAAAGATATTCCTTACTTAGGGAAATGTTGTCATGACAGTTACGTTCAAGCGATTATGACTCGGTAATACATGTTACAGTGAGTGAGTTTAGTTTTATGCCGCTTTTAACAATTTTCCAGCACGCAAGACATGGGCTTCACACATTGTACCCATGTGGGGAATCAAACCCAGGTCTTTGGTGTGACGAGAGAAACATGTTAGATGCTGCATGAGTGACTGAGTGAGTTTAGTTTTACGCCGCACTCAGCAATATTCCAGCTATATGGTGGCGGTCTGTAAATAATCGAGTCTGGACCAGACAATCCAGTGATCAACAGCATGAACATCGATCTGCGCAATTGGGAACCGATGACATGTGTCAACCAAGTCAGCGAGCCTGACCACCCGATCCTGTTAGTCGCCTCTTAAGACAAGCGTTGGTTACTGAAGGCCAATATTATAACCCGGACCTTCACGGGTCAGATGCTGCATGAAATCATAAGAGGTAGTTGTATGTTGTACTATCTTCATGTATTAAAACGTCTCAAATCAGAAAGAGACGTTCAAGGACTTATAGCACTTAAGTGAACTGGAGCCTTCTGCTGTGACCTCCCTACACAGCCCTTCATGGCTTCTTGGAAGAATGTCATTGTTAGAACTAGCCAAAGAGCCCTGTTTGACAAGGTAATCGTAGCGCTGTCATAACTCCTATTACACAGACTTAAACTGTAGAACTACAATAACTTTGTGGGCCTCTGGTTCTTCATCCTCAGTACAGAAAAACTACTAGTATAAGAAACTAAAAGGGACCACTCATTTTAGTTTGTTATGACTGTAGTTTGTCCAGGACAGCCCAGTTTGTTATATCGGTCATTTTGTAATAAGCATCTTCATTTTAAACGTACATTACTATGCGTTAAAATTAGACCTGGTAGCGATCTTAGCTCTACGATGACTGTAACTCGCATACTGTCACATAACTTTAAGATGGTCGTAGCACTAAGATCGCTTTGTGCACGTGGACCCTTGTATGTTTGTATAACTTCTCTATCACAAAGTTTCCATGATTCCTGAGACACAAAGGACGAAAATGGTCCGTTAGTTTGTGGCAGATGTCACGTCACACCTGAATGATGGCGCTGTTGTTGGTAGGGTCTCCGTAGCACCTCATCCTCCCTGACTCACACCTGAATGATGGCGTTCTGCCTGTTGGTAGGGATCTCCGTACACGTTGGTTTTACCTCATCCATCCTCCCTGACTCTGATGATTTATGTCAGATTCCACAGATGTCAAACTGAAGGTGAGGATGTCGTTCTGCCTCGTCTGGAAGACCTAAGATGATGGAGTCAAAATATAGAGGAGGTAAATAGGAGGAGAACTCGATTACACGTTGGTTTTATATACTAGTGTCAGACAACAGCCTCCATACAACCTGCAAGAAATTGATTTATGTTATTAGCTGCTTCTGAATTTATTCTGCTTAGGTTAGACTTAGGTTAGACAATTTGTAAAAAGGATCTCATGAACTGACCTCCAAAAGGGGAAAAGATTGGGAATCCTAGAAGATTTTACCCCCCAAAAGGGAGAAAAAGATTGGGAATCATAAAAGATTATATCCCCAAAAGAGGGAAAAAGATTGGATTTGCAGTGGATAGAAGTTGTTTCCATGCTCTATTTTCATGCACATAGTAAACTGTGACGGTTCAAATATTGCAGTGCTGTGAGTCAGTCCACCAACCTTTCTCCAGATCCCATACACAGATTGTCCTGGCATTAGGCAGGATGCTCTCCCCTTTGTACCACGTGACACACATGTGGCACTGAGACGCCAAGATTATGTTGTTACAGACTGCATTCACCCCCTTCATTTGAAACCTGCGTCAGAGTGAGTGAGTGAGTGAGTGAGTGAGTAAAGTACCAAATCTATCGTTTTGTCGCATTCACAACGCCACTCTATTGTCAAGTTCAAATGAACAGTGTGCACATGAATCTCATCGGCATTTAGAAGTGAATCTTACACATAAGGGCAAGAATCTATGGATGTCAACTTCTTTATTTTGAGGAACATCACATTTCAGAGTATAGTCTTACGCCTTCATAATTCCCCTGATGCTGACCCCCACCTTAATAAATGACTGGTCCCTAAAGGCAAGAATTTGTGGATGTCAACCTCTATATTTTGGTTTGGTTTGGTTTGGTTCTTGTTTAATGCCACTCTCAGCAATATTCCAGCTATATGGAGGCGGACTGTAAATAATCGAGTCTGGACCAGACAATCCAGTAATCAACATCAAGAGCATCGATCTAAGCAATTGGGATGACATGTGTCAACCAAGTCAGCGAGTGTGACCACTTGATCCCATTAGTCGCCTCTTACGATCTAGATCTTCATGGGTTCGCCTCTTACGATAAGCATGGGTTGCTGAAGACCAATTCTAACCCGGATCTTCACAGGTTTGCCTCTTTCGACAAGCATGGGTTTCTGAAGACCAATTCTAACCCAGATCTGCACAGGTTTGCCTCTTTCAACAAGCATGGGTTGCTGAAGACCAATTCTAACCCAGATCTTCACAGGTTTGCCTCTTTCGACAAGCATGGGTTGCTGAAGACCAATTCTAACCCAGATCTTCACAGGTTTGCCTCTTTCGACAAGTATGGGTTGCTGAAGACCAATTCTAACCCAGATCTTCACAGGTTCGCCTTTTACGACAAGCATGGGTTGCTGAAGACCAATTCTAACCCAGATCTTCACGGGTGTTGTGTGGTTGCAAGGCAACTGACCTGACGCTCCCTGACTCCAGGTCCCACACCAATACATCCCCAGTGTCCAGCATGCTGACCACTGACTTGGTTGCCGAGACAACGGCCAGACATGTGCAGCTGTGTTCCCATTTCCAGATCTTGAAGACTTGACCAGTGACCAGATCATACACCACCAGGAAGTTCGGGGCAGTTGATTCCAACTCCTGACACAACAGATAGTTACGTCATTTATAACATTAGCTAACATACCTCCATGCAACACCTTATGAATGGTTTTGACTTGCTGTTCCACAGAGCTATGGGTAGACTTGCACAAGCCTCTCAGGTAATAAACAATGATTTAAATAAACATTTCTAAAAAGAATACAAAATAACAGACTGGTTTACAGTCTTGGAGCAAGGCTTAGCTATGGGTTGTTCTATTATTTTTTGCCAGAGACCATATAATCTATATGATATAATCTAGATTCCCAATTTGGAATATACCTCTTGGGCTGCAACATATAAACTATGAATCAAATATGACGCGTATCACAAAGATTGGGTAACGAATACAAATACAAGTCAGCATTTGATGTATTATTTAGTATATTCAGTGAAACAATAACAAAATGAATCTTTTTACTTGTTTTTATCATGTAGACAGTGTTAACTTCATATAACAATGACTTGAGACCATGTTCGTCATGCCTAAGACCCGGGTTCAGTTCCCCTGATGGGCACAATGTGTGAAGCTCATTTCTGGTGTCCCCTGCCATGATAATGCTGGAACATTGCTAAAAGCGCCATAAAAACAAATTCACTCCCTCACTCTGCTCTCAGGAAGAACCCAGTGGAATAAAATCACTGACCGTCTGCTCTCTGGGCAGACACTCTGTCCACTATATCACAAAGGCGGCCCATGACAAAACCCCTGACCTTCGCTCTCTATACAGATGTAATATCCACAAGACCAAAGTGGTGGCCAGGTGTTTGATGCATTGACCATCTGTTCTTCAGGCAAAAATAATATCCACTAGACGACTTAAGATGACAAAATTACCAACACTGAATTTTAATAGCATTTCTTACCTCACACACACAGACAACATAGTGACCATCGTCTGTGATGTCCATGATGCTGGTGATGAACTGATGCTGGGCCATCCGCAGGTCATGGAGTAGACGCCGTTCCTGGAGCTCCCACACCAACAGAGGTGACGGTTTCTGTGTCTCATCACCACACACAAGAATCTTACCATTCTTACTGATAAGGAGGCTGTTGAGAAAACGATCCTCACCAGCTTTGAATGTCGCCACAGTGTCGCCTGACTCAATGTCAAGGACATTGATGTACATTCTGTTTCTGGACAAGGTGATCACGCTTTCATTATTCCGAACACCAAACATTGGCTGCTTGAGGTTCAGCACTCCCCGAAACTTTGTTTCCAGACATCCTTGATCAAGGTCATATATTAACAGTTCACGATTGCACAGAACCACAGCTTGAAATGAATCAACCATTTTCAAATCTTGGGGGCGATGGACTCCTACTAACTTGCGAACAAATTTATGAGTTTTTCTATCCCAAACGGTTATCTCGCCTGAGTTACAAGACAGACTTATGATAAAATTAGTATGACCCGGCACCCAATACAAACCACAAAGTTCATCGTCTGAAAAAGGTGCCGGGATCTGACTGTTGGGATGTCGCAGACATGTAGACATGGCCTCCAGACGAACATCTGTCTCAGCCTGGATACCATGTAACAGCTTCCCAATGTTTGTGTGCTGGGAATGGTCTAGTATTTCTGATAATCTAGACAGGAACTGACTGGAGATTTGAGAGTGACAGATATCTAGCGCCCCAGCGGACAATGCAATGGCTTGGTAGAGAAGTTTGACTTCTGGGTTTATCTTCTGTTGTTCATCCATATCTCCCAAAACACAAAGCGTGCTTGTAGCTGCAATCTTTGTCCTAAGCCAGTTCATATTGAATATAAACTTATTGTTGAAGTGTTCCCTTCTGCACTGTGCATATTGGAAGGGGTATTCCATATATTTCAACATTTCAAAATTCTTCAAGAAGAACAAACGCTTTGTAGCTTGCTCTTGATTATCACAGACGACATTTTCACAGAAAGCACAAAGAATTTGATGGACGTCTTTTCCACCTTTGTCTGCTAAATACCTTCGAATGAGCAATGTACGTAAAGGTGTACTAAACAAAACATGAAGCAAAACACCGTTGAAGGTAAAAATGTGTAAAAATGGCTGCAGTAATGTCTTCACCTCTAACCATATCAAAAACAATGTGTGGAAAACTTTTGTCGGATCTGTAAGCTTCAGTGCTTTCAATATTTCTTCATCTTGGGACAAAATAGCTGCGATATGAAAACTTGACAATCCTGACTGTGTCAGTAAGAGAAAACAGACTAGTTTTGACACGATGATATGACTGAACATGCTCTCCAGTTTCAGAAACAGTTGATTGAACGATAACTCATTGCCAGTGGGTTGATCGCTGGATATCACAGAAAGGCTTGACAAATCACAGAATAGCTGCACCCCAAGGGAGGCAACTGCTTTATGAGATTGGTCATGTATCACAGAAGGAATTGTGCTATCTTCATTACTGGAGAGCTTGGTCATTTTCTTCACCATCTCACTAGACGCTTCAGGTGGCAAGGATGGCACTTGAACAAAACAATCTCTTGGCATCTAAATGAAGAGAATAGTCATTGGAATATTATTAATATTGCTGAAGGGGTCGTTGTCAGCACGGGTACTACAGATATGTACCTTGGCCATAATGAGAATACAGAAACGTACCCTAGGCTGATTCCATTCCCATTGTGTCGTATTCTTGACTGGAACTGTCATACTGTAGTATTAGATACATTTGATTGCGTTATGTAAGTAATGAGAATACACAGTAATGGATATTTCGCGATGCACTTGAATACCACTCGGAATCAGTTGAACGGGAACAACTACATACGGTTTTGGTTTTAGATTGCAGAATATGGACTCGTCTGGCTTTTAGGGTACCGGTACGTTTCTGTATTTTGACTTTGTTTAGGGTACATATCTGTATACAGAAACGTACCTGATGTACGTATCTGTAGTACCTGTGCCGACAACGACCCCTTCAGCGTTAATATTTGATCAAAACTGGTGAGAAAAGACAACGGCAAATGACAAGGTGATGTTTGAGTATGGCATTGGTTGTGGTTGATGGTTCTCCTGAAAGGACAGATACAGAAAGTCATAAGCCACTAGCTATCTAACAAAGTCATATGCACCTCAGGACAATTATCCTCAATTCCAAACTGACAGGGTGTTTTCTCAGTCCTCAATCAGGCAGAACTACATAATGAATGAACTTCCTACAGGCACTGACAAGTCCATACATCTTTGATGCCTTTAGTGTACTTGTAGCAGACTGAACATTTCTCAGTCCTGTCTTTCGACCAACTAACCTTTTGATCCAAACTCACGCCTTGTCCACATGACAAATGGGGTTAATGTCCATGCCCTGCTACATATTGTTTTATCTGCCTACAGTTCAATGTAACAATTGTTATTCAAGCACTGTCATCATTTGTCATACTGATGTACAAAAGTAAGTACACACCTGTTGCTCTGGCATTGATTTTAATAACGTAAATATTTTGGCAACATGTACACAATGTTTGTGACTTGTACGACACAATCAAAATACTTTTCAAATATTTACATCATCAGTGGGGAAAATAATACCAAAACACCAGGAGTAATGAACTTTCTTTTGTACATCAGTTTATATGTATGACAACTGATGACAGGTTTAATAACTCATTTTCGCTTTGATCCCCCAAACTAAGCTTTAACTTACCAAATTTCATTGACCTACAAAAAATATTTCTTGACTTGAGGCAAGACTTGATCTTTGTGTGTGTGCATGCATGCGAATGAATGGATGGATTGATGGGAGTGAGGTAGCTAAGATTTTTCATATCATTGGCATTATTTCAGCCATATAACGAGTAGATCGATGGATGCATGTATGTACTTTTACTTCTGTATGGACCCGTGACAATCGGGGTTAGAATTGTTCTTCAGTAACCCATGCTTGTAGTAAGAGGCAACTAACAGGATCGGATGGTCAGGCTCGCTGACTTGGTTGGCACATGTCATCGTAATTAGGTAGATTTAATGCTCATGATGTTGATCACTGGATTGCCTGGTCCAGACTCAATTATTTACAGACCGCCACCATATAACTGGAATATTGCTATGGGGCGTTAAACAACCAATCAAACAACCAATCAAACAACCAATCAAACAACCAAGCAACTTTATGTTTGTATGTACTTTCACTTCAGCAGAAGACAATCTCACCTGGCGTTTCATCTCCTGGACCACTTGATGGTTGGAGGTCAAGACCACAGCCTTGACATGAGGAGGCAGCTGTTCCGGCACCCAGTCAGTCACTGACTCAGTTACCTCCCCTAGCACTATGATGAGAGGGCGCTGTTCGCTGGCATGCTGCATCAACTCATGGAAATTAGGCTGAAGAAAATCACATGGACTAATGCTTAGTCTCGGAATATATATAATTTTGATAGTAACAAACAAGCCCATTTAAATTGAAAAGGAGCCAGGGAGACTAGAGATTCAGGAACCTGAGGAAATCTAGACTTGCTTTATTTAGGGCTTTAGCACTGCAGATAGGGCTTGGCAGTAGGGAAAATAATGTGGTTCAGGGACTGTGAGACAGACTAAAAATCACATAACTGATAGTGTTATTGACGCAATAAAAGTAATATAAAGTTAGGGCTGAAACGATGCATCAAACTATCCATGGATTGCAATTGTTGAGTCCACTAAATATTCACATGAGGCGATCAAGCAAACACTATTTTTAAGCATATATTGCTTCTTTATCACAAAAGAAATTGTCAAATGTTCCCAATAAGTTTAGATAGGATTTTGCTGATGTGGTGGGGTATTCTGATGGTTAAAGCATCCACTTGTCACGTTCGAATCCCCACATGGGTACAATGTGTGAAGTCAATTTTTGGTTCTCCAAACCGAGGTATTGCTGGAATATTGCTAAAGGTGGCGTAAAAACATACTCACTCACTCTGATGTGTGGTCACTAGACACAGTATGATAAATGAGATGATTCAGTCAGTGACTATTTTTATGCTTTATTTAGTTACTTCATTGAGTGAGTGAGTGAGTTTAGTTTTATGCCGCACTCAGCAATATTCCAGCTATATGGCGTCGGTCTGTAAATAATCGAGTCTGGTCCAGACAATCCAGTGATCAACAGCATGAACACCGATCTACGCAATTGGGATACCATGACATGTGTCAACCCAGTCAGCGAACCTGACCACCCAATCCCGTTAGTCGCCTCTTATGACTAAAATGTTATCATAAGGGTAAGATCAATTTTTCACAGATTTTTTGAACAGAATCTGTGATGAATGGCTTGATTAGTATGTAATGAAACAATAAAACCCCAAACAATCAGCAAAGGTTATTTGATTGTGATGTAATGAAACAATAAAACCCCAAACAATCAGCAAATGGTTATTTGATTGTGATGTAATGAAACAATAAAATTTGATTGTGATGTAATGAAACCCCAAACAATCAGCAAATGATTATTTGATTGTGATGTAATGAAACAATAAAAACCCAAACAATCAGCAAATGGTTATTTGATTGTGATGTAATGAAACAATAAAAACCCAAACAATCAGCAAATGGTTATTTGATTGTGATGTAATGAAACAATAAAAACCCAAACAATCAGCAAATGGTTATTTGATTGTGATGTAATGAAACAATAAAAACCCAAACAATCAGCAAATGGTTATTTGATTGTGATGTGATGAAACAATCATCATGTTTTGGACTCCAAGCTTTCTATTCTATAAACATCTGTAATTGTTAGGTAAAATCCAGTTTTAAGGGGTATTTGTTCCTTATCCTGGCAGTTTAACTTGTTTAACTTTCCACTGATTTTGTATTTTAATTAAAGTGTTGAAAACAACCCTAAAATTCAATCACTTCAAAACATTATATCCACAACAGGTATATCATCAAATGACTGACTGAGTTTAGTTTTACGCCGCTTTTAGCAATATTCCAGCAATATCATGGCGGGGACACCAGAAATGGGCTTCACACATTGTGCCCATGTGGGGAATCGAACTATCATCAAACGAAATATTGCTTATATATATACAGCTAATATAGATATGTAGATTTCTGAAGCTCAGTGATCTTGATTTAATGAGTACAACCATGATTCTTGAATGCTTTAATCTATGTTTGAAGAGTCTATATTAAACCTTTTTATGTTTTAGTGCAGAATGTGAGTGAATCTGGGTGTTGATCAATGTCTGTTAAATTTAAAAAATATCTCAGTCCATCATATCATACCTGTAATATCTCACCAACAGAAGTAATATGCATAACAATAGCTTTTTGTTTTTACTCAGGTATAACCTTGCTTGTGTCTTTTAAAGTTCTCTATCTTTTTCATCTGATCTGGGTCAAGCACTACCATGGTTGTCTGGTTTTGCATGTAATATGGACTCAGAATTAGAATAGTAATATTACAAACTAAGAGAGCTTTGGACGTAAGATTTAAAGCAAATATATCCAAACTGAATATATTTCCTTCATTGTATAATTTTTTTTCATTGTATGCAGAATGTTTCAACATCAACATCAATATTTACATGAATATCAATATTTACATCAATATCAATATTTACATCAACATCAATATCAATACCAACATCAATATCAATATTTACATCAATATCAATACCAACATCAATATCAATATTTACATCAATATCAATATTTACATCAATATCAATATTTACATCAACATCGATACCAACATCAATATCAATATTTACATCAATATCAATACCAACATCAATATCAATATTTACATCAATATCAATATTTACATCAATATCAATACCAACATCAATATCAATATTTACATCAATATCAATACCAACATCAATATCAATATTTACATCAATATCAATACCAACATCAATATCAATACCAACATCAATATCAATATTTACATCAATATCAATATTTACATCAATATTTACCAGATCTAAACATGAGACGGGTTGACTGTAGAGGTGTCCGATCTGCCTGCACATTCCCGCCACCATGGCTCCGATGCTCTTGCTCTCCGGGGTCAGTCCGAGGAAGCGGACCACAGTTGCAGTGTTCTTGTCTGTGATCAGCGACACCACGTGGGAGGTGAAGGCATGTGTGTCGACCTCCGTGTCACACACCAGCACCATCGGGGTTTCATCGGAGTTGGTGAGGTAAGCAGAGAGGCGACTCAGCACTGGCAGTGTTGGTGTGTAGATGTGCTGGAGGTTGTGGCACAACGTTGTGTGGGCTTTCACCTCTTGGTACATCTTGTCTGGAATGTCTAGAAAACATGTGGGATCGTCTTTGATTCTGGAGATGGATAACATGTTTGTTTTTCTGATAACATAGTTTGTGTTCCTTCTTGCTCCTTCATGAAGTTTTTGTTTTTCGTTGTTTAATGCCACGCTCTGCAGTATTCCAGCTATGTGGCAGCAGTCTGTAAATAATCGAGTTTGGACCAGACAATCCAGTGATCAACAGCATGAACATAAGTCTGGAATTGGGATACGATGACATGTGTCAACCAAGTCAGCGAGCCTGACCACCCGATCCCGATTGCCTCTTACGACAAGCATGGGTTACTGAAGACCAATTCTAAACCGGATCTTCACAGGTATCTTTCATCATATAATTTACTGAGGTTATAGTACTCAAAATAAGTAAAGAACACTTTTTTCTTTCATGTCAATATACTTGATCTGTCATGGCATGAAAGATCAACCTTAGCAATAGTTTAGAATGATGTAGTCAATGACTTGTTTTGAATATATTTTCGCAGGCAAGCTGGAAAGAAAGAATATATTTTGTTTAAAGATAATGAATTGTTTTCTTAACTTCACAGGTATTATGATTCTTTTTTAACACTGAAATCAATGCAATAATAGAAAAGTATGCAAACACTATGACTTTAAGGAGTTGGTCAAATGCAACATACATTATATTTCAGATTACACTTTCTCATTAAAGCTGTTTAGGTTAGACTTAACCGCAACAAGTACTTGAATCTGTACTTTCCTGAAAAATTGTAATCTCAAATATAATAAATGTTGAATATGAAACTAAGAATTAAAACTTCTATTGGTCCTGTTATCCAAAATACAAGTCACTTCTACAGGGGTGGTGGGGTAGCCAAGTGGTTAAAGTGTTAGCTCGTCATGCTGAAGACCCAGGTTAAAACCCATTTCTGGTGTCCCCACTGTGATATTGCTGGAATATTGCTAAAAGCAGCATTAACCCAAAGTCACTCATTCACTCACTCGCAATGTATGTTTGAAGCAATGTATTATTATCATCAGTTGATCAGTGTGCACTTGATCTTTCATTATTCAGCTACAAACAAAATTATCAACCATATATCAATATGAAAAGTGAAAATTTTCAGTTCCAATTTGTGAACTTTTACTGATGTTAATACAACAGGGAATACATTCTTCTAGTCCATCTCACAGTCCCTGAACCACATTATTTCCCCTTCTGTCCAGCCCTCCCTGCAATGTAGTCTGTCTCACAGTCCCTGAACCACATTATTTCCCCTTCTGTCCAGCCCTCCCTGCAATGTAGTCTGTCTCACAGTCCCTGAACCACATTATTTCCCCTTCTGTCCAGCCCTCCTGCAATGTAGTCTGTCTCACAGTCCCTGAACCATTATTTCCCCTTCTGTCCAGCCCTCCCTGCAATGTAGTCTGTCTCACAGTCCCTGAACCACATTATTTCCCCTTCTGTCCAGCCCTCCCTGCAATGTAGTCTGTCTCACAGTCCCTGAACCACATTATTTCCCCTTCTGTCCAGCCCTCCCTGCAATGTAGTCTGTCTCACAGTCCCTGAACCACATTATTTCCCCTTCTGTCCAGCCCTCCCTGCAATGTAGTCTGTCTCACAGTCCCTGAACCACATTATTTCCCCTTCTGTCCAGCCCTCCCTGCAATGTAGTCTGTCTCACAGTCCCTGAACCACATTATTTCCCCTTCTGTCCAGCCCTCCTGCAATGTAGTCTGTCTCACAGTCCCTGAACCACATTATTTCCCCTTCTGTCCAGCCCTCCCTGCAATGTAGTCTGTCTCACAGTCCCTGAACCACATTATTTCCCCTTCTGTCCAGCCCTCCTGCAATGTAGTCTGTCTCACAGTCCCTGAACCACATTATTTCCCCTTCTGTCCAGCCCTCCCTGCAATGTAGTCTGTCTCACAGTCCCTGAACCACATTATTTCCCCTTCTGTCCAGCCCTCCCTGCAATGTAGTCTGTCTCACAGTCCCTGAACCACATTATTTCCCCTTCTGTCCAGCCCTCCCTGCAATGTAGTCTGTCTCACAGTCCCTGAACCACATTATTTCCCCTTCTGTCCAGCCCTCCCTGCAATGTAGTCTGTCTCACAGTCCCTGAACCACATTATTTCCCCTTCTGTCCAGCCCTCCCTGCAATGTAGTCTGTCTCACAGTCCCTGAACCACATTATTTCCCCTTCTGTCCAGCCCTCCCTGCAATGTAGTCTGTCTCACAGTCCCTGAACCACATTATTTCCCCTTCTGTCCAGCCCTCCCTGCAATGTAGTCTGTCTCACAGTCCCTGAACCACATTATTTCCCCTTCTGTCCAGCCCTCCCTGCAATGTAGTCTGTCTCACAGTCCCTGAACCACATTATTTCCCCTTCTGTCCAGCCCTCCCTGCAATGTAGTCTGTCTCACAGTCCCTGAACCACATTATTTCCCCTTCTGTCCAGCCCTCCTGCAATGTAGTCTGTCTCACAGTCCCTGAACCACATTATTTCCCCTTCTGTCCAGCCCTCCCTGCAATGTAGTCTGTCTCACAGTCCCTGAACCACATTATTTCCCCTTCTGTCCAGCCCTCCCTGCAATGTAGTCTGTCTCACAGTCCCTGAACCACATTATTTCCCCTTCTGTCCAGCCCTCCCTGCAATGTAGTCTGTCTCACAGTCCCTGAACCACATTATTTCCCCTTCTGTCCAGCCCTCCCTGCAATGTAGTCTGTCTCTGCAGTCCCTGAACCACATTATTTCCCCTTCTATCCAGCCCTCCCTGCAATGTAGTCTGTCTCACAGTCCCTGAACCACATTATTTCCCCTTCTGTCCAGCCCTCCCTGCAATGTAGGTTGTCTCACAGTCCCTGAACCACATTATTTCCCCTTCTGTCCAGCCCTCCCTGCAATGTAGGTTGTCTCACAGTCCCTGAACCACATTATTTCCCCTTCTGTCCAGCCCTCCCTGCAATGTAGGTTGTCTCACAGTCCCTGAACCACATTATTTCCCCTTCTGTCCAGCCCTCCCTGCAATGTAGTCTGTCTCACAGTCCCTGAACCACATTATTTCCCCTTCTATCCAGCCCTCCCTGCAATGTAGTCTGTCTCACAGTCCCTGAACCACATTATTTCCCCTTCTGTCCAGCCCTCCCTGCAATGTAGGTTGTCTCACAGTCCCTGAACCACATTATTTCCCCTTCTGTCCAGCCCTCCCTGCAATGCTAAACCCTAAATGAAGTAGGTCTACATTTCCTCGGGTTCTGAATATCCCAACTCACTGGGGCTCCTTTTTAATTAAACATGAATTCATTGTTTCTATCAAAATGATTACTCAGAGACAATGTGGCAGTCCAGTATTCTTCCCACAATTGACATCCTTATCTTGCCAGTTAGTGGATGGAGTTAATCTCTTTGGACAAGGTTATGGAGTGTGTGAAATAGCCACTGGCCTGCTAGCACGTGGCCAGTAAAAATCCAGTCGGGTCAGTACATCTCCACAGTCACTGGCCCAACTGGCTAGTGAATTTTCATGGGGTCATTTTGTAAATATATCACTCTCTCCAACTTGTTAAGTTCTAATACATTTTTAAATCATGCAAGATTGTGAATTATTTTGTGGTGGACTACTAACTTTCAGGCATAACTAGCCCAACTGGCTAGCAAAATTTGGAAACTATATCGCACACTGAGGTTATGTGGACAAGGTTTGTGGGGATAGGGAATTTTATGGCAGCAACAAATATTTCCTCCTCTTTATCTCCAAGGCTCGCATTTCAGTAAACTGACTCAAATTCCTTGAAGCATTCCAGCAGAGACCATATAAATATTCTATTAATTTATTATATGGTCTCTGATTCCAGTGGTTCTTGTAAATCTTAAATTACCTGCCATTGTTTTTCCAAGGCCAGTGTGATTTGCTACACTACCAACTCTAATGAATTAATTAGTATGTGAGTTACAAACAGGCTCAAGGTTGGGTTTGGTATAGTTTCAACATGACGGCCTGTCCCATTAATTACAATAGAGAAATTTAACACTGAAAAACTGACTAAGATGGAAAAGAAGGCCATCAAAATTATTTCTGTTGGAGAGGATGTCTTCATGTTCATCCAAACAGGTGCAAGCTTTGCTTCCTAGGCAATATGAGTTACCTCCCCTTACGGTTTCTTTATCTTCACTTTTGGTTTCCTGGTAAAATGTTAACGAAAAACAAGGGGAGGTAATTTCACATTCTGAGACTAATGGAAATCAATGCATGGGTTTGTGTATATTTCCTGAAATGTGATTCCTTGAGAGAAAGAGAAAATGGTATAAGTTAGATAAAACTAACAGGCCTAACTCTAAGAGCAGGCCAATACAACTCCATTGACTGAACTAACACATTTTCATAAGAGAACATATAGGTAATGTTTACTCAGGTTCAATGTACTAAGACGAGATAACATTGAACTAATAGAAAACACATGCATATGACTCACTGAATGGTAAGATGGTCGGGCTGTAGTTGTCCATGATGCTTTGCAACTTTTTTCTCAGCTCCTTTTGAATGGTTTCACGGAGATTCTCTATGTACTGATCATGCTCATGAACCTTCGCGGGGTCAAAGTCATACGGCGTCCACTGCAGCTCAAACTTAACAATGTTGGAATTTGGCACATTATTGTTGATAATTTCCTTCAAATGTTGTATAGTTTCCAGGGAGTGCTGGTCCCTCTCCCCGTTCACTACGTCCATGTGCACCTCTGACACGCTCGACACATCCTTGAAAGACCGCATCACCACAAACACATTGTCCGGCTGAACTCTCTTCGATACAAGGCCAAGATTTATCTCTGTTTCCAAACCTGAAATTAAAATGAAATTTTAAAAATTTTCGTGAAAAGCTCTAATTACTTTGTGCTCTACATTCTCAAGTGCAGCAGTGGGTAGCCCAGTGGTTAAAGTCTCTGCTCGTCACCCCGAAGACCCGGGTAAGCCTATAGTGATGGATGTGTATGATGTGTGAATGAGCATGATGTCACTCCGACCACCTGAATCGCTGCTTCTTGTGCTCCATCAATTACAACAGGTGAGTGAGTGAGTGAGTTTAGTTTTACGCCGCTTTTAGCAATATTCCAGCAATATCACTAGGCTACCGCACCGTCCCATTTACAACAGCTGTAATATTGCTGAATACTTGCTGTGTTGGATTTTTAATCATCTGAGGGGACATTGTTTTCTACGGGTGGGAATGAGTGAGATCATGAGTGAGTGAGTGAGTTGGGTTTTACGCCGCTTTTAGCAATATTCCAGCAATATCACGGTGGGGGACACCAGAAATGGGCTTCACACATTGTACCCATGTGGGGAATCGAACCCGGGTCTCGCGAACACTTTAATCACTAGGCTACCCCACCGCCCGAGTGTGAGATCATGAGTTAATGTATGATGTCAGAGTGAATGCAACAAAGGAGTGATTTTGGTACTGAATGAATGATGAATGAATGAATGAATACTTTAATGAAAGAGTGAGGGAGTGAACTTCCTTGAAACAATACCAGAGTTTGAATTATATCACAGAATGTAGTGTTTCAAGGGTCCACAGACCAATGCAAAGACATTAAACAATTTTCATGCGCTATTTCATGAGAAAAGCTGAAAATATGATGCATGCTTCTTGGAAAATGGGGTGGTGGGTTAGCCTAGTGGTTAAAGCGTTCGCTCGTCACGCATCGTCACGCAGAAGAGCCGGGTTCGAATACCCACATGGGTACTATGTGTGAAGCCCATTTCTGGTTCCCCTGCCCTGATGTTGCTGGAATATTGCTAAAAGCATCGTAAAAATAAATTCACTCACTCACTCTTGGAAAATGTTTGTATGTTTATGGCAGCAGTGCGAAAAGTATTTTTGTATTTTAATAAAATGACAAATATCTATTGATATATTTTCAGAGACTGGAATTGAATTGGAGACTTTGAATTTAAACAGTCAGAAGAAAAATTTCCAAGCTCATAGCCATACAACAATACACTTTCTGGTGTCCCCCGCCGTGATATTGCTGGAATATTGCTAAAAGCGGCGTAAAACTAAACTCAGTCAGTCAGTACAACAATACACAAGGGCCATCAGTTGAGCATGGAGAGTCCTTGGATAGGTGACTGTGTTTGGCAGCTTGACTCCTGAGAGTTTCTAGGACTTCATTCCTGTCTCATGATGAAGCACGTGATACGTGTGGGCTCACCATAGGCAAGTGAGTTTATTCAAAATCGCCTCTGTTCACCCAGCAGAAAATACGTACACGGTGGAATAAGTCATGTGACTATTAACCTTCAACGCTTCACAGGCAGCTTTGGCTATCCGGGGTAATAATAATCAGATTGTTTGGGTGCTTCGAGCATGCATTATGCGTGGAGAAATGTGCATGATAAATGGACTATTATTATTATTATAAATTAATGGTCCCTATACAATCTTATGCAATGAGACCTCACAGGAAATGCATGCAAGGGGCTAAGTGCTATGTGATGGTGCCGCTTATACTAAAGTTCACAGTAAACATTACATTGGAACAAGATACGTCCGCTTATTCTTTCTGAATGTATGGGATTCAAATCCTATGTTACCACATAGGGCAACCCATACCATTTTAACTGACTTGTTTGGCTGATAGTATTGCTAAGAGAATGTTTTGGATGTTGCTGTTGGTGGTGACAAGTGGTTAAAGTGGTCGCTCGTCACACCAAGACCCGGGTTCGATACCCTACATGGGTACAATGGGTGAAGCCCATTTCTGGTGTCATCCGCCGTGATATAGCTTTAAAATTGCTAAAAGCGTTGTAAGACCCACTCACTCACTATGGGTAAATACTAAGGTTATGGGTTGTGTGAACTTATCAACCATTTTACCTGACTTAAGGTATTTCTCCTTGTGTTCCTCGCTCATGTATTTCCTCAACACCTCCTCGATCTGAGCCATTTTCTTCTGTGCGTTCTTAACCTTCTTACTTTCATTTGAGTTGACCACTGTCAGGTTATAGGTGAGAGGTTGAACAGTGTCATCACTACGGTAACTTGACTCAAGCAGCTTTTTTTCAGTTTCATCAGAAATGAGTGACAAAGTGTCTGTGAAAACATCATCCGGTATTATCCAGGGGAGACAACTGCCCAGCTTGTCATTTAGCAAAACCTGGAAAAACAGATATTTTATTTGGACATTAAAAAAGTAACTTGAGACCTGGGAAAGAAAGGTTTATAATATTTACTGCTACATTGACAGAAATCTGATATGACCCATCTTGACAGATCTTGATTAAAGCTATTGTCTAACGTTAAAGGCACAATGTCATGCTCCACAATATGTTGGTCTATAATATATATATTGGGGCATATGCACTCACTTTAGCTTCATATTGATACAAAAATTATCCCTTACAACTTTGAGGCGAACAGCTTCCAAACAGATAACACTTGCCATGTATGGAATGTAAATCCGTACATCGAAAACGGTCGCATTATGTGGGTGTGTCCTGAACTGGCCTCAATCACAAGTTGTGTTATAGGATATTCTTAAAGACCGTTCCAAGGGACATAACTCTATGGGGTTTGCTTGAAATAAAGTTTGGTTGGTAGAGGGTGAGAGGGTTGATTTAATGCAATGTTGCATTAATTCATTCGAACTTTTTTAATTTCATATTGTAATCTTAATACGTAAATTCATTCTGAATAAATTATATGGTAGCTTTGCTGGGGACTGATTAATGAGAGAAATGCAATGTTGATTTTTAGAGAAGTGTGGCATTTAAGTTACAGTAACCCAGCTGACTGACTTGACTGAAGAAGGCATTCGTTCTCTGATTTTTAATTATTTCTCTCCTAAATATTTAGGAAAATAATGCATAAAAATCATATAATTTACAAAATAAAGTGAAACATTTCTTTGTAAAAAGCATTAAAATGTATTGAAATGAAAACTATTTGCTACTATATTCTGTTATCTAAGGACTTAGGGGTGGTGGGGTAGCCTAGTGGGTAAAGCGTTCACTCGTCACTCCGAAGGCCCGGGTTCGATTTCCCACATGGGTAAAATGTGTGAAGCCCATTTCTGGTGTCCCCCGCCGTGATATTGCTGGAATATTGCTAAAAGGGGCATAAAACCAAACTCACTCACTCACTATCTAAGGATTTCTTAAAGATGTTGAATAAGAAGAATGGTATTTGGTATGAAGTACTTACTAGCATAACAGTTGGTACATTCTCACTTTCCCGCAGTAGTTGTTGAGTCAGATAGCTCTGGTTTGGTGCTGACTGATTGGAACCTGTCCAGTGAGGATCAAGGATTTCCAAACTGAAGCCATTACTGTAACACATATCCGAGAGAGGCTGGAACACGTCACGCATAATGGCGAGCCTCTCCACACAACTGTCTGAAAAAAAATATGTCAATATTGAGTGTGTTGGTTCAGCACTTTCTGGTGTGTTGTCCTACTTGGTCCTCCTTTCACAAAGCACTCAGGTGATCGTAAGTCACTAAGGTAACCTTAATGCAATGCTAAAGAATGGGAGTTAAGGTTAACCTTAGTAAAGGTTGCTTCGTGAAAGGAGCCCCTGGTGTAATATCATTCTCTACCTGTTGTATTGGCCTTTTCTACCTGTTGTATTGTCCTTCTCTACCTGTTGTAATGTCCCTACCTAGCTGGTGTAATGTCCCTTCATACCTGGTGTAATGTCCCTACCTACCTACCTGGTGTAATGTCCCTACCTACCTACCTGGTGTAATGTTCCTACCTACCTGGTGTAATGTTCCTACCTACCTGGTGTAATGTCCCCTCTACCTGGTGTAATGTCCCTACTTGGTGTAATGTCCCTACCTACCTGTTGCAATGTCCCTACCTACCTACCTGGTGCAATGCCCCTACCTGGTGTAATGTCCCTACCTACCTACCTGTTGCAATGTCCCTACCTACCTACCTGGTGTAATGTCCCCTACCCACCAGGTCCCCCAACCTGGTGCAATGTCCCTACCTGGTACCTGGTGTAATGTCCCTACCTGGTGCAATGTCCCTACCTACCTACCTGGTGTGTAATGTCCCTACCTACCTACCTGGTGTAATGTCCCCTACCTACCTGGTGCACCTACCTACCTGAGATAATGTCCCAACCTGGTGCAATGTCCTACCTACCTGGTGTAATGTCCCTACCTGGTGTAATGTCCCTACCTACCTGGTGCAATGTCCCTACTTACCTGTCCCTACCTACCTGGTGTAATGTCCCTACCTGGTGCAATGTCCCTACCTACCTGGAGAGTAATGTCCTACCTGGTGTAATGTCCCTCTGGTGCAATGTCCCTACCTGGTGTAATGTCCTACCTGGTGCAATGCCCCTACCTGGTGCAATGTCCCTACCTACCTGTAATCTCCCTAACCTGCAATGTCCTGGTACCTGGTGTAATGTCCCTACCTGGTTGTAATGTACCTACCTGGTGTAATGTCCCTACTACCTGGTGTACCTGCCTGGTGCATGTCCCTACCTACCTGGTGTAATGTCCCTACCTGGTGTAATGTCTACCTGGTACCTACCTGGTGTAATGTCCCCTGGTGTAATGTCCTACCTGGTGTAATGTCCCTACCTGGTGCAATGTCCCTACCTACCTACCTGGTGTAATGTCCCTACCTACCTGGTGTAATGTCCCTACCTGGTGTGTCCCTACCTGTCCCTACCTGGTGTAATGTCCCTACCTGGTGTAATGTCCCTACCTGGGTGCAATGTCCTCCCTACCTGGATGTAATGTCTACCTACTGGTGTAATGTCCCTACCTACCTGGTGTAATGTCCCTACCTGGTGTAATGTCCCTACCTACCTGGTGCAATGTCCCTACCTACCTGGTGTAATGTCCTACCTGGTGTAATGTCCCTACCTACCTACCTGGTGCAATGTCCCTACCTAATGTCCTGGTGTGTGTAATGTCCCTACCTGGTGGTTGTAATGTCCTACCTACCTGGTGCAAATGTCCCTACCTACCTGGTGTAATGTCCCTACCTGGCTGGGTGCAATGTCCCTACCTACCTGGTGTAATGTCCTACCTACCTGCTTGGTGTAATGTCCCTACCTACCTGGTGTAATGTCCCTACCTGGTGTAATGTCCCTACCTGGTGCAATGTACCTACCTGGTGTAATGTCCCTACTGGGTGCAATGTCCCTACCTACCTGGTGTAATGTCCCTACCAGGCACAATGTCCTACCTACCTGGGTAATGTCCTACCTGGTGTGCAATGTCCCTATCTGGTTGCAATGCCTACCTGGTGTAATGTCTCTACCTGGTGCAATGCCCCTACCTACCTGGAGTAATGTCCTCTACCTGGTTGTAAATGTCCTATCTACCTGGAGTAATGTCTCCACCAGTTGTACCTGTTGCTATCCTACCTGGTTGCAATGTCCCTACCTACCTGGAATAATGTCTCCACCTGTTGCAATGTTGCTACCTACCTGGAGTAATGTCCCCTACCTACCTGTTGTCCCTACCTGTTGCTATCTACCTGGTGTAATGTCCTACCTGTTGTAATGTCTCCACCAGTGGTACTGGTTGCAATATCTACCTGGAGTAATGTCCCTGTCCTACCTGGAGTGTAATGTCTCCACCTGGTTGTAATGTTGCTATCTACCTGGAGTAATGTCTCCACCAGTTGTACTGTCCTACCTACCTGGTGTAATGTCCCTACCTACCTGGGTAATGTCTCCACCAGTTGTACTGTTGCTATCTACCTGGAGTAATGTCCCTACCTGGTGCCATGTCCCTACCTACCTGTAGTAATGTCTCCACCAGTTGTACTGTTGCTATCTACCTGGAGTAATGTCCCTATCTACCTGGAGTAATGTCTCCACCAGTTGTACTGTTGCTATCTACCTGGAGTAATGTCCCTATCTACCTGGAGTAATGTCTCCACCAGTTGTACTGTTGCTATCTACCTGGAGTAATGTCCCTATCTACCTGGAGTAATGTCTCCACCAGTTGTACTGTTGCTATCTACCTGGAGTAATGTCCCTATCTACCTGGAGTAATGTCTCCACCAGTTGTATTGTTGCTATCTACCTGGAGTAATGTCCCTATCTACCTGGAGTAATGTCTCTACCTAATGCCATGTCCCTATCTACCTGGAGTAATGTCTCCACCAGTTGTACTGTTGCTATCTACCTGGAGTAATGTCTCCACCAGTTGTACTGTTGCTATCTACCTGGAGTAATGTCCCTATCTACCTGGAGTAATGTCTCCACCAGTTGTATTGTTGCTATGGAGTAATGTCCCTATCTACCTGGGTAATGTCTCCACCACCAGTTGCTATCTGTTGCTATCTACCTGGAGTAATGTCTCCACCAGTTGTATTGTTGCTATCTACCTGGAGTAATGTCCCTATCTACCTGGAGTAATGTCTCCACCAGTGGTATTGTTGCTATCTACCTGGAGTAATGTCCCTATCTACCTGGAGTAATGTCTCCACCAGTTGTAATGTCCCTATCTACCTGGAGTAATGTCTCCACCAGTTGTACTGTTGCTATCTAACTGGTGTAATGTCTCTATCTACCTGGAGTAATGTCTCCACCAGTTGTACTGTTGCTATCTACCTGGAGTAATGTCCCTATCTACCTGGAGTAATGTCTCCACCAGTTGTACTGTTGCTATCTAACTAGTGTTTTAGTCAGGTAGATAACACAACACATAACCACTGATCAATACCAGCATCATAGCCTTTGTTCAATACCATTCCCCTGTTAATACCGGCTAATTACACCTGTACAACCATGGTTCAGCTTTAACGAGAGCACTAAGCTTGATGTATTTGTTCAAGTAATGACACTTTTCTTTCCGCTGGTCCACGCCCTCAAAGAAATCCAATAAATACTTGCTGACATTGTGCCTGGAGAGAGCCCAGCCAGCAAGCTTACATCAATAACACAATGAGATCGGTTCAGCTGGTGATCCTGGGAGGACTCTCACAGACCTTAAGACCTTTATTAACTTTTCTCATGGTTATTAATAGAATAATGATTCACATTAGAATTGATATACTCTTGCAAAAACAATATTTTAATTAATCTCATAAAACTATGGTTGAAAGCTTGAAATTGTTTCATTTACTGAAGGGATGGTGTTCCCTTGAGGGCAACTTTGAAGTAAGTCCAGTATTGATCTTCTTTACAATAGATGGTTTTATATTTTTCATTAGCAGACTTCAATGAAGGAGACACACTTGATCATCTCAGTGTACATCTATGAATCTGAGAGCCAAGTAAATGGATTCAGTACCAAAGGCTGCTCAAACATCACCCCAAATGTTGGTTGTGCACTATTGTCTGACAAGTGAGCAGTGTTGTGAGACAAATAATTATTATTATTATTTTTTTAATGAGCATGGTTCATGTGATGTGGGAAATTTGAAAAATAGTCTTTTTCTGACAATAACATTTTTGGCCTGAACAACTGTTTCATGAGTTCATGAGTGAGTTTGTGTGTGCGTGTGTCATGAGTGAGTGAGCGAGCGATAATAACACTGAACCTAAGTTTACTATAGCAGTGTAATGAATAATACTGGCCTAAGTTTACTTTAGCAGTGTAACGAATAATACTGAACCTAAGTTTACTATAGCAGTGTAACGAATAATACTGGCCTAAGTTTACTATAGCAGTGTAACGAATAATACTGACCTAAGTTTACTACAGCAGTGTAACGAATAATACTGGCCTAAGTTTACTTAAGCAGTGTAACGAATAATGGTGGCCTAAGTTTACTATAGCAGTGTAACGAATAACACTGGCCTAAGTTTACTATAGCAGTGTAACGAATAATACTGGCCTAAGTTTACTATAGCAGTGTAACAAATAATACTGGCCTAAGTTTACTATAGCAGTGTAACGAATAATACTGGCCTAAGTTTACTATAGCAGTGTAACGAGCCTAAGTTTACTATAGCAGTGTAACGAATAATACTGAGCCTAAGTTTACTATAGCAGTGTAACGAATAATACTGAGCCTAAGTTTACTATAGCAGTGTAACGAATAATACTGAACCTAAGTTTACTATAGCAGTGTAACGAATAATACTGGCCTAAGTTTACTATAGCAGTGTAACGAATAATACTGAACCTAAGTTTACTATAGCAGTGTAACGAATAATACTGAACCTAAGTTTACTATAGCAGTGTAACGAATAATACTGAACCTAAGTTTACTATAGCAGTGTAACGAATAATACTGGCCTAAGTTTACTATAGCAGTGTAACGAATAATACTGAACCTAAGTTTACTATAGCAGTGTAACGAATAATAATACTGAACCTAAGTTTACTATAGCAGTGTAACGAATAATACTGGCCTAAGTTTACTATAGCAGTGTAACGAATAATACTGGCCTAAGTTTACTATAGCAGTGTAACGAATAATACTGAACCTAAGTTTACTATAGCAGTGTAACGAGCCTAAGTTTACTATAGCAGTGTAACGAATAATACTGAACCTAAGTTTACTATAACCTAAGTTTACTATAGCAGTGTAACGAATAATACTGAACCTAATACTGAACCTAAGTTTACTATAGCAGTGTAACGAATAATACTGGCCTAAGTTTACTATAGCAGTGTAACGAATAATACTGGCCTAAGTTTACTTATAGCAGTGTAACGAATAATACTGAACCTAAGTTTACTATAGCAGTGTAACGAATAATACTGAACTTAAGTTTACTATAGCAGTGTAACGAATAATACTGGCCTAAGTTTACTATAGCAGTGTAACGAATAATACTGGCCTAAGTTTATTATAGCAGTGTAACGAATAATATTGAACCTAAGTTTACTATAACAGTGTAACGAATAATACTGAGCCTAAGTTTACTATAGCAGTGTAACGAATAATACTGAGCCTAAGTTTACTTAGACTAATAGCTTATGTATTGCTTAGTGAAGCCTAAAATCACAACTGTAAATAAACGTTGAATTAGTGTCCAGTACAATATTATATCATGCAAACGTGACATTTGCGCAAAACTATTCGAATATGGACCCTGTTCCACAAAGTTGTGCGTAAGTTGTCAAAGTTGTGTACGTATTGACTAAGATGCACGTAACTCCACTTCTTTAATACAGACTTATGATCGCTTTGTGGAGCGGGATCCAGGTGAGCTAACGAAGCTTACCTGATTCACAGGCTGCAACGAAGAGACGAATCTCTCTGGGCCTCTCATCCTTGAACTCGTTCACGTTGCCTAGCAACAAATGCTGCACGGACTTTGGATAATCGTCAAGGCTGATTCCTCTGTGGCCGATGGATGTCTGGCTTGTTCGATGAGACCCAACCGGGGTTGGAATTTTGAACGACTTATTCTCAATAGTTTCAGAAGAAAACTGCTTCGCAGGTCTGCTTTCCGCATTCGCACTGGCCTCTTTTTCAGATTTGACTGGCTTTGATTGGTTGGCGGCTTTCGAGGACTCTTCCACGTGCAAGTTAACGTCACTCGATGACGTCAAGCTGTGAATGCGTTTCTGCCGACCCCGAGGACCCTTTGACCTGAATGAAAGATTCGCATTTCACTGATAGTCATGACATAAATAAGGTGTGAATGGATTAGCAATTAGAAGTCACAGATTTATGTAACTTTGAGTCAGATCTAAACTTCCTGGGCCGCATTCCTATTCCGCTGTGTTTATTGTCGGTAATATTCAAACTATATGTATGTCCTCTATAATTACCCGGGTCTGGACCAAACAATCCAGTGATTGATGGTTGGTTGGTGGTTGATTAACGCCACACTCTGTTAGAAAGATTGAGTGGGTGAGTTTAGTGTTACGCCGAACTCCGCAATGTTTCAGCTATGTGGCGGCGGTCTGTAAACAATCGAATATGGACCAGACAATCCAGTGATCAACACCATGAGCATCGCTCTATGCAGCTGGGATACGATGACATGTGTCAACCAAGTCAGCAAACCTAACCACCCGATCCCGTTAATCGCCTTTTACGACAAGCATGGGTTACTGAAGATCTTCACGGGCCTCCAGTGACCGACAATAGAGCTGGAATATCACTGAGTATTGGGTTAAAACAAACAAACACCACACACTGGACATTATCCAGACAAATGATAGTCTCCAAGGCCACCACAGGACGTCCTGGTCTGCCGAGTACGCACAGGTTTAACATTATAACAGGCATTTAACGTTTGGGGAATGGAAGCCCTATACGTCTTCAGCAGCAATTCCTTGTCCTTCAAGTCATTCGGGGTTCCAATGTCAGAGAACTCGTGTGACCAATTGGAAGCCACCTAAGTAGTGACGTATATATTTTGCGATTTTTTTGTATGTTATTATGTACTTTAATAACTAATTACTAATAATTTGTGGTCAGACTTCTCCTCCACAGGTCCACCAATCATCACCTATATCAATATGCGAGTATCAACCATGAATTGTAACCGACAAAAACTGTATCATGATGAACTTCCTACAAAATCTTACCAGTACATAAGTGTTACATAGTTTTGATGATGTATGTTTCCAGGTATTTGTTTGTCTTGTATGTTGGTTAACGTCGTTCTCAGCAATATTTCAGGTATAGGACGACTCAATTGGTTTTGTATCCGTTACCATTTCCATATGTTAATAACCATTTTTTGTAGAATAATTTAAAGCTTGATTACTATCTCACGTCAGAATACATTAAAGATGCAGTTTATGATGATTTATATTCAGGATAATATTAAAAAACATTATTTTCTGAAACCAAATGCTAGGGATGGCTACCCGTGAAGGTCCGGGTTAGAATATTGATCTTCAGTAACCCATGCTTGTCGTAAGAGGCGACTAACGGGATCGGGTAGTCAGGCTCGCTGAAATGGTTGACACATGCCATCTTTTCCCAATTGTGCAGATCGATGCTCATGCTGTTGATCAGTGGATTGTCTGGTCCAGACTCGATTATTTACAGACCGCCGCCATATAGCTGGAATATTTCTGAGTGCGGCGTAAAACCAAACTCACTCACACACTCACGCTAGGGATGGTATTCAGGAATGTCGCCACTAATCAGGATGAGGAAATTAAAAGATGCTCATGTCTCACGCTTGTTGATGCTTCCGGTACTGTTTGGTGACGTTGTGACGTCATGGTATCCCGACACTGCAGATTGTTATTGTAACGAACATCTTCTTCTTTTTCTTATTATATGATATTTATATAGCGCACATATCCACACAACTAGTACATGCTCAAGGCAATGGCATTTTCTTCATTTTTTTTTTATCAGCACTGCTTTATGCCTATGAAATATGCCTACGAATTATAGTTTGGAGACAATATTTTGCTTGTTCCTGTTGTTTAACGCCACACTCAGCAATATTCCAGCTATATTCCGGCGGTCTGTAAATAATCGAATCTGGACCAGATAATCCAGTGAACAACATCATGAACATGGACCTACGCAATTTGGATACGATGAAATGTGTCAACCACGTCAGCGCCGATGCTGTTAGTCGCCTTTTACGAAAAGCATGGGTTGCTGAAGACCAATTCTAACCCGGATCTTCATGGGTTTGTTCTAATTACTATTTAACCGTCTTGCCAACCGCGCCAGTGTGGTAATGGAATACTATCGGGAAGGGTGTTCAGGTCGATGACTTGGTTGACTCATGTCATAGTACCCCATAGTATAGATGCTCATGACGTTGATCACTAGATTGTCAGGTCAGGAGTTATTGTTCAAAGACCGACGTAGCATAGATAGACTATTGTTGACTGTCGCGTTAAAAAGAGTCGATAACCACCACGTGGTGTTCAGGAAACAATCGACAGTAGGCCCTACATCAGTATTGTAGCCCGATTCTCAGGGGTCTCACGTGTTACTGTTGGGTAGAACGTTCTTGTTTGTTTCTGTGGTCCCATGTGTTACTGTTGGGTAGAACGTTCCTCGAGTTCGGGAACTGTTTGTTTCTGTTCTCCCATGTGTTACTGTTGGTCGTAGAACGTTCCGCGAGTTCGGGGACTGTTTGTTTCTGTGGTCCCATGTGTTACTGTTGGGTAGAACGTTCCTCGAGTTCGGGAACTGTTTGTTTCTGTGGTCCCATGTGTTACTGTTGGGTAGAACGTTCCTCGAGTTCGGGGACTGTTTGTTTCTGTGGTCCCATGTGTTACTGTTGGGTAGAACGTTCCTCGAGTTCGGGGACTGTTTGTTTCTGTGGTCCCATGCGTTACTGTTGGGTAGAACGTTCCTCGAGTTCGGGGGACTGTTTGTTTCTGTGGTCCATGCGTTACTGTGGTCCCATGTGTTACCGTTGGTAGAACGTTCCTCGAGTTCGGGGACTGTTTCTGTGGTCCCATGTGTTATTGTTGGGTAGAACGTTCCTGTTACTGTTGTTCGTGGGGGTACTGTTTGTTTTTGTGTGGTCCCATGTGTTACTGTTGGGTAGAACGTTCCTCGAGTTCGGGGACTGTTTGTTTCTGTGGTCCCATGTGTTACTGTTGGGTAGAACGTTCCTCGAGTTCGGGGACTGTTTTTGTTTCTGTGGTCCCATGTGTTACTGTTGGGTAGAACGTTCCTCGAGTTCGTTCGGGGACTGTTTGTTTCTGTGGTCCCCCATGTGTTACTGTTGGGTAGAACGTTCCTCGAGTTCGTTCCCATGTGTTACCGTTGGGTAGAACGTTCCGGGGACTGTTTGTTTCTGTGGTCCCATGTGTTACTGTTGGGTAGAACGTTCCTCGAGTTCGGGACTGTTTGTTTCTGTGGTCCCATGTTTACTGTTGGGTAGAACTTGTTGGGTAGAACGTTCCTCGAGTTCGGGGACTGTTTGTTTCTGTGGTCCCATGTGTTACTGTTGGGTAGAACGTTCCTCGAGTTCGGGGACTGTTTGTTTCTGTGGTCCCATGTGTTACTGTTGGGTACTGTTTGTTTCTGTGGTCCCATGTGTTATTGTTGGGTAGAACGTTCCTCGAGTTCGGGGACTGTTTGTTTCTGTGGTCCCATGTGTTACTGTTGGGTAGAACGTGCCTCGAGTTCGGGGACTGTTTGTTTCTGTGGTCCCATGTGTTACTGTTGGGTAGAACGTTCCTCGAGTTCGGGGACTGTTTGTTTCTGACATCGAGCACGTCCTCGAATACCCATGTTGCGTAGAACGTTCTTCTAGTTCGGGGACTGTTTGTTTCTGTGGTCCCATGTGTTACTGTTGGGTAGAACGTTCCTCGAGTTCGGGGACTGTTTGTTTCTGTGGTCCCATGTGTTACTGTTGGGTAGAACGTTCCTCGAGTTCGGGGACTGTTTGTTTCTGTGGTCCCATGTGTTACTGTTGGGTAGAACGTTCCTCGAGTTCGGGGACGGTTTGTTTCTGTGGTCCCATGTGTTACTGTTGGGTAGAAGTTCGTTCCTCCCATGTGTTACTGTTGGGTAGAACGTTCCTCGAGTTCGGGGACTGTTTGTTTCTGTGGTCCCATGTGTTACTGTTGGGTAGAACGTTCTTCTAGTTCGGGGACTGTTTGTTTCTGTGGTCCCATGTGTTACCGTTGGGTAGAACGTTCCTCGAGTTCGGGGACGGTTTGTTTCTGTGGTCCCATGTGTTACCGTTGGGTAGAACGTTCTTCTAGTTCGGGGACTGTTTGTTTCTGTGGTCTCATGTGTTACTGTTTGGTTGAACGTTCCTCGAGTTCGGGGACTGTTTGTTTCTGAAATCGAACACGTCCTCGAATACCCTTTGAAGGTGTTCTGCCTGTCACATACCATAAGCGACGGCCCATGAAGATCTGGGTTAGATTCGGTCTTCAGGAACCCATGCTTGTCGTTGGGGCGACTGACGGGATCATCGGATGGTTAACCGGACCATGTTCACGTGCGCATCACAAAAAAACTCTTGCACGAAATTGCGTGTTTGCATGGAATTCATAACAGGTTGTGAATGGAATATGTATTTACTAATTTCGATAGAAAGAAACAATTCCTTTTAAAGTGAAAAGGAGCCCCAGTGAGAAGGTAGATTCAGAACCGGAGGGTTTTAGCATTGCCAAAAGGGCAAGGCAGAAAGGAAAATAATGTGGTTCAGGGACTGCGAGGCTACATCCAATCTTACAAGAGACAAGTCACCGTCGAAGAAAGAAGCCATACGAAGCTGGGTGACACGTCGTTACGTCACCTACGTCATAAGTAGGGTCCTACGACATCATGGGATACTGCTGACCACTGTCCAAGGATTCCTCTGTGGCGGTGGGGTAGCCGAGTGGTTATAACGTTCGCTCATCACGCCCAAAACTCGGATTCGATTCTCCACATGGGTACACTGTGTGAAACCCATTTCTGGTGTCACCCGCCGTGATGTTACTGGTATATTTCTAATGGCGGCGTAAAACTAAAATCACTCACTTTATTGGACTACAGTTAGTTGTATCATTAGATTCCTCGAGCCAACCACGGACTCTGGAGCATCGTGGGGGGGCTGGGTGGGGTAGCCTAGTGGTTAAAGCGTTCGCTCGTCACGCCTAAAGCCCGATTCCCACATCGGTGCAGTGTGTGAAGCCCATTTCTCTTGTTACCCCGCCGTGATATTGCTGGAATATTGCTTAAAGCGGTGTAAAATCCAACTCACTCACTCTTGTACAGATGAGGTTCAACTATAACGGGGTTGACCCTGTACGACATCCCCGACCGCGTCATACCAAAAGACGTTAAAATATGGTACTTGTTGGCCCCTGCCTGGCGCTCGGCATTAATGGGTACAACAAGGACTGGTCGGCTCGGAGTCAGTATAATGTGTCTGAGTGGGATATTCATGCTTCACTACGGCATGGTATCTCAGTGGGCTAGCACTATAAAACCAGCTTAAGTCTGGGCTAGTACAAGCAGCCGCACATACACATACACATACACACGCATGCACGTCGTCATATGAGCGAAATATTCTCAAGCACGACGTAAAACCCAATTTCACCTCACCTCACCTCACCTGGCAGGGTTCCATTGTTCTGAACCCATCAGCGCAATATCACGTTCACTGTAATTAACTTGCACGTTGTAAGTACGTAATGTTGATTGGTTGGTTTGTTGTTTAACGCTGAAGTCAGCAATATACCAGCTATATGGAGGCGGTCTGTAAATAATCGAGACTGGACAAGACAATCCAGTTAACAATAGCATGACCATTGATCTACACTACTGGGATACGATGACATGTGACCATTGATCTACACTACTGGGATACGATGACATGTGTCTGACCACCCGATTGCGATAGCTGCCTCTCACGACAAGCATGGGTTGCTGAAGATCATTTCTAACCCGGATCTTCACGGGTGACGTACGTAATGGTGTGAATGGGTCTAACATTAAATGCTTTAGATGCAATAATGGGTAAGTTATTGTCAAGCCGTTCTAAGCGCTATTCTGGCAATAACATCAGAATGAAGCACATTCTACCGATGTATGAATCGAACCCGAGCTTTTCAGTTATTATTATCATTCATTGTAAAAAAAGCAGACGAAAACAATCTGAGATGACAACCCTACATCTGTTTCATTCCGAAAATATCGTAAATATCCGGAACATGTGGCTTACATCATTCTTTCGAGATACAACATTAAGGCTGGTACATTGCAGATGTTGTGCCAACAGTTCGGCAATTCGAGCAAGGGGAGTGAGTGAGTGAGTTTAGCTTTACGCCGCACTGGACCAGACAATCCAGTGATCTACAGCATGACCATCGATCTGCGCAATTGGGAACCGATGACATGTGTCAACCAAGTCAGCGAGCCTGACCAGCCGATCCCGTTAGTCGCCTCTTACGACAAGCATGGGTTACTGAAGATCAATACTCTAACCCGGACCTTCACGGGTCTCGAGCAAGGAGAGGGTGGAACGTGAGTTAATGTTACAAGTGCTGCCAGGTGGCTCATGGTTAGTTCAAAATAACAGAATGTGCCTCAGTATGTGAATATGCCCTATAATAGATTGGTGAATACACAATGCCATTTAGAAAGTGGTCAAATGGTAACACATGTTATATTTGGAACGCCCCTTTTTCAGTTACGTACAGATTCTAGTACTTTTGTAGTGTTGAGTCCCATCCGGGATTCGAACCCACACCCACAGCGTTAGGCACCTAATCGCCAACACACCGAAGCCCCGGTGGCAGCGTGGGTTAGACGGCTGATTTTGTGTGCTGGCAATTAGGTGCCTGACTCTGAAGGTGTGGGTTCGAATTCCGGATGGGACTCAACCCAACTACAGCACTAGAATCTGAGAAAGAGTAATCCCAAATATAACATGTGTTCCAAAATAGTTGGCAAAAAATTAATTTGCTGCTAGCTTATAGTGTTACAAGCCCATGTGTGTTGAACGTGGCAAGTGCGTAACATTACTTACTGTCCCGGGTCTGAGAACGTTCTCCCCTTGTCCAGGCCGGAAGAACAGCTGCTTCCCATGGCGTCGGGCGTGGTCGTCAGGTTCCAGGAGTGGTTTTACGTGGGCAATTCACACAACGTCGACTTGGATCTTTCTTAAACAAAACACTCATTATTCCGCCTTCCCATCAACGAAAGTCTGGGACAAAGGTCTTGACGATCACGTCCGAGCCAATTTACGCAAAGAGAAGTACCTTCGGTCCAAGAAATCTATCGTCAATTCATTTCACGTTACAGATTGAACTGTGAGGTGCACATCCCACATAAAGGACTATCTGAAGGAAATTCGACACAGGGATGAACAAATGTATTGTTGTCATTGTCAGCATTAATTCAATTCACTCTCTGCATGTGTGTGGACACATGGGGCCTTTCAGGTCAGTACCTGGTCACACCACCCCTTGCACCCGTCACTGCCACCCGCCTTGGACCACCCCACCCCATTCTTCGCCATTCCTCCTGCAACACATTGGCAAGCTGTGTAAATGTCTGAGGACGATGGTGACGTTTACAGACGCGTCGATCAAGTATATCCCTTAGATGCTTGATCGGGTTTTGATCAGGCGATTTGTTGGAAGGCCATGGAAGAACATTGGCGTTTGCATTGGCGAGATAGGCAACTGTTACACGAGCTATGTGGGGTCGAGCGTTGTCATGTTGAAACTGCACCCTCTGGCAGTTAAAAAGTGGAAGGAGGTGAGGTCGCAGGATTTGGTCGATGTAGCGATTTGCTGTAAGATTGCCTTGAACCACCACTTACTCTGATCAACCCGTGCAGGACATGGCTCCCCAAACCATGACGCCTTCTCCACCAAATCTGTCCACGCTCGTGTCGACGTCGATAAAACTTGTCTCCCATTCAACGCTGAACAAAAGGCGTGGCCAATTCTCCAGGTTCCATGCCTGTACCCTGTTGCACCATTGAACACGTCGTTGTTGGTGTAGTCGTGTCAGGACAGGTCCAACTTTCGGTCGATATGCTCAAATTCCCACTTCTCTCAGACGATTTCTGATGGTTTGGTCAGAAATTCTGCGAAGACCAGACACCTCTCCTGCAGTATATGTTGCTGTAGCAAATCGATGAGGTAGATGAGACACCCGGATGATCGATCCTGAGTAGGAGTGGTCACCCTTGATCTTCCACTTCTGGAATAATCTTGGGTCGAATGGAAGCGGGTATATCGATGTCATGATCGATGGCGATATTTCGGTCAGTAGCATTCAATCTTGGTATTGTTGATCTTCGTTTACGTCGTAAATTTCGTATTGAAATGATCAATTTGCTTTCGCCCTTTACAGTTGATGTCACCATTCATGTTCCGACACATTGCACGTGCATTATGTGGAAAACTTGTCTTTCCTGCAATACACTGCATTTTTTATGACAAACGTTTACAAGCACATTTTGGGATGCGTGTGCGTGCATTACACAACAACCACGACATGATTAACGGAATTCAAACATAGGAATTGTCTTATTGACGATTTCTGTCAAAATACATCGAAATGTGATGCTGGCATACCCGTGAAACGCTCTACAAGTGATGCTACCATACCCGTGAAACGCTCTACATGTGATGCTGGTATACCCGTGAAACGCTCTACATGTGATGCTGGCATACCCGGTAAACTCTCTACATGTGATGATAGCATACCCGTGAAACACTCTACATGTGATGCTAGCATACCCGTGAAACGCTGTACATGTGATGCTGGCATACCCGTGAAACGCTCTACAAGTGATGCTAGCATACCCGTGAAACGCTCTACATGTGATGCTGGTATACCCGTGAAACGCTCTACATGTGATGCTGGCATACCCGGTAAACTCTCTACATGTGATGATAGCATACCCGTGAAACACTCTACATGTGATGCTAGCATACCCGTGAAACGCTGTACATGTGATGCTAGCATACCCATAAAACGCTCTCTAGGTGATGCTGGCATACCCGTGAAACACTCTACATGTGATGATAGCATACCTGTGAAACTCTCTACATGTGATGCTGGTATACCCGTGAAACAATCTCCATGTGGCTCTAGCATACCCATGAAACGCTGTACATGTGATGCTGGCATACCCGTGAAACACTCTACATATTAGGCTCGCATACTCGTGAAACGCTCTACATGTGATGCTGGTATACCCGGGAAACACTCTACATGTGATGCTACCATACCCGTGAAACAATCTCCATGTGGCGCTAGCATACCCGTGAAAAGCTGTATATGTGATGCTGGCATACCTGTGAAACTCTCTACATGTGAGGCCGGCATACCCGTGAAACACTCTACAGGTGGTGCTACCATGCCCGTAAAACGCTCTACAAGTGATGCTGGCATACCCGTGAAACACTACAACTGGTGCTAGCATACCCGTGAAACGCTCTACAAGTGATGCTAGCATACCCGTGAAACGCTCTACAAGTGATGCTGGCATACCTGTGAAACACTACAACTGGTGCTAGCATACCCGTGAAACTCTCTACAAGTGATGCTAGCATACCCGTGAAACGCTCTACAAGTGATGTGATGCACTGGCTAGCATACCCGTGAAACCTCTACAAGTGATGCTACATACCCGTGAAACGCTGGTGCTGGCATACCTGTGAAACACTACAAGTGATGCTGGCATACCCGTGAAACGCTCTACAAGTGATGCTGGCATACCTGTGAAACACTACAACTGGTGCTAGCATACCCGTGAAACTCTCTACAAGTGATGCTGGCATACCCGTGAAACGCTCTACAAGTGATGCTGGCATTATGTCGGGATGCACATTTTAAAATAATAAAAATGCAGTTTCATATTATTCATTCAAACAGTTTGTGATTGTCGACAAACGTTTGTCAGTTTGTAAGTCTTGGCACAAAATGGACCAGACAAGTCGAACATTATTAGCATGTTTGTTTTATTGTGCTCCCTCTATTGGTTTCTCGTATGTAGACAAGTCGCAAACAGGTAGACGCAGATTACATGTTTACTTAGATAGGGACATTTCAGAAAGTATTTAATGTAGAAGAAAAGAACAAATTTCGCAATTTCGTCACTTTCTAACTGTTTCGACATCGATTTGGATTCATTTCCACATCGCTCAATGTTGATCGCACATAGTTCACATTAAGAATCATGATTCAAAAGTTTCCCTTTTTGTTAAATCTTGAAACAAACATTTGTCCCATCAACTAAACAGTGTACCATATCTTTTAAAAACATATTTGAAGCTGCAGCATGTCAACATGGATTTCAACTTTATTGAAATAGTTTAAAGAACATAAATTAACTCTGTCTCCATAGCTACAGTGACATCACTAGATCATAAAACACTAAGGAGTGAGTGAGTTTAGTTTTACGCCGCACTCAGCAATATTCCAGCTATATGGCAGCGGTCTGTCAATAATCGAGTCTGGACCAGACAGTCCAGTGAGCAACAGCATGAACATCGATCTGCGCAATTGGGAACCGATGGCATGTGTCAACCAAGCCTGACCACCCGATCCCGTTAGTCGCCTTACGACAAGCATGGGTTACTGAAGATCAATTCTCACCCGGATCTTCACGGGTAAAACACTAAGGTGTAACGTCGAGAATTAGTGTGAACTGCAACCAGGTTTTGTCCTTAAGGATTATGGCACTGAAGTTGTCAGATATGTACGTAGACAAACAGTCTTACCAGAAGGACGTCTCTGCAGTAGGATGTTCATCCTGAAGCTCCCCTGGAGAATAAAGAACTTTCATCTGGACTAGTCTATATAAGTACCTAACCCTGCTTATCTAGTTAAACAGTGATATGTACGTAATTGAACTAAGAGGAATTATAAGAACATAATAAATGAATAGTCACGTAGAAAAGACTCGTGTTGGGGCGATTATTTTCGCCCAATGTTGATGTCTGGGTTGCAGGAGTTGGTCGTCATGTAGTCACGCTGTGGTATAAATATTGACCAAAGTCAAGTCGATGTTTAACCTGATGGCGTGTCTGGATGTAGATGACTTTTGGAAGGATAAACGTGCACAGTGTAAATGAAAACGGTCACTCGCTAGCCAGATCATGATCTCGCTATTTAGTGTGTGTATGTTTTCATGATGTTCAAATTAACCATGTTGTTTCTCGTGTACAAGTTCCCGACATGCAGCGACGGCATGGAAGGCGAGTGAATTCTGGTTTAACACTCCATTCAGCAATATTCCAGCAACAACACGATCCCAACTGCTGCGTCTGGATGAAGTTAACCAACGTCAGACAGCAATATTTAGCCCGTGAGCATGGTTTCATATCGTGGTTAGACTAACGCTTAGTCTCTGAATATATATAATTTTGATGGTAACATATGATATTATTTAAATTGAAAAGGAGCCCTATTGAGTTGGGAGATCTAGACTTGCTTCATTTAGAGCTCTAGCATTGCAGGGAGGGCTGGGCATTAGGGAAAACAATGTGGTTCAGGGACTGTGAGATAGATTGAAACAAACCCCGCCCTGTACACGCTAGTGAACAAACCAAGGCTAACGCTTAGTCTCTGAATACATATAATTTTGAAAGTAACAAATAATCCCATTTAAATTGAAAAGGAGCCCCAGTAAGATGGGAGATGCGGGACTGGCTTCATTTAGGCAGTAGGAAAATAATGTGGTTCATGGACTTCCTGACAGACTACGTCGTTGTCTGCGGAGGAGGGTTGTTGGGTGTATTTAGGTCCATCCATAGAACACATTTAGCACGTAGATCTTCTCTGACCTATGATCAGTCTACAGTACGCCTCGTATACGTTACGCCATTTGCAAATACAGCACGCCATCTGTGTGTATGTCGTTTTACGCCGTACTCAGCAATGTTCTAGCTATATGGCGGCGGTCTGTAAATAATCGAGTCGAGTCGAGACGGGTGAAGATCCGGGTTAGAATTGGTCTTCAGAAACCCATGCTTGTCGTAAGAAGCGACTAGCGGGACCGGGTGGCCAGGCTCACTGACTTGGTTGACAAATGTCATCGTATCTCAGCTGCGGAGATCGTTGCTCATGCTGTTGATCACTGGATTGTCTGGTCCAGACTCGATCATTTACAGACCGCCGCCATATAGGTGGAATATTGCTGAGTGCAGCGTAAAACTAAACTCACTCACTCAAGACAGATTTCTTGCAGTGTAGAAGTGAATATTATACATTTTTCTTTTCCAGTTTTCTTGTTACTTTTGCAATTTTCAAATAAAATATGTTGATCACTGGATTGTCTGGTCCAGACTTGATAATTTACAGACCGCCGCCAGAGAGCTGGAATATTGCTGAGTGCGGCGTAAAACTAACCTCACTCACTCAAGACAGATTTCTTGCAGTGTAGAAGTGAATATTATAAACTGTTCTTTTCGAGTTTTCTTGTTACTTTTGCAATTTTCAAATAAAATATGTTGATCACTGGATTGTCTGGTCCAGACTCGATTATTTACAGACCGCCGCCAGAGAGCTGGAATATTACTGATAGCGGCGTAAAACCATACTCACTCCAAACCATAATTCATAGGCACAACCGGTACTGATAAGGACATCATACAAATACAATCTGTGGTGTCGGGATACCATGACGTCACAATCTGACCAAACAGTACTGTAAATATCAACAACCGTGAGACGTGAGCATCATTTAGTTTCCTCATCCTGATTAATGACGTCAACCCTTATACGAACCCGAGCGTTTGGTTTCAGAAAATAAGGTTTTTCGTTACTATCCTGGATATAAATCATTATAAGCTGCAGCCTGAATGTATTTTGACATGCGATAGTAATCAAGCTTTGAAATATTCTACAAGAAATTGTCATTAACATATAGAAATGGTAACGAATACAAAATCCATTGAGTCAGCCTATCCGCCATGTTGAGTTAGTGTTGCACTTACTTGTCTGTGTGGTGATCATGGCGCCAAAGAGAGGTCCGCTGAACGGTCATTCACTGGTCAGTGCTCCTGGTCTGTCAATGGCAGATCCAGTAGTGTTGTGTCGTTGTCGGAGTCTCCCACGCCCGCAGTTCACAGCGAGGTTGTCACCAGCTCTTGGTAACTATCCCAGATCGATCCATATCCTGTTTGTAAGAGATTGAGCGGAGTTTAATGTATATTCGATTGATGGTGCATTTGTGAGCTGATTAAAGAGCACTTTAGAAGGTAATTATCTTAATGCACATTGGTCCTGAGATTTATGGCTGAAATGTGACGTGGTCAGCTGGACAAGCAATTGAATAACAGACTGTCATTGACAATACGTGCGTGAAATATGCATCGTGTGTAAGGACACACGCTACCATTAGGTGTGAACACCCATGTTACTAAATGCCCATCGTACGCTGTAGTTGTTCACAGTCGGGTACGCTTGTGCCTTGTGCCTGCCCTTTTGTCTCGCGCGAATTACAAGAGATTTCTACTGTACTTGATATAATGTTGAAGAGGGACGAAAAAGAAATTTTGAGTGTTTTCAAGACAATTCTGTAATATGTTCCTAGACAGGACTTCAGACAGGATAGACGAGTGTAGAAATCTGATGGTAATGCTCGATGACATATGGTCAGAACTATTGTATATCACATGTTGTCCATTACACATTTCCCCACAGTTTGAAATGAGGCGTTATGTCACAGTAAGCGGTCTAAATCCTCGCTGAATATTTTAGTCCTCCACAAGGACAAACCGTTGACATTCCGAGGTGAAACAAAATAAATACCCCGAAAGAAGAGAAGAAGCCCCAAAACAGAACCCACGAAAAACAGCGACAAACAAAACCAAGAACAAAAAAAAAATAAAACAAAACAGACAACACCCCCTCCAAAAAACAAACAAAAACAAAAAAACAAAACGAAAAAAACACCCCCAAAACAAAACAAAAACAAAAACAAACAAAACCCAAAACCCCCAAAAAACAAACCCACAACAACACCAAAAACACCAAAAACAACAACAAACAAACAAACAACAACAAGAAACAAACAGACCAGGCAAACAAACAAAAGCAAGCAACAAAAACAAAACAAACCGAAAGAAACAACAAAAACTTCCAGCAGAAAATAGAAGCCAAGAAAAGAGTAAATAAATATCTGAAAACAAGAAAAACAAAACATGAAACAAAAAACATAAAACCAAACAGTAAAGAAACAAAACATAAGGGTAAAAAGAAAAGGGATATAGGGGCCAAAATACACAAAAGAAAATCAATAATGTTTCATCCGGCTTATCATACTGAATATATTGGACTGGAGAGGAGTGGTGTTTTTTAAAATAAGAACTCTTTTTTCAGGTCCGTGGAGCTGTAAACAAAGATATTGTGCTCCCGTGAACATGTATAGGTAACCCTCAGAACCCAATCCCAGTATATTGGATTCCTTAAGTACGCAATGCAACGTAACCATCGCCCTCTATCAGTCTCTCAACGGGTTCGTGTCTAACAATGTGATGTATTCCTTAGGCTGGCCGTTTATTTTTCTGCGTTCCCCATATCCTGCCCGCCCTGAATTTACATTCAGACGTCAAGTAATAACAAGTTTTCTTAGCTCAATTTTCCCTGACGCCTAATTCTGTTTTTGGTATGTCATGGTTAGACCGCAGATAATCACTGACAGTAATACCGTCGTTTTTAGCTGAACTCCAGAAAGCAATGGATGTGGGTTTTACGTCCATCCGAATATTTATGCGCTTGTCAACGCCAACCTCACCGGTGCGGACTTTCGAAAACATTTATGAATTTGATATAAAAAGATTTCAGTAATCGTGTAACGTATTGTATGAAAATTTGAAAATCTAGATCTGGTTGTCTTTAAATCAGTCAAAGATACAGACCTGGGACTCTTTTCACAAAGCACTAAGGTGATCGTAAGTCACTAAGGTAACCTTAGTGCAATGTTAAAGAATGGGAGTTAAGGTTAACCTTAGTAAAAGGAGCCCCGGGTCAGATTGCGTGGGAAACTTTCATAGAAATAAATATACACAATGGAAGATCAAAACTTTTCTAAAATGAGTATGCAAAGGCAAGACTGTTTTTATCACACCAGGGAATCAATTTCCACAATGGCGGGGAAAATTGAGATGAGAATGGTTTTAATATTTCACGTCGGAATGAAAATTCAGGGCGGGTGGGAGATAGGAGGCAGACAAAACATTCGAAAGTGTCAGGATTTACCAACCAGGCAGTCGAACGGCGACGCAATATTCACTATTATTAAATGTCAGCCTATTGTATATACACTTCCCATCAAAAGTTTAGACTCACTAGTGTAAATATTGCAACTTACTTCATGCAACTGTTATAAACTAAATTTTGAAAAATATTAGATACTGTTTAAAGGTACTGTTTACACATGAACTGATGTTTTGTCATGACATTATTGTCATGAGTTCAATAAATGATAAAAACCAGTGAAAATTGGCGAATTCTTAAAAAAAATATTTACACCAAAACGCAGCTGTTTACATGCACGATATTTGCTCATGCTTTTCAGCAATTTGATGCATGATCCTCGTGCAATTCATCTGCATGCGGTTTGCAGTTGGTTCCTCCAAGTTACACAATCTTCGATGTAACCATATATATACAGGACAAAATAAGTTAGGGATATTGGTATTTTTATGATTGATATTTTATCAGTGTGTCTATGAATATATAGACCATTATTCATAATTTGAAAATGTACATATATCCCTAACTATTTTTGTCCAGTATATATATAACATATAGTGAGTGTTTTAAGTGAGTCTAAACTTTTAATGGGAAGTATAGATGAGTGTGTGAATGAGTATGGTTTTACGCCGCTTTTAGCATTATGGGGGGACACCAGCAATAAGCTTCACACATTGCACCCATGTTGGGAATTAAACCCGGGTATTTTGCGTGGTGGGCGAACGATTGAGCTAGTAGGCTGCCTCACCGCCAGTTTTCAAATCAAGTTTCATCATGCCATACTACGGTGGGGACCATGGGACATTATATACTATCCTCTTGCTGGCCACATACATGTCACAAGATCTTTGAACCCGTGAATTCAGCAGCAAGAAACTTGAAACCCAGATCAAGTAAACAAGTGAAAGTGTCTGTATTCCAAACGGTGGTAGGAATGAGCACAGCGGAGACTCGGAAGTAGATCGTGTAAACATTTTTTGAAATACTTAGACCCTCCTTGAGGACAGGCTTAAACAGGGGCTTTCGATTCCTTGAGGAAATTTGTAGCAATTGTTGGTTTCGTGCTCTGTTTGTAAAGAACGGCTTGTCCATAACACGAAACTGTTTTCTTGAGAGAGTGACTAGGTGAGATTTGAATGATGCTTTGAACGGCAGGGCAGGGCAGGGCAGGGCAGGGCAGGGCAGGGCAGGGCAGGGCAGGGCAGGGCAGGGCAGGATGCATTACCACCTTGAACAGTACGGTGGAACGAAAGTACATATGTATTACCACCTTGAACAGGACGGTGGATGGAAAGTAGTGAGGTATTACAACTTGAACAGTACGATGGACGGAGAGTACGGATGCATTACCACCTTGAACAGTACGCTGAACGGAAGTACGGATGTATTAATACCTTGAACAGTACGGTGGACGGAAAGTACGGATGTATTACCACCTTGAACAGTACAGTGGACGGAAAGTACGGATGTATTACCACCTTGAACGGTACGGTGAACAAAAAGTACGGATGTATTAATACCTTGAACAAAAAGTACGGTGAACAAAAACAGTACGGATGTGTATTACCAGCTTGAACGGTGGACAAAAGTACGGATGTATTACCACCTTGAACAGGACGGTGGACAAAAGTACGGATATTACCAGATGGTGGATTACCACCTTGAACAGGACGGTGGACGGAAAGTACGGATGTATTACAACTTGAACAGTACGGTGGACGGACAGTACGGATGTATTACCACCTTGAACAGGACGGTGGACGGAAAGTACGGATGTATTACAACTTGAACAGTACGGTGGACGGAAAGTACGGATGTATTACCACCTTGAACAGTACGGTGGACAAAAAGTACGGATGTATTACCACCTTGAACAGGACGGTGAACGGAAGTACGGATGCATTACCACCTTGAACAGTACGGTGGACGGACAGTACGGATGTACAGAGAAGGGACTGTATGGAAGCCTCACCACGTTGTACACCACAGGTTTATTCTGAAACAACACTGTACTGTGCAATCTTTAATTTTACGTTGACATGAAGCACCTCTAATGTTATGTTGGCAAGAACCATCAATTTCGTTATGCTATTATTAAACATCTATATTGGTATATTGGCGTGACACAACTGCATTCTTGTCTTGGCATGGACCATCAATATTGTTATGTTGCATGACTGGTATTAGGTTGATAGGAAGCATTTGAATTCTGTGTTGGTATGAAATGTCTATTTCCTTGTAGATGGATACTTCACACAAACACAAGTCTGAGAGAGTGATATATTTACAAAATGACCCCATGAAAATTCAAAATCCAGTCGGGTCAGCGACTGTGGACATTTACTGGCCCGACCGGAATTTTACTAGCCATTTTTAGCGGGCCAGTGTCTATTTCGCACATTGGTTGGTATTATCAATGTTTGAACGCGTGACATATGTAACAACGGATGTAGAGAAGCAATTACATACATCTTCATGACGTCAAAAACTTATTATGACGTCAATTGCAACAATTCTGTGAAACGCGTGGACTCATTGTTACAATTCTTCTTATGGAATGTTTGTAACTCGTTTATCTTCACCCACGTAGACACAAGCTGAATCTCCCCACAGGAGCACGAGCTCCTGGTGTGCCACTGTTACCGTTACAACAGCAAATAACGGGCAGATAATCCGTGTATTCGTCCTAATAAGGATCACACCTGTAATTTGCAGGGTTTGTGTGGTTTTCCTAGCTGAATGGACGTATTAACACCTATATCCCATACATACGTAAATATCGCTGGTTGACGTTAATGCTGTGTTATGAGCGGACTATACCAATCAGGCCGATCTTTGTCTAACACAAACAATGCAGCTCCTTAAATATTGGCACTCCAGCTGTTTTTGAACATTCTGTATTGCATAGTATTTAGACTCAAGTGTATGAGTGCTTATTGTATAATGCCGCACTCCAACGGTCTGTAACTAATCGAGTGAGGACCAGACAATCAAGTGATTAACATCATGAATTTCGATCTAAACAATTGGGATGAGATGCTTCAATAAAGTCAGTGATTCTGACTACTCGCGAGTCACGGGTTGCTGAAGACTAATGCTATCCCGGACCATCAAAGGTTAGATTGAGATGGAAATGAACTAGAATAGATGTAGGTTCTAAAAAACAGGTTTGGGATACAGTTTTTTTTCCCTCTTAAAACAGGACATGGACGACTAAATTTAATTTTCTAAAAGTATTTCTTGAATCATTTGCTGTGCTTTTATTGTGGTAGTTCCGCCAAACAAACCTAGCGCCTACTTTAACATACACTTACGGTACAAGGTTGTTTTCTTTAACGGGCCGCAGAATAAAGTAAAATGCCAAATGGAAAAATTAAACCAAAGCTTAAACCCAGTTACTTCAGACGACTGTAAGCGGTCACCAATTATATATGCTTCATGTAACACGATCAGCACGATCAGTCTCCAATGTGGGCAGAATGATATGAAAATAAATATCGTTGACATTTACAAGCGGATACCACGAAGGTAACCGAAATTCGAGCACAGGGTTGAAGTAGACGCTGTCGTGGTAGTGTTCATACCCAGGGGCGGATGCAGCTTTTTGAGAATGTGTGTGTGTGTGTGTCGTGCGTGCGTGCGTGCATGCACACTCTTCAGAAGGGTGTGTGTGTGTTTGTTACACTTCATTTTCAGACGTTTTCACGAGTGAGTGAGTTACTGTGTATCGTCACATCGGCAATATTTCAGCCATATCGTGACGAAAACAATTAATAATCAGTAAAGATAAATAATAACAGAAGCTATAAA